>NC_090891.1:26661328-26688828 GCF_036669925.1 Montipora capricornis | reverse complement strand
ATTTCCCTTTCGTAAACGGTCGTAGCCATTTCTCAGAACGGTCGCTGCCATTTGAAACGGTCGATGCCATTTTTTTAGCTCTGAATTATACTCATTAGGTCTAAGAACTCAAAAGGTTGCGGTTACTGGGAGTTGTGTCTCGCTGGTCATATGAGTTAGGGTTCGGGTTAGGGTTCTGTTTAGGGTGAGGGCTAAGAACCCGAGTTCGAGTCTTGAAATTTTCGGACCCTTTTTTCCTCCAGTTTTTCTTTTATAAATGTTTTTTTTTTCCTTTTTTGTCTTAATTTTTGTCAATATTTTCGCTTCGTTTGTTTCTTTTAATTTTCTTTGAAGTGAAGTGTGTAGTCGACCGTTATAAATGGCATCGACTGTTTCAAAAGGCAACGACCGTTCTGAGAAATGGCAACGACCGTTTCAAATGGCAACGACCGTTTACGAAAGGGAAATTTGCTGCACCGGCATCGCCTGAAGTTTTCAGACGTCCATAAGAGACATTTGCTTAATGTTGTTCCGTGAAACAAATTGCGAACACTTGTTCACGGTCACACAGAAGTCTCTCTACTACAGTGGTAAGCTGTACATTTATTGGTAAAACCAACGAGAGATTCTTGCCTTTCGCCCCTTGGCAAACATTCCAACAAGGTTGTCATAGCGACCACCACCTGCCACTGATCCAACGCCCACGGGCTCACCTAAAAACAACGGCAATTAAACAGTGAAGAATGAATCGATAACAAAGAAACGAGATTGCGGTTGTCAGCAAAGCGCTGGAATTTGTAGGCATTTTAGCGCGGATTGGAGGGTTGAATTTTTCAAGATGGTGCCATTCAGATATGTCCAGCAAGAGACATGATGGCACAAAAGAATTGTAATGATAAAGAGAAAAACTAAATTCGGGGATCTGCAAAATGACACCAGTTATGTCCAGGAATGCTCGAAATGATAAACAGCAAGGTGTCGGTGCCATTAACGAGACTGCGTCATTTTGCCATAATAACCTACTTATAATCTACTTAACTTATACCCTAGTTTCCAGAGGGAGCAAGGGTGGCACAGTGGTGAGAGCAGTCGCCTCCCATCAATGTGGCCCGGGTTCGATTCCCGGTCCCGGCGTCATATGTGGGTTGAGTTTGTTGTTAGTTCTCTCCTTGCTCCGAAAGGTCTTCTCCGCGTAATCCGGTTTTCTTCTCTCCAGAAAAACCAACACTGCCAAATTCGATCGGGAATGCATGGACACAAGGCATTCCGTGGGTAAAACAAATTACAAAAAAATACAAACCTACATGTATTGTTATGTGACGTTCTCGTAGCTGTCGTCGTCGGCGTCCTTGCTTAAGGACCCAGCAAACCACAAAGGACAGACCACAACACCGGGAACTCCATGCCCTACTCTTTGGGAATAATGTGTGGGTTCTTTTACGTCCCACTTGGTTGTGAACATTGAAGGGTTGTGAGACGGGGTCTACGATTTATCGTTCTTACCCGCGGGGAGACTAGAGAGTGTGTCATTACAAAGGCAGCACTTTCTCCTCAGTTATTTAAAGACTCTTGAGTGTTGGTCCGGCCGGAGTTTTTGATCCCGCGATCTCCTGCGCAATAGTCCGATGCTCAACCGACTGAGCCATCAGATCGGCGATGAAGCTTTCACCAGATAATCTCCTTTCATCAGAATGACACACCACCTACCTTTATGAGATTTTCCAAGATCTGGCTGTTCCCCCGTTAATATTGCTTCATAAATCACTCCAGTGTAATAATCCAAACCTCTGGCCAGACTCAGGTCAAATGATACCTAACAAAACAAAAAAATGAAATTCTGGAATCTCATTGCATGGCTGATGTAAGTGCATTTACGCCTCAAACAACATCGTTTTCGTGCGTTCAAGAGTTTGTTTCCCCTTTAGGGGCATTGTACAAACTTTTGCAAAAACTATGGCCCGTAATAACATTCGCAGTGAGCAAGAAATTATATTCATGTTTCTTAGCTTGGTAAGTTGAATTTATTGTGCTCCAATTGAAAGGTTAACTAACGAGGGGTTTTGTTACGCATTCGTCCTGAAAAGTCAAGCCGTTTAAGATTTTTAGGATCTACGTTGCCAAAAACCCATAGATTTTTTAACTGAAAACCAGTACTTCGCGTTTTCGTGAGGGTAATTTTTTTTTTGCAATTTTGGGCAATCAAAAATGTCAGCTATCATCTTTTAGAAGCAAATAGTAAATTGGAAGTTCGTTGGAAGTGTTTTTGGCCACCGTTATTTTTAAAGTAAGATCAGTATCACTCGTTCAAGTTTCTGGGCACTTCATTGTCAGATTGAATTCTTTTACCCGATTAAAAATATCTCTTTAATCAGTCCTTATCCATTAAAAGGAACTTAACTGTTTCAGCCACAGAAGCTCCTTTTCCATTATATTAAGCGTTTTTCAATCAGAAGCGGAAAAACATTGAGTATCTGCTGCTTAGTCAACCTCAGTCTCAGTTTCTACCTCAGAGTAACAAATTCAACTGTCACTCACTGTTTCTATTTTAACACCAACCTTATCCTTGATGCCAAATAGTTCAACGTAGCTAAGTAGTAGTTTAATGTCTTCCAATGCAGTTTTGGCACTTTTGTTCTTGATCAAAACTTCGTCGGCTGTGAGCTTTTCAACCAGATCCATTCCGCCCCTGAGCTTTACATATTCTCCAATCTTGTCTGCTATACTTTCTTCCAAGCCTTTCTCCCCTACCATTTCAGCTTTGACATCTTCCCAAGGAAGCTGGACCATGAACGTAATTGAATATACGGTTATTTTAGGCAACGACAGTGTAATTAAGTAACCAATAGACCTTATTCATAAATGGCGGCCAATTTATAATTCTTTTGTCGAAGTGCAAATTAGCCTACCAAGCCTCGATACCATACAGTGAATTGAAAAGAATTCTTGCTCTAAAATGAGGCTTGGTAGGCTAATTTGCACGTGGACAAAAGAATTATAAATGTGACCGCCATTTATGAATAAGGTCTATAAAGGCAGCTGGAATTCAGTTGGACCGAGACGAGAAACTCTCGTACCCGGGGCGTTTACCATTTGCACGGAAAATCCGGTTGGAATGGAATGCTCGTAATGGTACAGGATTTTTCCGGTGTGGCTTTTCGCCAAGACCGAGACTCTCTCGGCTAGAAGAAAACAATAAAAAATAAAAATGACGGCTGCATCTGCAGCGTCGAATGGAGGGAAAAGAGGCCGAAGTGCACCGGGTCGAGTGGGAGTTTACAAATGGTGCAGGATTTTTCCGATCATTTCGGTTGGAACGGGAAAAGAGGAATACCTCTGAGGATTTCCATCTTTTCCAGAAACTTTCCGGTGGAATGAGCTGTACCATTTGAGTTTCCAAGCGGAATTTTCGATTTTTGTTGACAAATGGTAAACGCTCCCGGTCTGAGTTCGTACCGTTCACATGCAAATGACATCAACAAATCTCAGACCAGGTCCAGAAGTTTTAAGATTGTATGCTTTTGGGCCAGCGACAATTATATTTAATGGAAAAAGATACCATTTCGTCTAGAACTCAGGCACCTAGCATTTCGTCCCGTTTTCATGTAAACGGCTACAAAAATTTCATACCGGAACAAGTTCATATTGGTCTCAGTTTGTCCCGACCTCATGTAAATAGGGAGTTTAAGATCTACCACACGGCGGCAACGAAAACGTCACAAATTTGGAATATTTAATGAGCAAAAATAATAGCTTTGCACGCTCTGCACGTGCATTTTTGTACATTTCTGTCACGTTTCCGGCAAACCTACGCTCTCAAGTTTTACGGAGAACGTGAACACAAGGCAGCGAATTTGAATTTTTCTGTCGGAGCTTCAACACCGCACCTCCTAATTCAGTTCCTGGACAGTTGCGCTAGTCTTTAAAAGTTAGACAAACCGACATAATGACGAAAAGATTAATAAATCTGAACTTGCAATTTTAATGACGTTTTCGTTACCGTCGCGTCGTAGCTCTTAAACTCCGTAATACCCCCAAGGTATAGGTGACCTGTCTAACCAGGAGTAAAAATAGGGAGCTTAAGCAACGACAACGGCGACGGCAACGAGAACGTCACGAATTTGCATATTTAATGCGTAAAAACAATAGCTTTGCACGCCCTGCACGTGCGTTTTTCACTTTTGTCCATTTTGTTGCCGTCGTCAGCAAAACAACAACGTGAAATAGCCAAGTTTTTGGTTTTATGAAGAACGTCAGCACTTGAGGATAAATTTTCATTTTCTCTCCTAAAATGGAGTACCATTGTGACTGGTGTCATCTTTGAGGAAATACCACACCCTTGTCATATTAAAAACGTTGAAATAGTCACGAAGCGATTAAAACAACGCAAATTTATATTTTAACATGACGTTCTCTCTCGTTTTTGCCGTTGCCGTTGCCGCGTTGTCGTTGCTCTTAAGCTCCCTATTATTGTTGGGCGACCTGTTCAAACGCACCGAAGATTTGGCTCAATAAAGTGTTGAATGCATGTTGAAGCAAATGTTGAAACCGTTAAAGCGGGCCTTAAGGACGGTGTCTACTATTGTTATATTGTTATTGCGCATACGTTTTGCGCATCTCGAGATACTCGGGTTTCCTACGGGTGACGCTTTTTAACACAGGGATATTTTTTCGAGGTTCAAAACTATGCGGAAAAAACAGAACTTAGCAAGTGCTCTTGGTATCCAAAAAGAAAATTGGGGGTAACCATGCATTTTTCAGATATAATTAACCTTCAGTTTGGAAAAGAGCGCCATACATTGCTTTGTACATGTATTTTAAAGCTTTTTACAAATATTATTGACTAGTTATCTTCGAAAAATGCGTGGTTACCCCCAAATTTCTTTTTGGATTTCAATAACACTTGTTAAGATCTGCTTTTCCCGCATATTCAACAAACCGCGAAAAAATACCTTTGAATTAGTAGGCACCGTCCTTAAAGTGCGAGCAAATACTGAAATCTTTGCACAGATTGAAACTGACGGGTATTAGAGACCTTTAGATCCACGTTTACGGCTAGCCTCAAACTGCTAGAAGTCACGTGACTAGCGCTTGCCGTCACGTTCGAAGCTAAGTTTTGACGTTTTCAACGGCGGAAGGAAGGTTTTCACGTAAGTCATTTACGTCAGCTCTTCATGGCGTGGAAGTTACGTTATCCAACGTATGAACGGGACAAATATAGAAAGCAACTTTTCATCTTTCATTTCATGTGAACTAAAGAATCAAAAGAGCACTGGTTTTATTTTTCTCATTGACTGGAACATCACCACTGAGCATCGAGGAAATTCAATATGGAGGTCCATACTTGTTTACTTGAAACTAAATGCACGAACTATCACAACTTCTAACGCCAAACTGCAAACCTCAAACCACAGTTTGCGGTTAGCCGTAAACGTTGATCTAAAGGTCTCTAATGATTTCACCAACACGTCTGGGGTTATTTTGTTGATTTCAGTTTACAGTGTCCCCAATTAGTGCTCCAGCGTTAGTAGAAGACTAGACAATTAATAATTAACAAAGCGAAAGTGGTTCAGCGTTGTCTGAACTCTTATCGACAACGACATTCGTCATCACAGTGGTCAAAGTGTTGTGGACTCACGAAGCACAGCCGAGTGAGTCCACAACAAATTTTGACAACTGTGATGACGAATATCGCTGTCGATAAGAAAACAGATAACACTGAACCACTTTCGATTTGTTTTTTACCACTGACAATATTCAACGTCAAAGAAAGTGTTTATTTTAGAGCATGACCAAAATCATGACCCAAAGAAAGAGAAAGCGTTGTCTATAACTTTCTCGCAATATGATTGGTTTATTTCCCAAAATGAGCGTTCTTGATTGGCTATTACATTTCGTGACAAATTGACGTGAGCAGCGTTGTCGAGACTCCTACCGACAACGGCTAATAAGCCAATCAGATTGTGAGATTACAAGCAACTGATTCCCTATTTTAGCACAGATTGAAATTGTCAGATAAAATCATCCAGCCTTTTACAACGACTGGCACAAACTGAGCAACTGAGCCCAGCTCATTACACCACCTACTTTGTCAAGTTTATCCACTGCAGAGCAAATGGATCGAAATTTCTCCTCAGGTACTCCACAGACAGCAAACATGCCATCCAAAAGCTGCCTGTGATTAACCTGCGGGCAAAATAATATAATGAGCCTCCAAATCACATTTCTAATAGGTCTCACTGACTGAAGGTTCTTGTTGACAGCATTGTATGGACAACAGCTTAAAAGCAAGATTTACAAGGGCGGATCTACGGAGGGGGGAGGGGGGGGGGTGGGGGTTTGCACTACATTTACATTCCCTACACGAACGTGCCTTTTCACTTGTCTTGAAAGAAACTGCTACAGAACAATATTGAGGGGGAAGATTGACTAGGATCAAATTTGTTTGACAAGGACTATCGTCAAAATGGTTTCATCCATGACTGTGATTTTCAGAAATTCAATCCAGAATCTTGGCTCAAATGGATTCCCCTTTGACTGTTGTATAGCAACAGACCAGGTTCACTAATGGTAGCCACTTTATTACGCCTTTGATATTTTATATTTACTTTAATAATTAACTTATTAGCTTCATGCTGGTTTATACATTCTTTTGAAATTTGCCCATAGCGGGGAGGTTACAAAGGCTCATGAGCATTAAAAACAAAACAATAATTCATATGGTCGACATTTACATGCATAGAAAAAACATTTTTTTTTTAACTTACAGTACCTTTACAGTAAAATCTCCAAGCTTTAAATCCGTCAGTATTTCAGATACAATTTTTACACACTCAGCGTCTGGAATCATGGGATCAAACTGGCCAGCGATGTCAACATCCTAGAAATGGTTATTAAAAAAATGATTCAGAATTTTATGTGGATGTGATCATTCTTCGGAGCTTTACAAAATTTTACAGTGATTACTACTTACACACTGGTAAAATTCTCTGTACCTCCCTCTTGTCATAGCTGGATTGTCACGTCTATAAACCTTGGCGATGTGATATCTTTTTATTTTATCGACCTTGTTCATGGCTACATGTCTTGCAAATGGAACCTGAAGAAACACTGTCAAGGAATGCATGAATACTGTATGTAAATATCTGGGGGTGGGGATGCTTGTCGGAAATTCTTAAAAGAACCCCTAAGAGGTACCAAGATGCTGTCTTCTGGGTGTGGCATGAATTTTTTTTCACTCCTAAGAGGTACCAAATTATGGGTTTTGATTACACAAAACTAAAAATTAGTTAATTGTCAAACGTCTCCTGTCATAATTTTTTGGCTCAATACCCTAAGAGGTACTGCTAAAGCTCCCGCTGTGGACCTTTTGAGACAGAACACCCTAAGAGGTACGATGAGCAGCCCTGTCCCTTTTATATGGGAGTCTCCACCCCCTCCCCGGTACATATGGGCTTACATGTACAATGAGCTGGCAGACAAATTGTACAGACCCACAACACAACATTTAAAAAAGAGATACCGGTAATACTGTTTAGTCAAAAATCTCAAAAATGGCACCTTGGAAGTACAATCATGTATGAATTTCTGGTAGGTAATTCCAGTCACACTTTTGCACACAAAAGAAAAAAAGAAAAAAAAGGGAAAAATCCAGTAAGGAAATCCCTA
This sequence comes from Montipora capricornis, assembly GCF_036669925.1. Classification (NCBI taxonomy): domain Eukaryota; kingdom Metazoa; phylum Cnidaria; class Anthozoa; order Scleractinia; family Acroporidae; genus Montipora; species Montipora capricornis. The sequence goes on along the minus strand of NC_090891.1, from coordinate 26,681,184 downwards.
AGATGACACTGTAATCAGTGGCAAGTCCTGGTTTATTTTGTCAAAACTTACCGCAGCTTTAATTTTTGGCAGCAAAAACTGGGATACTTTATGGCAGAAGTTAAAACATGCACTGTTGAGAAATTATCGATATTATACAAAACTGTCACATGTACACTTTGTGTGTGATCATTTTTTTTCCACAAAAACCCAAACTCCTTCCATTTCAAAAACCAGGTTCTAAGTTAATGGAGTATTCCCTATGGGATAAAAGACTGAAAACCCCTGGGATAAAAGACTGAGAAAACCCCCTCTGTTCATTCCAAACTTTGTGCCCCCGTCAAAAATAATAATAATTATTGTTTGAAATCAATAGAAGCCAGTTTGAAACACTGTAAATGTAGATTCATTTACAATGAAATAATTTTCAAGGATACTGTCAAGTCGTACCTTAGAGATAACAACTCCCCCCCTTGATCAGCAAGATCATAGATAAGTTTGGAATCTTCACCATATTTCCCAGTCAGTGTTTCCTAACAACAAACAAAATATGAGTGAATTTAAATTTACAGCAGCAAAGACCTGCTATTTGGAATTCCCCTTAGTAACCAGAGATTTTCCCAAAGAAGTTTAGTTCCATTTACTTTTATATAGAACTAGTAGAAGAGTTTGCTATAAGGTGCACTATATCATTCTTATTATGTTCGATTTGATGGTTAAATCATAAGCCTTTCTTACCGCTAATATAAATTGTAAAATCATTGTAGTTGTAGTACAGTGGTCAACAGACAGGTTGTGTTGACTCAGATACTAGAATCTTATTTCCCCACCTTTGTCCTGCACCCGGGGGGTACTGCCATATATGGGCTATATAGGTATGTGCCGCTGTGAAGGGTATGGTTTTCAAGCAGTTTACTCTAGCATAGGGTATATAAATCAGAGCGTTTGGGTCTAGAATAGGGTATCATTTTTCACGAAACTGACCAGTCGCTTGAAGATTTTATCAAGACTAAGGAAACCAGAAATTCCCGCTCAAAAATATTAAAAAGTCGAGTCGGCAAAGTTTAAATTTGCGCAACTCAGCCTCAACAGTGTCAATAAATGGCTATCATGAGAAACTTCTGGATATTATTAACTCTCAAGTATCGGTATTTAGACGGAAATCGGTGGGAGTTTACTCTAGTATAGGGTAGCAAAATTCAGCTGAACTAGCTCTGGTATAGGCTAAGGGTTCCAGGGTCCCAGCGGCACATCCCCACCCAGAAATTCCTAAAATACCCCCCCCCCCCGGGGTCCTGCACATGTACATGTACCGGGTATGTATGTCCAGAAACCATTATAATAAGAAACTGTTAAATACACTTTCAAGTAGAAAACACACAGTCTACTTTCATTACCTAAATGTACATAACACTTACAGTGCCTTTATTTACAGGGATGCAGTTTTGGACACTCGCTAAGGTTACTAACATCTTAAGGTTCTGTAGCCTGTTTTCCAAAAGTCTAGTACTTAACTTTCCATGCCCAAAAAGCCAATAATAATTAGTATTATTTTGTAAACCATGATCTACATGTACATATTAAAAAGACCCACAAGAAATACATACAGTTTACCACAGTTATTGCAACGTTTCTTGCATCAAAACTACCTTGGTTAGAAGAAATTGTACAAAGAGATTTATCCTGTCCCAGAAATACCGAAATGATTTGGAACTTTCGAAAGATATTTGGCCCCTGGTAAACTATATGTATTTATGATTGCTCATAGAAATGGCTTAAATTAAGAGGGTAGGAAAACAAGCACTTCATTACACTCTAATCAGTTAAATCTTTTAAATAAATTAGTTTGACATCAATCTTACCAAAAGCATTTCTCGAAAGACGCTTTTAAAAATGTTACAAACCAGAAACCAAACAAGATAACTAGATCTAGCTTGGCGAAGGAGCTTGTCCCCCGGGAAACCCAAGGTTAATCTGTGGTCTTGTGGTGAACCAGATGTTTACCAAATTGTGTGGGTAATGACTTACCATGAACCCACAAACATCTGGCAAAAAAAAGCACAAGACCACTTAAGTCTTATCTTATTGTAAAATAAGTTTATGCTGATGACCTCACAGGGAAAAACAGTGAAGTCAAATCAGACTTAGAAGTTCTGGGTATAGTTGAACCTCGATTATCTGGACTCGTTGGGACTAGACAAAATAGGCCCGATATTCAAGGGTCCAGATAATTGAGAGTATGAATATTAATGAGGAACAAAAACTGATTAAATTAATTAAGAAAGCGGCATTTTAATCGTGAAACAAAACATTTACAAATTGTTTGGAAAACAATGTGGTCTTCACTCTCTGTTGTGAATACCTGCATGTACATGTGACACTGTGTAGCTTGCATACAACCCCGAACAAGCCAACAGAGCATGAAATTTCACTTAGCAACAAAGCAACTCTAAGCCAATCTGAACTCATTCGAAAGTTCTTCATTAGTTATGATGCGTGCTAGTGCTGCTTTTGCTTTTTGAAAACGAAACAAACTCGCCTTTACTTCACTTTTTAATGCTGTAGTTTTGAAGAATAATTATGGCTATGGATCTTGATTATGACTTAAATTAATATTACGTTCTAACGCAAGATAAAGGCAACCTTAAAATGACCTAAATTGTGGTCCACTTACCTTCATTTCAAAAACTGGAGTATCAATCTGCACAGCGCCATGTTTCTCAAAGCATTTGACAATGGTCTTAAAGGCTTTCTCCCTGACAGCCATCTGCTTGGGTTCATAGTCACGAGTGCCCTTCAAAGAAGACGATCAGGAGTGGAATACATGTAAATAAAACTAGTCCTTAGTAACTGTCCTATTGACTTTTTTCCACAATACATAATTATTCCTTAATTTTTGAAGGGTGTCACAAATTAAAAAATACCTACAAGAAATGAAAGGGTCATTTGACACAGAATATAAGCACTTATTGCCTGAAATTATTTTGGTCACAATTTGATTTAAAAATAAATAATTTAGTGTACATGTGGATTTAGCCAAGCCTAAAAGCAGAGCTCCCACGTTATTTTTGTTAATTAGTGGCTGCTGTTGTGCGTATGCACCCATGAGCGATACCGCTAGCCATGATTACCATCAGAAAAGTAACTCATGGGTTCCTCCTATGGCATAAAATATGGTGCTCCGCGAGGCTGTCTTTCGGGATAAAAATGGAATGCATGTCCGCAACTTACTGTAGCCTTAAGAAACTAATGACTTTTTTTAATTAATGAATGGCCTGCTGACAACACAATTAACTGTTTTACTAAGTAAAGTGCCTATGAACTAAAAAAAATTTAAAGACCTTTAAAAACGATGAGGATTCAAGTTTTTGTTCAGAAGTCTGCAAACACATTTACACTACCAGTACACAAAAAATGGGTCTGGACCCACTAAAAAGTTGGTACAGACCATACATTTCTGCTTTTAGGATCATAGGCGGCTATGGCCCCAAAACCGAAAAAAAAAAAAAAAAAGAGTCCAGACCCCTTTTTGTGGTAAGAATCTAGTCCTGATTCTGAAAATCGGCAGTGTAAGTTACAGTTTGCTGATAACAGGGCCAATAGGGCCATTTTTTTCATGAGCCCAACCTAACTTTCACTTGTGTAAATGGGAAAGAAAAATTGGTCCAGACCATGTAAAATTCAAGTCCTAAACAACATTAGCAACGACATCCTGAAATTACTAGTTACCACGGACACCACTGTAATACACATAAGGAGATTTGGAAGAAAAAGAAGAATCATCCATGATCATTGCCAGTCACCTTGGGTGTTTTGAGAACAAACTTTTGGCTTCCAAGGTCATCGCCAAGCTGCTTTTTAAGTTCAATCAATTTTGCCGTTTCTTCCTTTATCTGTAAACAACAAAGCAGGAAAAAGATCACTATTTTTGTCACAAACTTGCCATTTTTGTCTTTGTACTATAGGGAAGTCAAGGCGAGATACAAGATACATGTACAGTATGCAGTCAGTATACAATATTATATGGCGAGCAATTCTCATGCTAAATGGAGCACACTGATTCGCTGTTTTTCGGTTGGAATTCTAAAGTATGGACCATTACCATGGAAACAGGCCGTTCCCTCTTGTTTAACGTAATTCAGGGTTAATTAACATTAAGTTGCATAGGAAGTAGGGATCAGTAACTAGTAAACTACACGAAATTACATGTAACTGCATTCGCTGTGACACACAGCCCCAGTGAATATGAGGACACACTATAAAAGGCATAGTGCCTTAGGCAAATAATTTGTGCTGCAATAAAAAATACCCTTATGGCAGCGTGTACTTTTTTTATGTCATAAAATGTTCTCTGCTGTTCTTTTTTTAATCACCAGTCCCTTTTTCTCACGCTAGTAATAATTATTTTTTAGGGCTTCCATCTTTGTGTTGCTGTTTGTTGATAACCATCTTAGATAATGAATCAGTTGTGCCTGAATGAATTCGAACAAAAGCACAGAGTGTGAAGCCTGACCCCTTTTGATTTAAAGTGTGTCTTCATGTTTAAGTATACACATACATGTAAATCCCACAATATTATGTTAATCATGTCACACAACTACAGTACAGTAACTGTAATACAGTCAAACCATGAATGCCCAGACGTCAGTAATTAATTTCATTGCTGTCTGGACTTTTCAATATTATTATATCTGGAATTTTTCTCTGGCTCCAATGTTTAACTACGTCAAGTAATTATCATCATTAGTTTTTGTTAAGATTCTGTTGAAATGACTTAATATATCCTTTAAAAAACAATTGAAAATATTGATGCAAATCAAAACTAGTGTATTTTCTTCACAAAACTCATTGTTGGTTTGAATTCAATTCTGCATAAAGATTACTTGTGCTCGCACAATGTACGTGTACATGTAAACTACACGTAAATTTGTCTATCTGTCTTTCAATCAACTGACTAATATAATAAATTATCATTATTTGTTTGGGTGTCACTAACATTCACATTTTGTTAAATTATCCAGACTTTTTACCTGGGTTGCTGCAAGTCTGGATAATTCAGGCATGACCGTATTACTAATTATAAAGTAGAAAACCATACGTAAAGGGTGTGGCTTTTTTTTTTTTTTAAACTGGGGTTTTGAAAGCAATCATAAAGGTATCTCCATACCATTAACGGTAACATGAAAAATTAAAGGTAGTGGTGTTGTTAACTGTCACTTAAGGCAAAAAAGAACTTCTTTCAAACCTTTTGCTTCAATGTTATGTACACTGCAATGTACATGTATACATAATCTGTGGTAATTATACACAACATACTAAACTAGTGAGCATGATTATGACTTTGATCACTTATACTTCTTCTTTTTATTTGAATTTTGAGAAAACAGGTGCGGCTTATACATGGTACGGTACTGGAAAAAGTGTTTTATACATGTAACAAACTTTTATATTAAATTAATTATGATTATGTAGAAAATTGTGCAAACTGAAAGTGTTCAACATGGTGAACTGTACTGAGTTGTGAAATGATTAATGATTGTATGTACATGTAATAAAGTTGGTTGATACTGTACATGTATTTTAGTCTGTATGGAAATTACAGACTGGTAATTGCATTATTATTCGGATCATGCGAAGAGCATTATTTAATGGTAACATTTGAACTGTATTGAAATTAAAACAGTTTGCAGTACATGTGACCTGAAGAGTGTACCTATTGCTGTCATATTTGTAAAATTCATTATTTTACAAATATGTTTGCAAATCCAAAAGAGAAAAGGAATATTGTTATGTTAAGTTACGTATATTACCAGAGGGCCTGGCTAAACTACAAACTAAGAAAAGTTCTTGGGAAAAAAAGAAACAAACTTTGCCACAGGAAAGCAAAAATGCTTTCAACCCTATTGTTTCTAAAAATAATTCTGCATCTTAAAAACAAAATTAACACCCATAACAATGTCTTACGTGGCTTAAAACTAAAATATTATTTTAGCGACCTCAAAGAAAATTATGTGCCTGGCCAAACAATAATACTTAGGGAAGCAGGGTGGCCTCATGGTCAGTGTGCTCGACTCCGGATCGAGTGGTCGGGGTTAGAGTCCTGACTGGGGACATTGTGTTGTGTTCTTGGGCAAGGCACTTTACTCTCACGGTGCCTCTCTCCACCCAGCTGTATAAATGGGTACCAGCGAATTTAATGCTGGTGGTAACCCTGCGATAGACTGGCATCCCATCCAGGGGGGAGTGGAAATACTCCTAGTCGCTTCATGCTACAGAAACCGGAGATAAGAGCCGGCCTGATGGGCCTTCTAGGCTCGTAGCAGACTTTACAAAATGTACCTTTACCAAACACTTAATTATGGCTATGGAGTATTAGAGTGGAGCACCAGTGAAACAGCGCCTGTGAGATACACTGTAGCCTGGTAGCTTTATGCACCTCCACTTTTAAATTCTTAACATTAAATTTTTCTAAATTTACTCACTGCCACTGACCTGGCTTTCCAGACAGTGTGAACAGGACAGTGTAGCAACCCTCAACAACTTGGGAACACTTAAAACATTCCTTAACAATTTAGAGGACATCATATTGTCTGGAAACAGAAACCAAAAGTAACCAGTACACATTTTAGTTTCATAAAATTAATGAAAAATTAAAGGGAAACTTTATCCAGCTGGATGCTACTTTGTTATATTGCATTTCCTTGCAAAGAAAATGCAGGGAAGATGTAATGCAGTAGAGACATTTGGTTCTAAAATAACAGAACTATTTAGACTTAAATGTACCTTATACTGTAGTTCATTGTATTAAAGGCAATTTTACTGTCATGCAAGAAAAATGTAGTAAATGGATCATGACACTATTATCTGTAACCCTTTCATGGCGTCTCTGTTTTTGATACTGTGATTGTGCTGTCTACAATGTAGTTGCCAAGGTCAGTAAACGCTAAGGATTTATTGTATGCTAGCTTCAAACTTCATGGCTTTGTTGTTGCTAGGAGACTAGTACGATCCCAGCATTGGCGCTTCTTTCAAAGCTCTATTCAGGGCTGAGAGTTGACATGTTTAACACTACATGTAAGTTCGCTTGTAGAACAGCTTTTCCAACTAGCTACGCCGGCAGACATTAATGTTGTTTAGCTACATTGTATAAAAGCAAAGAAAAGTATTTAGAGGTCACTTATATGCATGTAATGAATAAATCCTTAGTGGGAGGCATGGTGGCCTTCTGGTTAGTGTGCTCGACTCCGGAGCGAGGGTGGTCCGGGTTCGGGTCCTGGCCAGGGACATTGTGTTGTGTTCTTAGGCAAGACACTTTAATCTCACAGTGCCAAGTCTGATGAGCCTTCTGGCTCGTATGCAGAGACTTTTTACATGCATGTTCTGTTGTTCAGCGCAATTAGAGATCACCATAATTAATTGAATAGTTTACAAATTCCCCCCCTCCCTCCCTCCCTTTGGAGTCGAGGTTGGGGCCTTGTTATAAGCATTTCAATAAACTTGGGTCTTTCCTGTGCAGTGACTTTCCCTGAGCTTGTTAGCTGCTGCATTGCATTCAGCTCATAATGCTGGGGACATAAGCGAGGTTCCTTTGTCACACAATCGCCGGAAGTCTCACAGGCTAACCTAACGCAAGGCAGTGCTCCCCCATTAACACCAACTGGAGTCAATGTTTCCTCATATCTAGTAGTTAGCCAGCACATAAACATATGAAACAGAGACATTAATGCGGGTTAACAATGGGTTCAAGTATGGAAATATTTCAGCTACACTTTTTTAATAAAAAGCAGTACTTTCATTGTATTATTCATTGTGCACATCATGTGAAGTACCCGTATCATTCCCATTCTCTTAGCACTTAATCCCACTGGTAAGACCCAGGGTTTTCAATAAGAATTTGAGTACAGCTGTAGGCGGAAAAACCTGAAGCGTAGGCAGGGAACGAACAGCACACCCCAGAGGTGTGCTTTTCGAGGGCTGAAGGCACAAGCTCGTAGGGGGGGGTCCCAGGGGCATCCTCCCCTAGGATAATTTTGAAATTTTGGCCTCTTAGAGTGTATTTCCTGCATTCTGCAGCACAAATTAGGGTACTTGAACAGAACACTAATATCATTAAATTTTGGAATTTTTTAATTAATTGAGAGAGAGTACATGAATACTTTAAAATTTTTTGGATATTCAGTTGACGACACGACACATATTGGGTTTTGAACAGACGATAAAATAGTGTGACATAGCCCCTATAAGGCTCCTTTGCATTCTACGTATACAACTGTGTGAAATGTATTTCATCTGTTGTGACCAAAAATTTTGGCGAATTTTGCCAGCCGCTGGCTCTTATTGAAATCTCTGAAGACCCCAACCCCCCAAAATAATCATGGTTTGTGGCTCATTTTATTTCAAACTATTTACAAGAGAGGCGTAGCGATAAAACATTATGAAAGTCAGGTTCTATTGAATCATTAAATTAATAGCTACAGAAAGTAAATTAGAGTTATTACAATGAAAGATGTGGCTAGTGACCAAACTGTAGCATTTATTCTACAATGCTATGAAGCAATAAAATGTCACATCCTATGTAGTACTGGCTTGTTTGGCAAAACAAGTTCAAGCTTCGTGTTTACCAAAACTTAAATAAAAAATAATAATATTGTGCAATATTGTTGTTATTTTCATTTAATGCGCCGATCAAATTGAAAGTTCAACATCCCCCTCCCCCCGGTATTTTACTATCTTCTGTGCCCAGGGAGTGGGGAATTTGACCTTTGTCTGCGTGGGGTGGGGAAATTGAACAGGAAGTGTCAGATTTCAAATGATTTTTTTTCGGGCGCCGAAGTCGCTAACAGCTTGTTTCCTAACCTCTTGATGTTTGGACAAGATGGAAGAGTTTAAAAGAAGGAGGAGGCAGTGTGGCCCAGTGGTTAGGGCGCTTGCCTTGAGATCCGGAGATCCCGGGTTCAAGACCCGCTCTGACCACTCGTTGAATTTGTTCCGGGTAGTCCCTGGTTCAACTTCCCAGCTGCACTTGTAAATAGCCAACTGGTTTGCCTCCGACCAGTTGGGATTCTTAACAGTTGTAGTTGTTGTGTTCTGTTGTTTCGTTGATTGTGTTTCATTGGCCCTGAAAAGCCCCTATGGGGAGGGGTCAATTAAGTATGTATGTATGTATGTAGATGTAGAATTTGTGAGCGGCTTTCAAAAAAGGTCTTGAAAACGTCTTTATTAATTAAAGACGGCAGGAGCCGACGACGATTGTTCTTATGTAGGGTATGACAGACAACTCCGACGATAGCATAGGGCATTTGAACACCATTTTGGCCCGAGGGGGCGGGAATTTGAACGATCCAATCTTCAAAAGTTCAAATGCCCGGGCTTTGCCCGGAGGGGGGGGGGGGGGGATGTTGAAGTTTCGAGTTGATCGGCGCATAAGTTTTTGAAGTATGAGGAAAAGAAAGCATAGCCGGTAAGTATCAAATGAAGAGCAAAGCTTCTGATCGTTAACTAATTTCTTCTTTCATCGAACTTAAAAACTGAAACGTTAAAGATGATGAAATAAGGCTATTAAATTACATGTACTGTCCACCAGTGGAGACCACGTGTATTTACAACCCGGCATCGAGATTTCCCTGAGGAAGGTTGACTGAGAAGTAACTAAAGGTTTACCTTATTCTTGACTTCATCTGTTTGTTCTTCAAGTTTTAACTGTCTGATTACTTCTCCTTGTTTCCTAACCTCTTGCTGAATTTCACTTCTCGACAAGGAACTGCAAAGCCTTTCCTTTGACGCCATATTGTATTATGGTCAGCGGGTGAACAAAAAGCCAAGAATAATCCTTCACGCAAACACGAAGTTCTACGAAGCTTTTCCGAAGATAATACGAGGAACTGTAACAGTACGTGTTTTTGTCATTCCCTAGGAACAGGTTCGAAATTTCTAAGAAGGGAGAAGTTTTTTATGTTCGCTTAAAAAAGCTTTTGCAATAAAAATTTCAGTAACGGCCTTCCGGATGACTTCACTAAACGGCTTCAGAATGGCTCGAAACTCGGCAAAAGAGACAAGTTCGTCACACATTTGAGGTAGGAAAACTTTATTTCAAATGAGATAGTTATTTACACAATCTTTTTACGATCGGTGATTTTCCCATACAATTCTCTATATACACAAACTGTCGCATACACCTCGTATTTTCAGCTTGGGGAGCCTGTGTTCAGTGATGTTTTGACGTCGCTCTGGAGACATATCCACAGGGGTCGTCGGGGGGTCGTCACGCTGAAGTGATTGATATACGAAACTTGACGGCACATCGCTTTATCACTCTGGATTTGTCCGATACTAGTAATATGCAATCGAGGTGGCTTCCTTTTAGTTTATCCAATCCAACACTCTTACAGAGGATTGACAGATTGGCCTCTCATGCAAGCACTGTAACTACAAATTTGTAGTTCATTTATCTTGGAAGGTTCGAGAAAGCACCAAGAGCGAGTTTGACTAAAGGGTTATTTTTTTTAACTTTGCCAACCAGAAATATTATTTGATTAGTAAAAGGATATGACAAGAAATGGACAGCATAGATTACACAGCTGATCGGAATGCGAGCGACAAAGTTAAGATTTTAAACGGAGGTAGCAATGCTGTTGGTAACGAAAAAAAGAAAAAGAAGAAGGTAAGAAGATCGAGATCTTCTTCATTCACAGAGGAAAAAGCGGATGGATACTTAAGACAAGTTTCCAGTTACAGCTGCGGAGAACAACCTACAAATCTGACGCCTCTTGAAAACATTGGGAGCCGCGAAAAGTTAGTTCACATTCATGAAGAGTTGGATACTCATGCACCGCCAATAAACCGCGACGAGACGGACCTCAGAAAGCTGGCGTTACATCTTGCGATCACAAAATCCAACGAGGGCCAAAATAGCAGGGTATTGCACCACGATTATGTGTTAGTTCACAAAACTGGCGACAACTGCAATCTTCATGAAAAACTGCGAAAGAAATATGAAGCTGAACTTCACGAACTAGGTTTTAGGCTAGATCGGATGTACACTGCAGAAAAGACTTTTGTGGTATTACACTGTTCATTTGAAAGACTTTGTGAGGAAGCGGAGAAAGTATCATTAGAAATGCCTTTAGCAGGGGTGAGCGGTCTTGTTTTCTATTTTAGAGAATAGTACTTGCAGTGTACTAATGCAGGATGTCTGAGAGTCCCTGCATCCACCCTTAGTCTATTTCTCAGGGGCTGTACAGGAAGATATAGAGGATATTACATGACACGAAATGTCTCTTCTCGTGTTGAAAAATATTTCACCTGTTTGCTGCGCTCACTCGAGAAATATTCTTCAACACTCGAAGAGAAATTTCGTATCTCTGCGCGGCCATGTAATATCCTCTATTTACTAAATAAAAACCAATGAAATACCAAGTGAGTTTTCGCGTGAAAACATGATATCTTCACAGGTGAAGATTGTTATTTTCATTCGTGAAAAGATCCCTGTTGCTGTGGTTACACAATGAAAATCGCGCCTTTCAATGTCTTTCATGAAATTATTAAGTATTTCAATTCATTGGTTTTTTTATAATAAATATAATATTACATGGCCGCTTGAAGATAAAAAATTTCTCTTTTTCAACACTAGAAGAGAAATTTCGTATCTCGGCACGGCCATGTAATATTCTCTATGTACCACACTGTAACACAATAACATCAAACAATAACAGCAACAAGACCAATAATCACAGTGACGATACTAATGACAATCCAATGACATCCAAGGATTTGAACCTTTGGTTACCGAGCAACAACTACATGTACACTTCCCAAAGATTTATCATCAAGGCAAGTACCGTATTTTAGAATAGTTTGAACAGACTAACCAGTTATTTCCCAAAAGAGTCATTTTGCGAACATCCAGTTTGCAAATTAAAATGCCATAAGCTTTTTTTCATGGTATACTGTTAAATGTTTGACTCTGGCTGGATTAACAGGTTGAAGTTTTTGTGAGGTAATTAAAGTTTCATTTACTTACTTGGTCTCGTGTTGATGAAACCATCTTAAATTATTATTCTAAGTACCGGTAATTCATTAGGATCTTCCAAACTGCAAGTAAGGAAAATTTCTTCCTTAATTGGTTCTAAATTTTTTTTAATGAAATAAATAAGTAGATAAACAAAATTTAAGAAAACAAATAATAATTAATAAATAAAGTTGCTGGGGAACTGATAAATACATTGAAGGTCCTTCAGACCCCAAGAGTTTATCAGAATCACCAGCAACCACTCTTATTGGATCTATTCAGTGTTTCCCTCTCTCTCTCTCAGAAAATAGACCCTTTTACAGTTATGTGTTAAGTTACCTGTCTTTTGAGTGAAAGCGAGGCTATAATTGACCTTGTGAGTTTCTATCAGAAAAAGGTCAACCCTAGCCTCACTTTCATTTGTAGGCCAGGTACACTAAGCACACAACTGTAAAATAGTCTATTATTGCTTTGTTTTCAGTATGTCGTGGGAGACAGCTCTAAAAGCAGTTGGTGGAATCAGTTCTGGGAACATTTTAAAACGGATGATGAAGGTATTGACCGCAACTTTCTCAGCACATTTCTGTGAAATAACCAATCATAATCCTCTTTATGAAACCACATCCAAACTTTTTTATTTACATTGGTTTCTACCGGTAGTTTTAATTTTGGTGTGTAATATACATGTACTGTGAGCAGTTATATAATTCATTAATAAAAATTATTATTGTTATTATTAATAAAAATAATGTGATGTTAGTATCAATAATTATTATTTATTAATTTTGTATCCCTGTTTTGGTACCTGAGGAAAAATTTATAGTCATTGCTAGTGTTCAGTGTAGGTGTAGCTAAAAACTCATTGAATGCAGGAAAGACTTAACTGTTGAACTTAATTCCAAGTGAACTTGGAAATGGCTTGCCTCCCAAGTTCACCTGAGCATATTGACAAGGAGCTGTAATTGGTCACCGTGGAGGCCTCTGCAAAATGACCACTGACTTTTCTTCACAGTGCAGTGATGCCAGGGAAATTAATTTCACTTTTAATATTCAATTGAAATCAGTTAACAATATATTGCTGTGAGATATAATCATAATAAAAAATAATTTACCAATTCTTATGTACCATTTTACACAGTAGTGAATGATTCTTCTCAAAGACAACAATCATCCCATCAAAAACCATCAAAGGTCATCTCCGTAGTCAGGGATGGCGGAGTGTATTTTGTGTTGGGGGGCTAACAAGCAAGCGCCAGAGAATGCTCCCCAGGTTGTGGGGAATTCTCTGCCAGAAAAATTTGGAAACTTAAAGCTTGCAAATGGTACTTTCAGCATTCTCGGGGAGATAAGAAAAAAACAAACGTGGATCAACCGTAAAGTGACAGATGTTTTACTTCCTATTTCTTACTTGATACATATATAACTTAATACATATTAAATTATCCCAGCCTTATGTATATTCTGGCCTTAAATCTGTTTGTCTTAATGCTTTGCTCATTTTGTTTTGTTTTCCTTCTGTTAGTTTTCTTTTTTTATGTTTTATGGGTTTTTAATTATTTTTAATTGTTTATAATTTTTTTTTAAAAAATTTTTTTTCTAATAATTTTTTTTTAATTTTTAATTTTTGATTTGTTTTAGAATTTTTTTTAGAATTTTTTATACCAGGGATGGCTCTGGTATCCCCTGGCCCTGGTATTGAGTGACATAAACCAAGGGTAAATACAAAAGCAGTCCATTGTTGACTGAATAAAGTTAATGACAATAGACCTTAATCAGGTAACTCAATGTTATACCTAATTCAAACCCTTTGGGAATAGAACATTTTGTTCCAGGTATTTCCATATCATTTAAATATGAATGCTACATTATTATGCAAATACAATACACAAACAATCTTGATCCCCGGAGATTTGAATTGGGTAAAACATTGAGTTAGGCGATTAGCTCTATTAAAGAAAAGTGACGATCATGATTAGGAAAATTCTTTGAACCTCTGTACTTAGAATAATTTTGTTAAAATTCTTTTGCAGTTGATTTTGTGAGTGCTCCATTCTGTGTTTCAAAGTCCCAAATATATGAGGGAATTAATGATCCTGATACATTCTTCAGGCCTGCACTAAGGTCTTTATTGGTGAGTAAATCATATCTTGACGATGTGTACCATTACAAATTTTGTTTGTGTGACGAATTGAGATATCAATTTGATATGTAAAGAAACAGCAATATTGTCGAGAGCTCTACACTAACTGTGTTCAAGTTTGTTTTATTGGAAAGTAAAAGATGGTGGCAGCCTGTCAGTGACTTTTACATGCGGCAGGTACAAAACACAGGTCACAGGGCATTGTTTTACCAATACAGAAAGTATCCTAAACATTCATAAAAGCTAGCCTTAAGCCAAAAAACTTTTCTTTTGCCCTAATTAGGCCTAAGGTTAGCTTTTATGAATGTTTAAGATACTTTCTACATTGATAAAACAATGACCTGTGACCTGTGTTTTGTACCTGCCGCTTTTACATGGTATGGTATCTGTGCATCTTAAGTTAAAAAGCACTGAATTAATAATAAATTATTATTGATAATTATAATATTGGACTATTTTCAAGGTCTTGAAAATTAATTATGATTGTTGCAATTTTTTATAAATTTGATGGGGTAAGATTTAACATACACATTACATATAATTTCCAAAATGGTTGCAATTTTAATATGTTTTCGCTGTAAAACTTTTTAGCTGGCCCATTGGGCCTCACCTTCAAACGTAAAATTCAAAAGAATTAATATTAATTTAACCTAGAACAAGGCCAAAAGGGTCAATTTGCAATCAAACAAAAGAATATGAAAAATGGCAGCCATTTTGGATTAAACTGAGTATTATTTTAATATCATAACTGCACAGTGTGTATTTTAATTTAATTAATAACCCCAGTTATTCTCGCATTTTGTTGGCTCTTGCCTATGATCTATTGGAGGACAGACGCACAATTGACTTCACCATCTGCTTTTTTGGGAATAAAGTTTAATTCTGTATTATATAAAACAAATAGATTCCCTGTTGCCATGCATCTGTTCAGTACTAGATCACAGATGACGTCAAAATGTGGTAAGAACATCTGATTCAGTGACACACTAGGCTATCGCCTCATGTGCCACTTTTTTGTTTGTTCTTACCACATTTTGACATCATCTGTGATCTATTACTGAACAAATGCACGGCAACATGGAATCTACTGTATTATTTTGTTAATTACACAATGATTGACCAGATGTACTCGTACATAAATCAGTAAAGATGCCATGAGTACTTCTACCCACAAGAAAATAAGTGGTCAGTAGCTGAAAGACTATTTTAATAGTACTGTATTCCAAGATTAAAGCCAAATAATATTGATACATTTGTATCTCCAATTCTTAATTCCTTGTTTGTCATCTTATAGGTTCACCATATCCTAACCGATGTAGATGTAAGAGACAAGGAAAGCAAACAACTTGGCCAGAATGCTCAAGGTAAAACTCCCTTTGTCTAAGCATTCTTTTGTTTTCTATGTTACAGTGCTTAGTCTGGTCAATTAACTGCACCAATCTTTCACACAGAAAAAAACTTCATATTCTTCAGTTCCAATACACAGCTTTTGTGCATTCTCCATCACACTTTCACTTCTTATGGGAGGTGGAAAGAACTTTTATTATTTGGAATTGACTAGCTGAGCCTCCCAGATCGCTCATAGCAGTGCACAGTACAATGATCACAACACAGTTGCAGCATTTGACATTACCTTAATAGACCTCTTTACAGTTGTGTGCTTAGTTACCTGGCCTTTAAATGAAAGAGAGGCTGGTGTTGACCTTGTTATGATACAGACTTCCTGCCGTTTCTTATGTTAATGATGTTGTTGTCATGCTAATTAGTAAAAATTTACGTAAGAAAAGCTTGGAGGTTTCTATCAAAACAAGGTCAACTCCAGCCTCACTTTCATCCATAGGCCAGTTAACTAAGCACACAACTGTAAAATGGACTATTTATCACGTATAAGCACCCATACTCGGGAAAGCATCCACCCCCCTTCTCAGAGGAAAGTTCTTGCACCAGGTATTTTTTTTGACAAAAATGAAAATGCATTTGATTACGAGATGTTCATGATTTCTTTGGAAAACAAACTCTAAATATCTCGCATAGAAAATTAAAAGCTGTGAAAGCTTTTCTTCACATCGCAGCTCCAAAATAGAAAGATCAAGTTTCACCAACAAATAAGCCATAATTCAGGAGCTCTGACAAGTAGTTGGTCATGGATTTAAATCTTATTCATGCCTGGATTTTTTAAGATAACTACAACTTCGTTCAAACACATGATAGTTATCGCTTTAACTTTGATGATTTTTGACCAAGAAAATTGTTTCATAATAAATTATTTATTTGCAGTCTCTTTCTTTCATTTATACCTTTGTAGTATATTTATTGGTAAATTAAATTGTCATGAATGATGTTGTTCTATTTACATGTAGGTCTTGGATACATGCTTCTAGAAGGTGCCTATACAGATGCTTTTATCCTTCATGAGCGTTCTGTGTATGATTCGGAATTCCCTCTTGCTGATGCTGGAGATGACAGCAGTTTCCTTCATGGCCAGGATATTGCAGATCCTCGCAAGGCCCTGCAAGACACTTGGCTGAAATATTTCAGATATCAACCACTGTGGAAGATAAGAAATTATTTTGGAGAAAAAATTGCGCTTTACTTTGGTTGGCTTGGTGAGTTGAATAATGGTATTCATTGTTATTAGTACTTTACCATTGAACCTGGTGACATTGACAAGTTTGTAAAAAAAGTATAATCATGATCATTATTGAAATAAGACTTTTTTATACAATTCATGTATGCAATACTAATTTTTGTGACACTCGTGCAGAAAACCTGAAAAACTCTTGGGTGCTGCTTATTAGGGACTATTATGCTTGAACACATGAGAGTGTGATACATGTATATTGCCTCTCTCAATTTAGCTAGCAGAGCTCATGCAAAATACTGCAGGTCTACATAAACATGGAACAAGACTTTGTCATGATTCTCTGGATGGTAAATTATATTGAGTACACCGTATGTGGTCTTGTCCTTAATTCTTTTGTTTCATATTTCTCATGATATTCTGTAGGTTTGCTTACATCTTCTCTTATTCTGCCCATGCTGCTTGGGTTTGCCATCTTCCTCTGGGGACTTATTGTTGGGTAAGTCGTATAACAAACAGATTTATTTTCGGATTGATACCCAAGCACTGGAATTAAGTTCACTTAGCACCTAGCTATCACCACCTCATGGGAGTGATTGTAGCAACTACGTGTAAGTCTATTAATTTTTATGATAGACTTCGATAGAAGTTCTAGACTAATACTTGAAGTTAAAGACTTGATAAATTAAATTATAAATATATTCTATATACAAGGCTAAAAGTTAAAAAATTAAAATATTCAAACCAAACGTTTTCGGCTGTTTGCCATCATCAGGGTTAAAATGGGTGACCGTCCGCGCGTACATTTATATCTTATGTAATTCCCAAAGGGAAAAGTTTAGAGACATAAGAAATGACTTCTTTGTTCAAACTGGGGCGGAATTGTTGGATCATTAGCTCCTCGACGATCCTACGCTTGTGAAAAGTCTGTGCCGAGGAGAGAACACGCCAAGTGAAAGCATGTGATGGGTTTTCCCACAGGTGTTTTGCAGGTTCAGAAGTGTGAGCATGATTTGAATGCTCCGCAATTCGTACTGCTAGGTTTCGTACAGTCTCGCCAATGTAATCAACGCCACAAGAACAATCACATACATGCCAACTCTCCCGGATTATCCGGGAGTCTCCCGGATACGGAACGAATCTTCCGGTCTCCCGTACGGGTCATTAAATCTCCCGGATAAAAACGACTCTGAACCTTTCACAGACGTTTCTCCATTCTAGAATCAAATTGCATCCCCAAGTTTAAAAAAGATCGATTTTTTCAAACTCGCTTCATTGTTTCTTAATGCATTTCTTCATCTCTGAGTTTCAAACTCACGTTAATAGAACTAAACAAAATGACTTCCTTTAGCTATCATAGCCATATAACCGAATGTTTGATTGGATCTCCGATTCACCAATAAAAATTCTTGACATAAGTACCCTGTTTTCCCGCAAATTCACAATGGTGGCAGAATATTCTTGTATTCTGAAGGAGCTGCTGGGGGATGGGTGGGTGCGTTTAGGGGGGGGGGAGAGGAGGGGAGGGGGAGCGGGTAGGTTGATCGAGGGGGGAGGGGTGGGGAGACCGGATGGAAAAAATCTCCAGATTTTAGATCTCCATAGGTTGGCATCTCTCAATCACCTTTGTAAACAACTTTGGATCTGTGAGTGTTTTTGTCTTTGTTGTTAAAGAGGGTTTTGATTTGCCTTGTTTGCCACAGGATTATAAAAATGAAATTGAAGTTAGTGAACTTGTTGAGTTTTTCAATAAACGTCTTACCGAGTTTTTCGTTTTTACCGCAAAAAGGGAGCTTGATGAAAACTTTCTTTCGTTCTTCGAAGAGAAAATTCAGAATGATGTTGTCATCTTGGGGGCGAGTCGTTTAGAAAGTTGTTGATTGTATGCGAAATAAAACGTTTCGGATAACCTGCATTGATGAAAGAAGTTTCTAGAGTTTTTATGTCCTTGTCAAAATCGGTAGAGATGCGTTTGGCTCTGTGGAGTGCGCTAGTGATGCAATTCCTTTTCCACTTGGTAGGGACCTCAGATTTCCAAATGATAAATGATTCATGTTTACGATCATTTGCCACATGTGAATTAGTGTTTAAATTTTTTGGAGCAAGTAAAGTAACAAGCCAACTTTTAAATGTCAAAGCACCAATAAAAGCCTCCCTCAAATAAACACCGTACCCAATCAGAAGTCCAGAAAAAAACAAGAACATGTTAAATTCTCTGAACGTTGATCACAAACCAGGCAATTATGATTTTATCTCAGGAAAAAAGCGAGACATTGAAAATTTAATGATGTACCATCGTTGTTGTCATTGATCTAAGAATTATGAATTTGAAATAAACGCCGCCCTTGAATAAATGCCACATCGGACACGCTTAAAAATTAATAAATGCTGTAGCGTTTAATCAAGTAAATACAGTATTTTTGGGCTGACAATAAGGGAACAACATTAAGTAATGTATTGATTAAGCTCCCGGGCTTTTTTTCTATGAGATAAAATGCAAATGATATCATTGTTCTCGATGCACTTTTATGGCCAATGCCACCGTTATGTAATTGTTGGACTTGTTTGTTTCTGTACATTTCCTTTCTTTCTTTGATCTCTTGTGAGTTCAGTCTTTCACAACAAGTGTTAATTATCTTGCTGTAGCAGCTTCTGTGGCCTCGCAGCAGATATCATACCCTTTGAGACTTGTCTCAAGTCCAGTGATTACCCCACCCAACACTTTGTTACACTTTTTTAACACGGCAAACATAGAAATCTCTTTTCGTTCTCTTGACAAACAATACTTCCGTTTGCATTTGCGGGTTTTCAAGTACCGTCCACTTTTTATGTGACTGGCAAGGTTTTTCGACAACTTCTCAAACATAAAATGAAGACAGTCTTTAAACAAACATTCTTTTTGCGTCTGCTTGGATGATTTCTTAACTTTTGCCAAAAGTCTCTTTTAGCTCAAGTATGTTACAGTAGATCCTAATTATTACAGTCTCCACAAACCTCTGCTCTTTTTCTCAATTAGCAATCTTCAGCTCTATCGAGATCTTGCATCTCATGGTAGGTGAGTTCTGTAAAAAATGTCTTTTAATTCTTTGCTTGCTTCTAATATGCTCATTCTTATCCTAGTCCTTCGTTCTTCATTCAGTGAATAGCAT
>NC_090891.1:26643828-26653828 GCF_036669925.1 Montipora capricornis | reverse complement strand
CTTGTTACGACATCTGACTTTGTCTGACAGTCGGGCATAGGGTCGTTTCACATCATTTGTTTCATGTGAACATACGTACATACATACGTACGTACGTACGTACATACATACATACATACATACTTTATTGAACCTCCCCAAAGGGGCTTTTCAGGAACAATAAAAACAATGTAGGACGTTACGAATCTTTACGCTGTAGTGGGCGCAAAGAGTTGGTGAGGTAGCCAATAGTGTCGAGGGTTTGTTTTCAGGAGTAGTATTGTGATATTTATGTAACAAGAACATTTATTGGTGTAATATTAAACTCGTTCCTTTTTCTCATCAGAAAACCATCGTACTCAGACATCCTATGAAGACGCTCTTATAATCAAATTGTTCGGATTTCAGTTTGTCAATTCTTACACTTCTCTTTTCTACATCGCATTCTTTCGCCAGGTATGCTTTGTATCACATTCTTCACTAATTAATGTAAGTTGTGAGCTTTTTCGTTTTCACTCGTGTCTTAAAGGGCCAGGCTCTGTCACGCAAAATTATGTAATTGCGTGACACCCAAAATGCCGAAAAAGTAGAATGAAACATTGCAATATAGAAAGATATATAAAAGGAAAGGAAATATAACAAAAGGAAAGAGAAGCATAGATGGACTCAATGGCCTGATGTTTTTCAAGTGGCAAATCGCCTGGATTAAAGCCGTCTTTGCTCAGAATCATCTTCTTTGTGATGAAACGATAATCTTATCAGTAAAGGCATTCCACATTACCATTTTCGAGTTTTAAACTCGTGACATAGCCCCTTTAGATTTTCGTTAACAGAGAGTGGTATTCTGAGCAACATGAAAAACCCTTACTGTAGTTCGTATGCACCCTTGCTGTAACATTCTTGGACAGCCCATAAAATTCTAAGTCCGTGCAAGTTTTTTTTTTAATTGGTTTTTGGCCCCCAGCCTTCGACTGTTCAATGTTCCGGCATCATAAACGAGAGCAAATGATTCTGTAAACAGCAAAGGACATCTCGAGTTGCTTACCACGCAAATGTGTAGAAACCCTTTGTATGCCCGAAAGACATTCTGTTTCTTGGACGTGAACGCATAAAAAAGAAGTAGATAAATCTCCAAAAAGGCTTGGAACCTTGAATCTTTGAAAAAGTCTCTAAGATTTTGGCCAGAAAAAGTATCAGGGATAATGTTGGCACATGTTATAATATTCTGTCCTCGTTAATAACTAAACAAGATAGATAATTTGTCCTCGAAATTGGTCGCCTTTGTGTTCATTTAATTTTTCATTTCTCTTCTTTTTACTGCGGTAACATTTGTGGTCAGAGCGATTCGCTCTGACGAAGGGCCAACGCTCGAAACGTCAGCTTTTAGAATCCCTGTATGGTGGTCAATTTGCATTATCAACTCCGTTGATAAAACCAAATTTTTGTGTTCCTGAGTAAATAGTTCGAATAAATAAATAAATAAATAAATAAATTAATTAATTAATTACAGCCATAGAAGTCGGTTGCCGCGGACTTGTATTTTTTGTTTAAACTTGTGCTGTTTGTTACAGAATACCAAGGAGACGGGTGTCATAAACAAAGGACAGAATTACAGCGACGAGTGCGGTGAAAACAACGATTGCATGACACTTCTGTCTCTACAAGTCGCCATGTTGATGATAATAAAGCCACTTCCTAAGCTTTTCTCCGATGTGATTAAGCCGTGAGTATGACAGTTCCAATCAACGGTCTCATTTTTTGCTGCTCTCAATAGGTCGACGAGAAACGCCAGCTCAAATTTGTTTTGTGATTTCACGTGGATGCTGTGCAGAGTACCGCAAAAATATATGTTAAAATGCGTGCCAGTGAACGGTAACGTCTCAAAACAAGGATATTAGGGACGTCAAGTTCTACGAAGGCCACGTCGACGATAACGTCACCTTAAAATACAACTTCGCACTGTCGTATGTCTTTCGCGATCGACGAGAAACGCCAGCTCAAAATTGTTTTGTGATTTCACGTGGATGCTGTGCAGAGTACCGCAAAAATATACATTAAAATGCGTGCCAGTGAACGGCAACGTCTCAAAACAAGGATATTAGGGACGTCAAGTTCTACGAAGGCCACGTCGACGATAACGTCACCTTAAAATATAACTTCGCACTGTCGTATGTCTTTCGCGATCATTCTATCTCGTTCACGTTTTGCAATGTGGGCAAAGTATCCTGAAAATAAATTTCTACGAGCGGTTTCAGAGTAAAAATGTAGAATGAAGGGTTTGTATTTGTACGCTGTCGCGTTGTCGTTCAAACCTCAAGCTTGCTGATTCCACGTCGTTGTGCAAAAGTGCGGAAGCAAAAATGTGTCTAAACTTGTTCATAAACATTTTGCTTCCTCGGCAAATGTTTCCTCTTTTGCGGGCACCTTTACGTCTCAAGTGCTAGTTGTTGATTGAAAGAGAAAAAATTCATGCGGTACCAGGGTTCGTGCTACTCCTTGAAAAGCCCTTTTTTTTCAATTTTGGACTTCAAGTGCGCTTGAAAAGCCCTTGAGAAAAAGGATTTTGTGGAAAACTGCCTCAAAAAAAGTCCTTGAATTTTTGCTTGGGTGAAAATTGTTGAGATTGCATCATGCTAAGTTGAAGAGACATTTCAAAAATTGAGCCCAAAATTGACTATTAGGGAAACATTAAAACCAAAAATTAAAATGACCATGCGTGCGCTTAACTTGCAGGATGTGGTAAGGAATATCAAGCTAGGCTTTTTCAGCGAAGAAAACACTGAAACACTATGTATGGCACGAAAATTTTCTTATAAAGACTCCTTGAAAACTCAATTCCTGGTTGTTGAAAACTCCTTGAATACTCCTGGAATTTTACAGACAAAATCCAGCACGAACCCTGGACACGCATTTTAGCACAATTCTTTGACGTACTCCACAAAACAACAATGTGAAATCGCCAGTTTTAAAGTTTTGACGACGATGTGAGCAATAAACCGTTTATTTTCTACCTTAACTTTAAACCCGCGTTCGTACCAATCCCGGTATATGATAGTTCGACCGTTTTGTACAATGTCGACAGGATGCAATTATTGCGAAATTGTTATGATAGCGCTAAGTTATATTCTGACTGGAGTTTTCGTGGAAGTTGCTGTTGTCTTTGCTTAAACTCTCCATTATTTTTCCTCTTTTAGCCAATGATATGGTTTTTTGATTGTTTTAGGTGGTTGAAAAGTTTGTGGAAGAAGAGAAAATGCTGCAACAGCAACAAAATCGGAGCAAGTGATGAACTTCGAAACAGCTTTGAAGATTACCTGGAAAACGAGAGAGCGAAAACACCTCTGGGCGACTTTACACTCTCTGAATACAACGAAAAAGGTGACAAGACAACTTACTGCGCCTTTCAATAACATGCGGACTCTTAAATTCAAAGGTCAACCGACAAATGCGTTTTTCGCGAAAACAACATATTTTTCTCATTTGCATTAGATTCGGCACATGTAAAGTTCGTCGTTTGAAACGGGCCTAACCCTAAGCAATATGGAGCGGCACATATGTCACTGGCTGAAGCTACAGCTATAGGTTGTCCCATATCTATCAGCTTTTATGGCTTTGTTAAAGTGTTGTTATCGAAATATTATTACCTTGAGCCCTTCTTTCGTGAAGTTTAACGGGGGAGATCCTCAACTACTAAACCATTGTCATGCATGGGGGAATTCAACCCCAATGGTAATTTTTCGCGTCCGTTTAACTCTACGATTGTCCTTTTTGGCCAAGTGTTTACCAATGGACGTATCTTCTTCTGATTGGAATCACATGCAACCGTATTTGGTGAGTCACGTGACCAAAACAGAAATAGCCTAAACGCTCGGAGATTTTACCCTTTTGTACTCTAAAAACTATGGCAACAGAGCGAAAACACTCTAATGTAAAATCTGTGGCATGGATTTACGGAATATATATTTTTCAGCGAGGTATACGTTTTTTTCTCCAAAGGACAATCTTATTGTACCGGGTACTCCGGTTTCCCCTCTCCTCAAAAAACTAACATTTGATTTGATTTGCTTTCATTGTTTATTTCATTTCACAGTGTCCCCAATTAGTGCTCCAGCGCTAGAACGACTAGACACTTAAATAAAGTTCCTTTCCTTTCTTTTATGCTACAGATTATGAACAATGATAAAATGGTTCCGTTCCGGTGAAAAAAATCAGTGCTTTATTTCTTTTCCGTTGAGTTTTTAGATGTTTTTTTTCCATTGAAACGCGTGGTGTGGGACTGGCACTAGATGCGCATGCGCTATGTGACCGAAGTGATGTAGGGTATTCGTTCAACACGTTTTCTTCTTGCTCTTGACTTAATAGAGTCCTTAGCAACCATTGTCTTTCTGTAGATTCACGGTCTCCCTTCTTAAGCTTTTCAATTTGTGCTGTGGTGATTATCAAGAGCGGATTGCTTTTACATTGAATTAAGTCTTACTCTTGCCAGAAAAAGGATACGAAGTCTTGCGTCTGCAACACCCCGGCCTTTTACACACGCACAAAATTGGCACGGCACTTCAAATCGATAGATAGCACCTTAGTTAATTAATGGCAACTTTATTTTGGCCGTAAGCCTTACGTTGTACAGTCGAGCAAATGTGCTCTACAAATTGGGGAGACTGTACATCGGTCGTATCAAGTAAAAGCAGATCAACACAATTGTAGATTCTTCATAAGAGGGGAAATCGGAAATTCTTCCCTATAAAGAAAACTCGATCCTCGTGGAGCGACTTTCACATGACCTTGAAAAATAAACGTACAAACAGAATGTAAAAAAAATGCAAAACATTTAATTGGCTTATCGAACAAAAACAAACGAGCGCGAATTTTCATTGGCTTAGCGAACGCGGATGCAAACAACATCATATCTCCATGGAACTTTCTGGAAAGTTCCGCTTTGACGTCATTTGAAATGCAGTAACATGATTGGGGCAATCGAACTGTTAACTGTCCATGTTAGGAGTTTCCTTTGCGGGAATAAAGAGAACCGTTTTTTAATCTTCCCAAACATTGGTCAGTGAAACAAATTGCAAACACTTTTTCAAGGTCATACAAAAGTCGTTTTGTGACGCCTCGTTCGAGAATCGAACCAGTCTGCGGGGCACAACGATGAAAGGCATTGGTTTCTGCCAGGTCTGTGTCACCTTTCCCAAATCATGGTTCTTTATTCTTTCGTCAGTCCCTTCCTTTTTTTGCCTGTTTGTTCATCTCAGCGGAGATCGTAAACGACTTATTAAAAGAAGTTTGTGATCTGCTTTTTTTACAAAGTTGTCGAGAAAAAGTCAAATCCTCTTCACCCGTTAAGTTGTTTTTTTCTTACTAAGTTGAGATTTCCTTTGTTTGCAGTTCTGCAGTATGGCTTTCTGATGGTAAGGAAAACTTTGCGCTCAATTATCATAACGAAAGTAAAGCTATTTTCGTTCTCCTGCATGTGATGCATTTATCTTTATTGCTAAAGAATATTGATACAAATTCCGTCTCCTTTTGAAGGTTCCTTGATGGAATCGACTCCCTAAATTTTGAAGTGCAAAACTTCAGCGTGTTTAAACGAAGTTTAACAAAAAAATACATTGACGTAGTATTGTTCCATTTCCTTCCAGCTTTTCGCCGCTGCATTTCCGCTGGCTCCATTGATCGCCCTATTGACCAATGCTATTGATATGAAAGTGGATGCCAGGAGACTGTTATGGACCAACAGAAGGCCAGTCGCCTTCAGGGCCGAAGACATAGGTTGGTGAACTTGGAATGTTTGGAATAAATATGTACACTTCCCTTCTAATGTTTGGCAAAAACTCTTCATTTACACTGATCGCCCTCCTTTTGTCTCTATAATTTTATTTTCTGGGTCTAAAAATACCTTGTGGAACGTCCTTTATTTTTGGCCGTATTTTCAGACGAGCGCGGAACGCTGCTTTGCTCTCCCTATTCGCGTTCGATATCTGTCTTTTACCGTTCGCCCGTCAAGCCCGAGTACCGGTAGTGCAGGTTAACATTTATAGTAATTGCTTTGGTTTTGTATTGAAACCTACTGTAAGTTGATACTGCATTAAAATTGCTCGTTTTTGTTGCGATAGTCTAACTGCTAGGGGATAATCAACTAAACTGAGGAGCTGCAAAGATGATTAGACAAATGCAGACTTGAAGAGGACTGGAACTCGTGAGCTCTCTCGCGGATAGACTCTCATTCCGCTCTAGCTACCGAACTCTCATACGATCTTGCTTTAAAAAATGGTTATTACATTCCCCTTTTTGAGAGGTGCAGGGGTGGCGCAGTGGTGAGAGCACTCGCCTCCCACCAATGTGGCCCGGGTTCGATTCCCTGACTCGGCGTCATATGTGGGTTGAGTTTGTTGGTCCTCTACTCTGCACCGAGAGGTTTTCTCCGGGGACTCCGGTTTCCCCTCTCCTCAAAAACCAACATTTGACTTGATTTGCTTTCATCGTTAATTTCAGTTTACAGTGTCCCCAATTAGTGCTCCAGCGCTAGAACGACTAGACACTTAAAATAAAGTTTCTTTCTTTCCTTTCCTTTTCTTTGTTTTTGACAGTTGAAACAAAAAACTGATAAAACGATCGGACCTTGTACGCTGACCATCTCTACGACGCACGATTCTTCTAACCAAACCTTTTTTTGACCTTGAAATTTCAGGAATGTGGTACAGTATTTTGGAGTTTCTGAATATCGCCGGCGTGGTTACTAACTCATTCTTAGTGGCTTTTACGTCATCGTACGGTCGCTCGTGGGAAGGCGATATTGTAACAAGCAACAGAACTGAAACTGTTTTTAACAACGCTTCAAATACATCCGAAACTCTGGTCATTATCACTGAAAATATGCCTGCCTCCAGTAGATTGTGGCTCGTTATTGGCTTTGAGGTAAGTCGTTGATTTCTGTCGTGCTATCGGTTTGCATACAATGGCGAGGGCTGCAGCTCTGTTTTTTCGCTGGTTGGAGATAAATGAAAATGAAAGTTGAAAAGAAAGCAACCCCGCGTTCGCATGTAAATCGCCAATTTGTGTGATAAGCTGAGGTTGTCAATTCAGTGTTGAAAATAACTTCTCGATTGCTTGATGGTCAGCCCAAAAATATCGGGCCACTTTCTCCGCCAGTCAGAGGTAAGTTCCAAATATGCTTGTCCGCGTTTTCCGTAGGCTCTGTTTTTTCTTTGCGTTGACTGGCCTCGTTTCCCTGTGTGTGTCATTAGAGACTTTGAGATCTACGACGGCGACATTGACAGAAACGTCGTCTCAAAATATAACTTTTCACTATCGTTAATTCTTTTGCGATTATTCGATCTCGTTCACCAACGTCGTTCCCAGGGCTTTTCTCCGCCGCGGAGGGTGCGGGCGGAGAAAAGCCGTGGGTACGAGGTCGCTCGTTCACGTCCCACAATGTGGGCGAAGTATCCAAAAAAAAAATTAGTTCGAGCGGTTTCATAGTAAGAATATGAGGATAAAAGATTCGCGCATTTGTATCGCTCACGTTGTAGTTAAAGGGGCAGTGTCACGCTATTTTACTAGTCAAACTTCAAAACACTAAAATTAAAGACGTCTGTGCATCAATAAAAACCTAAAACCATTGAAGTGCACTGAAGCTGTTCTTTGTTTTTTGCGGCCAAGGGTGGAGAGGATGGAAATGGATTGAAACTGGGGGAGGGAGGCAGTTTTTTTCAAGTTCGGAGACGATGTCAAAAAGTTAATACGAATAGCTCTTTGTTCCATAAATACATTTCATATCTTTTCAGTGGGTTGTCAGGAATATTGTATGTGTGAGCTAAAGTACTAAACAGGTGATCTGGTGACGTAATTCGGAGGACTGGGGAGAAAAATTTTAACGCCGTATCTTACACGCGCGCGCGGCCTTATTTTTGAATTCAACACGGCAGAGGCGAGGTTAGATCTCGTCGGTTCTACTTGAATGTTCATTCAGTAACAGGAAATGTGGTAGACGCGGAATGATCTGTTGAGTTTTGGCGATGGAAATACTGCAGGGAGTTTGGAAACAACACCTAAGGCCGCGCGCGGCTTGTGGGATACGGCGTTTAAATTTTTCTTCCCATTCCTCCAAATTACGTCTCCAGATCACCTGGAATTAAGATTTTTACCCAGTTTTGATCAAAAAACAGCAAATTTAGCCGGACAGTGCCCCTTTAAAACCTCAAAATTGGTGATTTCACGTCGGTGTTTTGGAGAGTATACCTCAAAAACATACGCTAAAATTCGTGCCGTGCGGTTTTTTTATGTTGTTTTGTGGCCTCATCGTTGCCGTCGTCGCTTCTGAAACTCCCCGTTGGCTTATGTCACTTGTTCTTCCTCAAAAGGGTGGTTTTTGAGGAAACATGTTTCATTCGGTTTGATTTCTTTTTTCTCAGCATATTGTCTTCGCTGTCAAGTTCTTGATCGCGCACGTCATCCCTGACACACCGGCTGATGTTAAAATGGCGCTTTCCAGGGTAAGCATCACGTTCAGTCAATTTCATTTTGCGGGGAATACTTTTGCGGGGATCTGCGCCGTTGCTTGCAATGGCTAGCCGTGCGCAAGCTATTATAAATCCTGACAGATCAGACCCAAACATTGTATCAGACGTGAAAAATGGTGCTGTGATTTCAGTAGATAATTATTATTCAGTGCACCTATTACAGCGTGCCCGTTCTCTCCAATATGCATGCGACCTTAATGCTGCAGGTTCTTTTTAGTATTATCTTCGTGAATCAAAGAGGAAATGTTTGATTTCTTGTAAACAACGGAGATAACTTTCATTCGATTTAAAAAGCTCGATTGCTTTGCGCGAACGCACTCTTTCGGGCAACTCTTTCTGTTATTTTTCTGGTTAAACACGAAATCATGTTATATGGTCTTCCGGCCGCGTGTCGTGTTAACACAGGAAGCGCACACAATCTGTTTGTGTAACGGTTTGTCGATTTTGTGATAAATGTATTGGATTCACCATTTGCTTCTGCTATAGCGATATATCGATAAATACGTATCTGCCTGGACCAATGCTAAATAAACGTTGTATTACCTTACCTGCGGTGAATTGTCGTTCTTTTACCTCAGAAGTGGTATTTTGAGCGATTTTGAAGATTTCGAATTCGCTGTTCACTGCGCCTCTTAATTGAAGGACAAAGGTAAAAGGTTATTTTTTGAACGGCTCCATCGCTGGGCGATTTTTCCCCAGAAATTCGCATCTCTCCGCTTTCAAACTTTGCAGGAGAATGGCCGAAAGATTCACGCTTCTTCTCGTACTTTTCGCTCGAAAAATTCATTTAAACGGCCCGGAGCCAGCCCTCGAAGAAAATCAAAATCCTATGCCTTCCGAGAGGTCGAAAGGCTTAACAAGATTCACGGCGCGGACCAGCCTCAAACAGTCCTGCTGATTACCTCTTTCTGATTGGACGCCGTTATTTTTGATCGGTTATTGTTTAACGGCGTCCAATCAGAAAGAGGCAATCGGTGAATCCAATACATTTATGAAAAAATTACAAACGGTTACACAAACATATTATAGGAAGTTATATGAGCGTGAGTGCATTTCGAGAGGCCACAAATCACAAAATGTACGAGCAAGTTCATACAACATAAGCATGCAAATGTGAGCCTTGTATTTGCTACTTCTTCCTTCTGCAAAAGGGAGCGTATGCTACAGAACCTACCGGGATCTGTTCTCATTATGGAACAAGATCCCGTTAAGGCCCAGTAAAACGGGCAACATTTTTCGTGCAACTTGTCGCGCAACAATGTTGCGTTGCAAGTTGAGATGGTTTGTTGCGCGTATTACTAACTTTTTTGCGCAACATATTTTTATGCGGCAAAAAGTAGACGTCGCTTTTATTTTTTGCAACATGACAATTTGTTGCGCAAGAAGGTGGTAATACGCGCGACAAACCATCTCAACTTGCAACGCAACATTGTTGCACAACAAGTTGCACGAAAAATGTTGCCTGTATCACTGGGCCTTAAGAGATTAGACAGCGGCCCAGT
>NC_090891.1:26636328-26641328 GCF_036669925.1 Montipora capricornis | reverse complement strand
TATTCCACTATTACGCCATTTTACCACATTTGGTCAAGAAAACGCACAAAATATGAGACGGTAATACACTGTAGTGTCCCGGTTTGACTGGTTTAGAACAGAGCAAATACAAATACGGACGGAACGGGAGTTTTTCAATGAAATTGTTTTCAACACGATGTAAAGCCTCAGAATTTAGCTTGTCATCGCTTGTCGCTTCGTTTATACAATCAAATAAAGGACATTTGGCTGGCTTTCTGTGGTGTTTACATCGTTCGCAAGCACCCTGAAGGACAGATGATGCACTTTTTTAGAAACACTCTTACCAAATAAAATTGAAGCAAAATAACACCTTTTTGTATAGTGGAATAATAAATCTCTTATTCGATGGTTTAACATAAAATACTCGCGGACATTTTGCTCATCGCTCGTACTAATCCTACGACACAACTCGCAAAATATCCGCGCGTATTATATGGTAAACCATCGAATAACATGTATATATTATATTAATGATAATAATCATATATTAATGCTGGAGTCCATCGCCCAAGAGTAAGATTTATCCAAATTGGCCTAGTCGCCATCAGCATCAGAAAAGTATATATTTTTAAACCAAGTTTTCCGTGAAAATTCCTTAAACAATAAACCAAATCGGCGAACTCAATGTTGTACCCAATTCAAACCCCTTGGGAATAGAACCTTTTGTTCCAGGTATTTCCACATCATTTAAATGTGAATGCTATATTATAATGCAAAAGCGATAGCGATGTTTCTCGTGACTTCACCCATTGTTATTAATATGCCAACCAGAGACCGGTTGCTCGAAACCTGGTTAGCGCTAACCTTTGGTTAAGAGGTATCAAAACCTATAGGTTTCCATGGTATTTTACGCTGGTTAGCGCTAACCACGCTTCGGGCAACCCGGGCCAGAAGCTAATTGGCTGTTGAAACGATGACTTCTTTTGTTCCGTGGTTGGCAAAGAAATGTGACGTCAATGTTTGTAAACAAGAAATATCGCTATACACAAAGAATTGTAACCCCAGGAGATTTGAACTTGGGTACAACATTGACCTATAGGAGTGACCAGTATGTAAGTTTTCTTCACAATTTCAATGTCAGTCAGACAGGTATTGAGAATGAAGATTATTATCAGCTTGAAATGTGTGATCCTGATCTAACACCAAAATCTCATGACTACCCATCAAGGAACTCTATGATACTAGTCGAGAGAATGAACGTTTCGATCGTGGAAATGAACGGCTTAATCCTAGTTTGCTCTGAATCTGAAACGAAAAAAAAGCCGTTCCTACGAAGCGGAAGCTCTGTCGGATTGAAGTTTAGTCCAAGGACAATCAATTGAATCAATCAGCGACCGAAGGAAATGCAAGTCGGCGGAAATGAAATAGTTTTGCTCTTTACTTTGCATACATAAACTTATTTTTTCTGTGTGGAATCAAAAACTACTGTATCTATATACTCATTCATTCGTATGCTACTGAACAGAATAATACGTTGCTGTGTATACTAGTACTCATTCATTCCAAGAATTAAACTTACATTTGATATGTTATGCTACATTCTTTTTTTCAGTGCATGGTATATGGGGTCCCATAAAGAACTCCGCGGCCGTTTTGAAGTGTGCCGACCTTTATTTCAGGGACACTCTCGTGATTACCTGCGCCGTGTCTTATCGAAAACAAAACAAGATGACAACAGAGTTAAATCCGACCAGCTCGCGACACCAACACAACCTTTATTTCAGGGACACCAACATGGCTTTCACCTCTTTGATCAGGGCTACCAACTTACCGCGTACCGGTGGCTCAGTTGGTTGATCACCGGGCTGCCATGCGAGGGGGTCGTGAGTCCAAATCCGGCCGAACAAAAACTCAGGGTCTTTAAATAAAAAAAAAAAGATAATGTAGCTCAGTCGGTAGAGCAGCGGTGATCTAACCCGAAGGTCGTGGGTTCAATTCCCACCCTTGTCAGAGTTTTTCTCTGTCCTTGTATGGGCCCAATTGCATTAGTAGGGCTAACGCTCACATGGTTTACAAGGGGAGAAAACAGCACTTCACATCACCCAGCGATAGTTAATTCTTTAAATAACTAAGGAGAAAGTGCTGCCTTTGTAATGACATCTACAAATGATTAGACTTTTCAGTCTTCTCGGATAAGGACGTTTATAACCCTGGTTTAGAACCCTCGTACTAAGAGTAGGGTATGGAGTTCCCGGTGTTGTAGTCTTTCCACATGGACGCACGAGAGCGTTTCAACGAGTTACGACTCCTAAGCTCCACGTGGGTAAATCAGTAAACTTTGAAAAGCACTTTTCGCAAGGATAGGCCGTTGACACTTATGTTAAAGGCCCAGTAATACGGGGCAACATTTTCGTGGAACTTGTCGCGCAACAATGTTGCGTTGCAAGTTGACATGGTTTGTTGCACGTATTACCACCTTCTTGCGCAACAAATTTTTATGTTGCAAAAAGTAAAAGCGACGTCTACTTTTTGCAACTCAAAAATGTGTTGCGCAAGGTGGTAATACGCGCAACAAACCATCTCAACTTGCAACGCAACATTGTTGCGCTACAAGTTGTACGAAAAATGTTGCCCGTATTACTGGGGCTTAAGTCAATAGGGAGCTTTTAAGCTTGCTTAAAAGCAACGACAACGGCGACGGCAAATTTTGCAAATTCAGTGGGCAAAAACAATAGCTTTGCACGCCCTACACGTGCGTTTTCCACTTTTGTCCATTTCTTTGCTGTCGTCAGCAAAACAACTACGCGAAATAGCCAAATTTGAGGTTTTACGAACAACGTCAGCACTTAAGGATAAATTGTCATTTTCTCTCCTAAATAAAGCGCCGTTCCTACAAGTGTCATTTTTGAGGAACTACCACACCCCTGTCATGTGAAAAAGGTTGAGGCAGTCACGACGCGAAATTTATATTTTGAGATGACGTTCTCGTTGCCGTCGCCGTTGTCGTTGTTTAAGCTCTCTAATACCTCTGCGTGTGTTAGAGCGAGTTTCAATCCAATGTCGTAAAACCAAAACCAAAGTAATTACTTTGGCCAATGAAAAAGGGCGGAGACAATCCAGTAAACCAATCAAAACTCGAAGTAATAACACGTAGCTGACAAAAAGCGCGGGAAAATGTGCATGTGCGTGCCACGATTGGTTTTGGTTTCAGTTTTGATTGATTGAGAAAAAGGCGCGAGAACTTTGAACCAATCACTGGGTGAAGTAATGTAAAACCAAAGCAATTCGCTAATTACTTTCGACATTCCATTGAAAACCGCTCTAAAACTGAATTGTTTAATAACCCAGTACAGCTCTTATGAGATCTACATGTTGCAAAAATGTTTAGTCGCTCTCTGCATACCATTTTTTAAGCTATAATACCGTACAATACATACTTAAGGTGGCTTTCTACAGTTTTTCGAAGAAGCAGATCAAGATTTTGAAATCTGTGATATTAAAGCAACATGATGTCTCTTCTGAACTGTTAGTCACTGCTATTGATGTTGAATGTAATTTTACCTAACAAATAAATGCAAATCAGGGGAAAATGCCCTGCCCTAAACCTAAACCCTACATTTAACCACTATTCAGCAATGATTTTATATATTCTAATATATAGTAATTAGATTTGATAAATAATCGATCAGCCAGTTGATCTTTAGTTGTTAACTGGATAAAAACAGTTCCTTCACATTGGGAGCTCCGGGTTCAAATCCCGTCCAGGGATGCCACCTTTGTTTTCTTTTCTTTTCATCTGCTACCACAAGTCCTGGGACAGAGTAATCCTAAAATGACGATAACAGTCATTCCAGAGAAAATTACGAATTGTCGATAATAGTCATTTCAGAGGTAGAGGATATGTTGAAATGCCAATTATAGTGACCGAGCTCCGGGAAGGGGGATTTGAAACTAGACCTTTTTCTCAAAAACTAGCCGTACTACCTCACTTTAAAATTTCAGGGTTTCCTAAGCGAGAAAAATAATCATGTATAGAATTAAATAGTCGATTTTCGTCTATTTTTATAATAACTGAAAAACTGTCTGATAGATCTTGTTTTTTTTAAATGTTGACGGTTTCGTCTTCATATTGTTAACTGATTCCAAAAATTTTAACCCTGGTTACACGGCTAGGTTTTAAGAAATCCTTTAAAATGTCCGCTGCATGTAGTTTCCAGTCCCTCATCCAAGGAGCTCGGTAGCTATATTCGTCGGGGTGCGAGCTTACTTAATTAAGAACCTTAGTCATAAAGCTCAAAACTCGCGGAGTCAAGTCTCTTGTTGGGCGTTGGTAGTTCCAAGTAGCCGAGGCCGAGCCATGTCATCGTATTAAACCGTTATAGTCGTGTTGTTCCAGCCTTCCTTGCCCCTCGGAAGTTAAACTTGAAACTTAAATAAGACTTCTCTAGGCCATCCCAGTAAATTGTCCGTAGGGACTTGAAATTACAGCTGAGCTTCGTCTTCCCGTACACAAATTAAGGAAAGAGAGATCCAAGTCCTGAATATAAATACGAATCATTCATCAACACGTCAAGATGAGTGTGAACTGAATTCCGCGCTCATAGAAACGATATCGTACAATTCTAATCACTTTGCGATTATCCCAAGTCGTTCGCATGGACAGTGCGTGCAAACGTTCTTGGAACAAAATTGGTATAAAGGTTGCCGTTGTATTGAAAATTTATAGTCTGGGCCCGGTTCCTGAGAGGTGTAATAACCCTAATCCAGGAATAAATGTGCCTGGAATGAGGCACATTTATCCCTGGAATAGAATTATTACAGCTTTCGGGAAGCTGCCCCTGGTGCTCAGCGTAACCTCCAATTTGGTCATTTCACGTCGTTGTCAGGACGACAACGGCAAAGCAATACGCTAAAATGTGAAAAGCACCTGCATAGCATGCTTTGTTTTTACTCACAAAAGATAAATCGTCTTCTCCAGTTTGAATCGACGACATCAAGAGAAACTGAGGGGACAGAGAAGGAGGCTCCCGGTCCAGCCC
>NC_090891.1:26626328-26633828 GCF_036669925.1 Montipora capricornis | reverse complement strand
CGTAACCCATAATCCCTCGATTCGCTCTGACGAAGGGCTAACGCTCGAAACGTCAGCTTTTAGAATCTCTGTACGGTGGTCAATTTACATTATCAACTCCGTTGATAAACCAAATTTTTGTATACTACTTCCCCACCGACGCAGCACCACAGTTTCTTTAGAAACTACCCCTTCAAAACTTTCTTAAGATTGTTTGCCACTTTATATACACAAAACTAAGTGTCTCACCTTATTTGTCCATTGTAGCACTGGGCACTAGAGTGTATCCAGATACGTGTGGACGCGGATATTTTTTAATCAGGAAGAAAAACTGCGCATACAAAATTTTCCGGGGTACGTGTAGACGGCGCCTAAGTAGACATTAGGGAGCTTAAACAACGACAAAGGCGACGAGAACGTCACAAAATTTGCATATTTAGTGGACAAAAACAATAGCTATGCATGCCTTGCACGTGCGTTTTTCACTTTTGTCCATTTCTTTGCCGTCGTCAGCAAAACTACAACGTGAAATAGCCAAATTTAAGGAGATAAACTAAGAATAAAGCCAGGATCGGAGCCAGGATTCGAGCCAGGATTCGAGCTAGGATCCGAGCCAGGATTCGAGACCTAACCGAGACCTACCCTAACCCTAACTAGAACCAACTAGACTAGAACTAACCTAACTAGACCTAACCTAACCGATTCGAGACCTAACCTAACCGAGAGATTCGGGAATAAATAGCGGAGAAAGCTCATCTTAGCGCGAATCCTGGCTGGAATCCCGGCTCGAAGTTTAGGTATCCTCAAATTTAAGCTTTTATGAACAACGTCAGCACTTGAGGATAAATTTTCATTTTCTCCCCTAAATTAAGCGCCGTTCTGACCAGTGTCATTTTTGAGGAACTACCACACTCTTGTCACATTAAAAAGGTTGAAATAGTCACGAAGCGATTAAAACAACGCGAATTTATATTTTGAGGAGACGTTCTCGTTGCCGTCGCCGTTGCTAAGCTTCCTGGTAACACCAGCAACACGTCACTTGAAAATAATAAAAGTAGTGCAATTCAGCTGTTTTCAGTTTTCTATTATTTCATTTCCTTCGCGTTGAATAACGTTTGCGAAGTAGACTGCCACCGGGTTAGAAAGAACGCCGTTGAAGTAAACTAAAGACTTGAAACATTAGGCAGCTTAAGCAATGACAACGGCGACGGCAACGAGAACGTCACAAATTTGCACAGTTAGTGGGCAAACACAACAGCTTTGCACGCCCTGCACGTGCATTTTTTACTTTTGTCCATTTCTTTGCCGTCGTCAGCAAAACTACAACGTGAAATGGCCACGTTTTAAGGCTTCATGAAGAACGTCAGCAATTGAGAATAAATTTTCATTTTCTCCCCTAAATTAAGCGCCGTTTCGACCAGTGTCATTTTTGAGGAACTACCATACTATGGTCACACTAAAAAGGTTGAAATAGTCACGAAGTGATTACAATAACGTGAATTTATATTTCGTTGTCGTCGTCGTTGACGTTTCTTGCTCCCTAAACGACGGCCAAGTTGATACCCGACGGATTGAAAACTCGTTCCCAAACATTTCAACTTGAGGCTCGGGGTAAGAAATCTAGTTTGTTTGTTTGTTATTTATTTGTTCGAGCAGGTTGAAGTATTGGCAGCTATTCAGCTGATGTGGACCTGCTATACCCACCCACCCACCCATACACTCACAAAGGACAGCCACAACACCGCGAATAAGGCTCATTTTTCTCATTTCACGGAGTTGTCAGGACCAAAACAACCACCAAATGGACCAAAATTGTAAAGCACGTGCATTGCGGGTACATCCTTTTGCATTGCTTCATAGCGTTCCCGTAACCGTCGTCGTCGTCCTCGATCGTCGTCGACCGTCGTCGTCGTCGTCGTCGTCGTCGTCGTCGTCGTCGTCGTCGTAAGACCGAGAACGACAAAGAAATGTACTAAAATGCAAAGCGCACGCGCAGGTGGGCAGAGCCATTGTTGTTTGTCTCATTTTAACACGGTTTGTGGCGTTCTCGCTGTTATGAACGCCGTCTTTGCGTAATATCCATATTAAACAACCTGTTCTGTAGGGCTGCTGCTGCTGAAAGCCTCCCAATAGTAGCAGAAAAGAACTAGATTCACTTTTACAAAGACTGCAAACGGCCAATCGCTGTTGGTTCGTCAGAGAACTGTCGAAAACCTCGTCCTCTTTTTTGTGTCCGAAGTATTTTCTGACGCGCAAGTTTTGCTGGTCCATTCGTTCAAGCTTATGCAGCTGCTATATACACAAAAACTGCACGCATAATTTACGCACGTGGAAGAAGTTTTGTCATTCTAGGCTCGGTTGTTCGAAAGCCGATTAACTTAATCCAGGATTAGCGTAAATGTTTGTTTCATTTTTCAACTTGTTGGTGAGAGTTTCTTTCGTTTATTTTTGTTTTTCAAGACTAACTTCTTCTAATGTAAAGTTTTTTTCCGAATATCAGCGTTGAACAGCATTTAGGAGTACAAACATAAACTCCTTAGTTAAGTTTTAAATAGGATTAACGTTAATCGGCTTTTAAACAACGGGGCCCAGTATATTATTGGTCGATAAATAGCCTTCTGGCGCTTCTTTTTCCGCAATAAAACCAAAAAAGTTGAAATTTTCAAGTTCCCATCGAAAACCTCTAAAAAATGTCCTAATATTATTTTACAGTGAAAATTAAATGAATAGACAGTAGCTAACACGGCAGATATGCACGCTTTCGTGCCCATCACGTGCAGAAATGCAAAACTCGTTATGGCGGGGCAGGAAGATCATCAGAGCGAGGCTGGCCGATTGCATACTGTTGTAATATTTCAGGGGCCATCTTGTAGGCTGATGGAATATGAAGGACAATAATCTTGTCTTTGTCGAGCTCAAAATGTACGAAGTCCTCTCTGTTTAACAGAGTGGGGTCTTCTTCAACCCCTGAGTTCCCTTCATTTGTTGGCGCCGATGAGAAAAAAGACTCTGGCAAACATGAATCTTTTTCGAAATCTTGCTTGCTCCGTTGGGATGAAGAGCGAGCGCAGTCTGTTAAAGAGTCCACGTCGCCGTCACAGCCA
This sequence comes from Montipora capricornis, assembly GCF_036669925.1. NCBI lineage: Eukaryota > Metazoa > Cnidaria > Anthozoa > Scleractinia > Acroporidae > Montipora > Montipora capricornis. Next base: position 26,630,745 of record NC_090891.1, on the reverse strand, counting down.
GAGCTTCCTCCTCTCTCATTGTCCTTTTTCTTGTCTTCCAGGGTTTTAATTTTCGCGAAGGAGCGGGTGTCCGAGTCATCAACACCGCCCACCTCTTTTAGAGGAATCAGATTTTCAGTCTGCCTTTGGCTCGTTGAACAGTTTTTCACGCTTAGATCAGTTTGTTTTCGAAGAGTACTGTCGTCTAGGCAGTTCTCCGTTATCAAAGTTATCTCAGATTTTGCTCCAGGACTGCAACAGTCTTCCTTTGTGCTAAAAGGCTTCGTTATTTGATCCAGTACGGACGCAAGATGTCTTAGATTTAGAATCGGAATTCCGTTCACCTTGAAAAGTTGCAGATTTGCCATTGTTTCGTAGCCTGTGGTCAGCTCCGAGGCCAGAACCTAGGACAAAAGTTTATAGGAAAAAAGACATGCTAAAAGGGGCTGTGTCACGCAAAATGATTTAATTTCATGATACCCAAAATGCCCAAAAAGTAAAATGATCACTTAAAACTGTTGATCAACATAAAAGAAATACAGCAAGAGGAAACAGAAGCATGGATGGACACAAATTGACAAGACTGGCACAGATTGCATTTGGGTAATATTAAAAAAAGACGGCCCGACCTTTTTTAAGTCAAGCGATTACTACACGAAATACGACATCTCCAACTTGAAGTCATTGCTGACACTTCAGAGAGACTTGGCATTGCGTTTCCGTGAAACGACAAAAACCGGCAGGCTGCTACCAGATAATTATGTCCAGAAATTCCGCTTATAGGCCGAGTTCGATATATCCATATTCAAGAACGGCTACGAGCCTTCATGGTCAAGTTTCACGACTCAGTTCAAGGGAGAGTTCTAAACAAAACAATATTCAAATGTGACCATAACGCCTCGTAGCCATATATCGAACTTGGCCTATTTAATGCAAGGAGATTTCAATAAGCGTGGCGTCTCGGAATACAGACTATTAACGTCACAAAGTGTCTCCCAAATGCTGCTAATCAAGGAAGAACAAGCAGCTGCATATGCCCTTAGAGCGGTTTTCAATTGAGTGTCGAAAGTAATTCGCGAATTGCTTTGGTTTATGATTAGTTCACTCAGTGATTGGTTCAAAGTTCTCGCGCCACTTTCTCAACCAATCAGAAGTGAAACCAAAACCAATCGTGGCTCGCGCGAGCACATTTTCCCGCGTTTTGTGTCGGCTACGTGTAATTACTTCGAGTTTTGATTGGTTTACTAGATAGTCTCCGTCCTTTTTGATTGGCCAAAGTAATTACTTTGGTTTTGGTTTTACGACACTCGATTGAAACTCGCTCTATTGTTGGAGATAACGATACTGAATTCTCGTTACGTACCCATAAGTTATTAATATGCCAACCAGAAGCTGGTTGGCTGTTGAAACAATAACTTCTTTTGTTCCGTGTTTGGCCAATTTCAATGTCAAAAGAAATGTGACGTCAATGTTTGTAAACAAGAAATATCGCTATAGGTAGCAAATGGACATTTCGTGTCGGATGTCAACATTGGGCATGCATCTAATGGACAATTTCCGAGTTCCCGTTTGTCTCGGTTTCGAAGTGAGTCTTGGTGCTCAACTATTAAAAGGGGAATGAGTTTGATTTGCATAAGAATACGCAACTCATTTCCATCTGAATGGTTGTGCACCAGGACTCACTTGGAAAGTGAGGCATGCAGCAACTCGAAAATGGGCTATTGGGTGCATTTCTCTGAGGACATAAGTGCGAGATTTCAAAACCAATCACAAGGTGTAGAAAGCGAAACTAGCGAAATCGCGAACTTCCTTAACGTCACATTTTAAAAACCTGTCTATTAAACTATTACCTGACTCAATAAGATAACCTCTTGTCCTGTTTTATTCAAAATGCCGTACAAAACGCGGTCGCACAGTCTTATGGGGGCTTTTCGTGCCCAGTCCTTTCCGTATTGATGCTGCATATAGGGCTGAGAAAGAGACACGAATACCAAGCCAGCATACACCAGGTAGCTGACGGAGATAAAAGAAAGTACATAAAAGTCAATGAAAAAAAATGAACTATTTGAAAAAATTAATTATGCCTGTACGTTACTTCTAGAGACCTGAAATTCCCCAAGAACATACGAACAGGGAAATATTTTGTAGGAGAGCTACAAGCTCACTAAAAGAGCGTTTAAAGCACATCGTTGCGTGTACATTTGCAAAGTTACAATGGTCATTACCTGGGCCTCTTGTCATAGAGCTGCGTCGGTACAAGCGAAGTGACTAAGTCCAGTTTCACCTCCACCGTCATAACATGCCCCTGTCTGAGAATCTTCAACTTACAAATGTCACCCAGGAACATCTGCGACAATTTGTAGTCAAACAAAATGCGCTCATTTCCACGAAAATGTACCTGTATGAAACACAAATATGTTACAGTGTAGGAGAAGAAGATTAATTGACCATTGTAGGACTGGTGAAGAAGGACAAAAAATTGACGGAGAACGAAAATGGATTTAACTGGCTTAAAGAGATCTTTTCATTGTCTGAATTTAAGGACGTTCGCGCCAATTGTTTCTGCGCATCCTTACTGCGCACGCAAATGCACACGCCACGTCATACACGAGCGCGCGCGCTAAGTAATAAAATGAGAAATTATAGCGCAAAAAGGCATTGCTATAGCTTTGCCTGGATTTAACGGTCTTGGACGTTCGGTGACCTCTATTTTTCTTTCCAGAAACGGATTTTATTTACATTTCTCTCCACAAACAACAAATCAATGTGGGAAGTTGAAAAAATTTCAAGATTTCTGCTCACGGGACATCAAATCCTGCCATCTTGCGGCTGCAAGGCGCGTGAAACTGTGGTCGCTAAATGCGAACTTGATCTTTAAGGAACCTCACCAGTTGACTAAATTCACTTAATAAGTCCACTTAAATAATATTTGGCAGAGAAGATTTCACTTCAAAGATTTGATTGCAATATATTTGGGTTTACAGACGCTGGCCTTATTCGCTAACGAAGCCCGATTTTGTCACATTTTGGGTGTTTTCCGGGCATGTACTCTCCAAAACGAAGTCGGTGACCCCCCATTTTTTTACATTTCTGACATAACTAACTCATCATCTTACAGTCGTAAAAGTTTCAGAAAAAAATCAATGTTAAAAAATTTTCGCGCGAACGTCCTTAAACGTAACAGTAAGGGTTTTTGAAGACGTTCTGTCCCACACCACAAACCACGGGATCTTAGAGAGAGCTACCTTAGCTTTTTTCTCAGTTTTTAAATTTTTTTCTCTGCCGAAAAAGCAAGCAAATGCAACGACGAGGAGTTCCTCTCTAACAGCAAAATATTTGCCTTTGATTTGATAAAATAACAGAGAACTTAAACGCTGAACCCAAACGTTGATTCCGAAAGTTCTGCATAAAAGCCGTTAAATTCTTACCGTGCCGTTATCTGCAATCACTTCATCGTCCACAGCCATGAGTACATCGCCTCGCTTTAGCATAAGGCTGCAGCTAAACAGCGGAAGAACCTTGGTTACAAGAACACCGGTCTGATCCGCGGACAACTGAAAGTAGTTGCGCATGTGCTCACTTTCGATTGGCTGCCATTTGATTCCCAGGCGACAAAATCCATTGTACATGTTGCTTTTTTCGATGTCATCCAAGAAGTGTGTTATAACAGTGACCTAGAAGGATTTTAGATAACGTTTCACATATCGCTTTATCACAACATAACATAATTTTTCAGGTGTCTATCAGACAGAAACAGTCCAGATAAGTGCGATTACTTCAAATATAATAGATATATTTTTTACTCGGGTGGAATTTTTACAAATGGCAGTATTTATACTACAGGACGTCTTAGCCTTCGACGACCAGTAGGGAGCCAAGAACGACACAAATGTGCATATTTAGCAGGCAAAAACAATAGCTTTGCACGCCCTGCACGTGCGTTTTTCACTTCCGTCCATTTCTTTGCCGTCGTCAGCAAAACAACGTGAAAAAGTCAAATTTGAGGTTTTATCAAGGACGTCAGCACTTGAGGTTAAATTTTCATTTTCTCCCCTTAATTGAGTGCCCTTCCGACGAGTGTCATTTTTGAGGAACTACCACACCCTTGTCATGTTAAAAAGGTTAAAATAGTCTCGTAGCGATGAAAATTACGCGATTTTATATTTTGAGATGACGTTCTCGTTGCCGTCGCCGTTGTCGTTGCTTAAGCTCCCTAGTATAAACACGGGAAACGCATTAAACGTCAGACGAATTAAACGTCTCAAGTTAAGTGCGTCTGAACGACAAACTTAGCAGACGTCTTAATCGTCTCAGACGTCTAAGCCGTCTAGTATAAAGACGAGACGCACTAAACTAGGACGCACTTAGCAAATGAAGGCCACACGGTCTCTTTGGAGATTAAATCCCAGTATCTTTTGAAGAAAATCATGAATTTGAT
>NC_090891.1:26616328-26621328 GCF_036669925.1 Montipora capricornis | reverse complement strand
TATAGAGCTGTACATGTAACTGCACTCTATATAATTCATTCTTTTACCACCTAACTTGAAGCCCACCACACTAAAATTAATAATTCAAGTTAGATTATAGGGCATATACGACATTATCATGACCACTCTGTTGTCTATGAACAAAGAAATGACAGTCACACTGATGTCCCAAATTAATCATTTTCAAATCGAACTAATTTTTATGAAAATGTAGCCTAATGTTTTAGCAAAAACAAATGTGCCACCTGGCCATGTGATTGAATGGTGAAAACTTTGTTGATACCATTGTTAATCACATTTTTTTATTACATGTATATAAACACCAATGAAATACCAAGTGAGCTTTCGCGCGAAAACACGATATCTTCACACATAAAATAACATGTTATTTTCACACATGAAAAAAATCACTGTTTCTATGGTTACAAATGAAAATGGCTCCTTTCGATGCCTTTCGTGAAACGATTTAGTATTATTTTCTTTCTGGCAACTGATCACATCTCCAAGAGCAGCAAAGGACTACAACGAAAATCATTGAAAGTGGCACACAATGAACCTCTTGATAAAGCCCTCTACACACCGAAGCTGCTGAATGTTTCATTAAAGACAAGACAATGGTCATTGTTGACACTATAACACTTACGCAGCTTCAAAGAATGGTGGAATTCCTGACGCGCACATGCTTTAGCAGTTCGAAACAAACAGACTTACTTCAGCATTTTAGACCAATGTAAAAACGTTTTTTGATTACTTTAATTGTAAAGACTTGTAGCAGATATTTCTTGGACAACTGTTACTACTGTAATAGTTTTTCCACAAACGATTTGTAAAATGTGTTTTATTCCTGCGTGAAATATGTTACAGTAACAGTAACTCTTCTTGGACTTATTCAGTTTTGTTTTTGGCTCATTAATACTCATATTTTCAATTATCTGGACTCTTGATTATCCGGACTAGTAAGTCCAGTCCCCACAGGTCTGGATAACCGGTAATTGAGGTTCAACTGTATTTTTACAGATTTAATTTTTAAATAAATCACATCCTAATGAAATCAAGTGGTGTGCATGGCCTGGTGTCACTTTAGAGAAACAGAGCATAGATCTGTACATCCTAGAATTAATGATATTGTAATTATTACACATTTCTAACCGATTTCTGGTATGCAACCACATGTCCATTTGTGAGTATTCTTCTTCCAGAAATGACAAACCCCGATCCGAAGACTTGCTGTTGTCGTTTCATCTGCCATGGCATACTATAGTTGGGAGTAGAAATCTGGACAAACAGTTTAACCACTGACTTCAGGACCTGAAAATTTTAAAAAGCATGATGGTTACTGCACCAGCATACATGTATATAATTTCTACAACAACAATAGTAGCAATTATTATTATGCCAGCAGCTCTCAACCATTATAAAGAAGGCTGATCAATGGTTTTCACGTTAAGTCATCACTGATACCTTATGGATGAGAACAAAAGACCTGTCATTAGCTCTGAGCATTATACTTCCCTGTGTCCATTAGGCAATAGAGAATGGTTACACACCGCTGGTCACACTAAAAAATTAAACCATGTGTTTTACACAGAACACACATTTACGTGTACATAAAGGCGAATCTTTGCTGATGTCATTGTTTACAATATTTTTGACTCATTAACATAAGAGTTTGCTGACAGAAGGCATTTATTTACATTGCATGTTACTTAGAAATTATTGACTTCAAAAGGTAAAAGAATGTGTTAAACTTTGTTAAATCCCAAATTTTAAGCCTTTTTGCTTTAATGAGTGAGTTACTGCCCATCAAAAACTGATAATTAAAAATCTTGGGTGGCAAAAGTGCTTATTGAGCTAGTTCAAGTTTCAAGTTCAAGTTTATTCAAGCTTATTTACTACAAGTTTATGACAAGTATATTACAAAGTTTGGAATATGAAACAGATGATGTACCACTACTCGCAATTAGCTACAGCTATTCGAGGCGAGCAGTGGTTTGACGCATAAAATTAAGTATTATTTGACAATGCACAAAAATAACTTACTGAACTAAATATGAAGTACGAATCAGGTAATGAAACCAAAAAAGCAAAGAAAGGGAAAATAAAAAATAAAAATAAAAATAAAAAATAAATAATAATAATAATAATTGAATATTGACCAGTACAGCATTTGGGAAAAAAAGAAAACAAAATAAAACAAAATTCATAAGAAAATTTAACAAATTAAATGAGAAGCTGGAAGGGTAATACAAATATAATAAGTTCGGTTTTCAAGGCATATTCAAGTCTGATATATCAATATATTCATTTGCCTCCGAGAGTTTCTGAAGGAGCATATTGTGAATGTTGCGTTTAAATTTCGTTTTAGGCATTTGATGAAATTCACTAGATAGGCTATTCCAGATTCTAACACCATTCCTTGAAAAAGACATATTTTGCTTGTTTATTTATTTCGGCCAGCCTTAACTTCGTCGCGTAGGTTTTGTAATTCACCAAAAGTTTCTTGAATTTTGTCTTTTAATTTGTCCTTTTCCAGTTTCAATGATTGGACTGTGTCTTTTACCATTTTGGTCAAGGTTTCAGCAACGTTTTAACTAAAAAAAATTGATCAGAGTGAAGAGCTTCGAAATAAGCGTCTTGTCTGCTACGCACACATGCGCATGTTGAGCTGAGCTGGTACGTTCTTTTTAAAATTCCGAATTTCCAGAGTGTGACATTACTCAGAGAATGTCACAGACTGGTACATGTAAATTGTGCTCAAAGTTTCAGAGATAGCTCATAATGCAATGCACTTTCAATATTCAGTACTGATTTTTTGGCCGATACATTAACAAACGATCGGCCTATGCTAATGAGGCAAAAAATGAAAACAAAGATTCCCCTATAGGCCCTTTTCCATGTTTAATTTTTTTTGCAGCTTTCTTCACTGAGATGATCTCCAACTTTAATCATTTCTGTAGTTCAAATACCTAGAAGAAAATTTCATATAAGGCTGTACGTGTAACTGCACTCTACATAATTCATTCTTTTACCACCTAACTTGAAGCCCACCACACTAAAATTAATAATTCAAGTTAGATTATAGAGCATATATGACATTATCATGACCACTCTGTTGTCTATGAACAAAGAAATGACAGTCACACTGATGTCCCAAATTAATCATTTTCAAATTGAGCTCATTTTGATGCAAATGTAGCCTAATGTTTTAGCAACAACAAATGTGCCACCTGGCCATGTGATTGAATGGTGAAAACTTTGTTGATATAATTATTAATCACATTTTTTTATTATATAAACACCAATGAAATACCAAGTGAGCTTTCACGCGAAAACATGATATCTTCACACATGAAGATAACATGTTATTTTCAAATGTGAAAAAATCACTGTTTCTATGGTTACAAATGAAAATGGCTCCTTTCGATGCCTTTCGTGAAACGATTTAGTATTATTTTCTTTCTGGAGGTTGGTGTTTATATAATAAATAGAATATTACATGGCCGCTTGGAGATACGAAATTTCTCTTCTCGTGATGAAAAATATTTCACTCGTTTGCTGCGCTCATTCGTGAAATAGTTTTCAACACTCGAAGAGAAATTTTGCATCTCCGCACGGCCATGTAATATCCTCTATGTCTCACTGACATATAAATTTGTTTCTAGAAGGCAACTTTCCATACACAAGCTGATCTCAAAAGTTAAAAAAAACTTGTTAATTGAATTAACTAAACTACATACCAATAATAAACGTTGTAGTACGCCTTCACAATTTGATAATCTCGCTAATGAGTCTTCTCATTCATTGCAAAAGTTTGAATTTTTGAACCTAATTACACAAACATTATTTGGCTCAAATTTACAGATTTACTTGTTTATAAAAAGGACTTCCGATATTCAGTGCCTATTTCTCAGAGGAACAGTAAAGAAAACAATGAGCTTATGCTAATGACGCAAATTTTGCAAACTAAGTGCACTTTCCCTTTGTCAGAACTGGCAGGCCAGACCTGTGAGTTTGCAAAGAAAATGCAACAATTTGAAAGAACACTCGCATGATAATCCCTCACATCCGCATGAAGGATAATTATATCATCCTCGAAGTGTGTTAATTTGAAGATGTTGTAGAGGTAGTCCTTGCAATAATTGCCTGGTCTCGGGCCGGTCAGTTCTGTTAAATGAGATAGCGTCCTAAGATTCCCTTTCACAATGTAGGCTCAAAAGCTTGTAGGCTCTTAGTCACAAACTACAGTTTTACAAGTGCGTCTTAACTGTCTACAACTTCTTAATTTTTGCACACTTTTCATTTTCAAGTCACTTAAAATGATTAATAAGGGTTAGTTGAAACAAGATCTCATGCCACATTCACTAGGGAATCACCTTAATTAATATCACAAATTTATGTCTGCAAGTTGCAACCACAAGATGAGGGAAAGGCAACCTTGTCAGAGATGATAGATACTCTTTTTTCTGACACAATATCAATTTCATCAATATTAAGGTGTACTCCCAAGAAAAACTGTATCATTTCTAATTTACTGAATGAAATTTGCGAGGTACTGTAGCTGTGAGAACTTTTCGGTCAGTGGGTTGTATTGACATTAATTAAGTAATATTATTGTAGGATAAATAAGAATTAAATTGTTATTAAAAAGAATGTACATGCATATACATATAGTCTGGAAAGAAGCAGACTAACAACAATTTTTATACAAGTGACGACACATTTGAAATTAAATTTGCAAGACATGTTTCGGTCGTGCAACGACCATCTTCAGTTGAAAGTAGAATTAATTTGGAGTTACATTTGAATTTATAATATGCTAAACAAACATAAATAACAACGTGAAATAAATTGAGAATCTAACAAAATAGCCAAAGGTAACAAAAAAGAGTGTACAATGGAACATGTTGATTAGAACGAGAGAGTTAAATTAACATGATATAATTGCTTATTTAAAGAAGCAATTATATCATGTTAATTTAACTCTCTCGTTCTAATCAACA
>NC_090891.1:26568828-26611328 GCF_036669925.1 Montipora capricornis | reverse complement strand
TTAAAAAAATGCAATAAAAAAATGGGGTCACCGTGCTTGTTTACGCGTCAGCAGGCTCTTAAAATGGGTATTTTTACTGTTTTCGCGTTAAAAATTCGAATCACCTTCATACAGAATTAAGTCTTGGTTACTTCAAAGACACAAAATTTTATTTTGAAAATAAAGCTTTTCTTATTAAAATAAGCAGTAATGCTTCATTAACGCCGACTTTGATTTCCTGGTTGTGGGAATATTGCACTTTTTGGGACAGTTCCGTGGTTAGCTTGAAGTCCTCGCCTTGGGTAAAATACACCCAGTACGGAACTGTTTTCCAAAAAAATTCATGTTCTACTATCAACCTTTTTTTCTTCTTCAAATATGTTCTTTATTAGACTGTTCTTAGCAAATACCTGAAAAATAAAAAATCGGGGATCACCGTGCTCGTTTGAGAGAAAAGGAGCATTTATTTCGCTATCGGGTTTAGTTTGAGCAAAATCTCTTACGTTTTGTATGCGCACGTGCTCATGTGCGCGCGCTAATGACGCGAAAATCGTGCGCAGTAGGGATGCGCAATGCAATACTAAGGAATTACCTTAACACAGAAAAAAACTAGACCAACCGTATACTTCTTCAATTTTAATACTACGCGCTACATCTAAAATGTTAACAAAGTTCTTTACGAAAGATACTAAAATTGACTTTAAATGTCAACGCCCATATAGTTTGTTTACTGCGCGCACAAAAATAAATACATATCCCAGGAAGCACGGTAAATAGCGTGCTTGCCAATCGTGTATTATAAATTTTGTTAAAAATACCTTTCCAAACAAGACAAAACTGCAAAACTAATTTTGTACACTAGATTTTTTAAGTATTTATATTGTAAAAGCGATGTGAAAAAAGGAAATTTGCTCTAAAAGCGATGAAATAAGGATAATTTTTCCGTAAAAAAGTCGAGAAGATCATAAAAATAATTTAATGATAAAAGAGCTTTGCAAAAAAAAATAATCGGTCTATACTCTGTTATAGTAAATTGTTTGACTTCCTTTCAGGTGATAGGCAAAATTACAGGTTTTCCCTTCTAAAATGACTTTGTCTTTGACAAAGAAAAGACTCTTGGAGCCTTTGACCAAAGACATAAACGACAATTATTCACGTTTTTAAGATGAAGCGAAGTTTGATCTAAGAGCTACAGTAACGCTTCTGCATTTTCACGTAAGAGATAAAACGTAGAAAAATAGAGAGGCAAACTATTTTCTGAATTTCCACTTCCAGGCCTTTTGAAACTCTTAAGAAATAGACATGATTTTGTGACAATGATTAACCAATCACATTGAAGATGGCTATAGGGAGCCAGGAAAACTTTTTAGGTATCCGGCGTCTGGTGCTATAATTTGAATAGTATTCACTAAAAAAAAATGATTTTATGCTCTTTTGTTTGTTGCTACTTCATCTGACAACGAAACCTAACCCAAGACAAATTAGGTTTTAACTAATTGAAGTATATGCTTAATAATTCCTATGTTCAATTTGCACACTAAAGTAATGGCTCTATTGTCTTTCTTACGGGTGATTTTTTGTACCCGCGGGTCAGAGTTCAGATTCTAACTTCAGCTCCTCCAGTTCGTTCATCATTTGACTAATTTCGCGTTGCAACGCTTTGTGAAACTCGGGATCGGGCGCCGCGCTGTAGGCGTATTTCCTCACCACCTCATCGTCTTCGTCTTCCGAGCAGTTCTCCGAGTGCAGATACGAATTTTCCGGCGAATCGTCGCAAGCTTCCATCCGATTTCCGAGATACACTTGCTCAAGATCATCTTCAGAGTTCATTCCGTCGGTAATGCTGCCCAGCTCAGACCCTCGGGCTGTCAATGTTGGAGCATAGGAACCAACGGGATGCTGGTCAAGGCTTTCAGGATAAGGTTCCTTTGGGGGACGGGGAAAACGCCCTTTGAAAATGTCAGGGTCTAAATCCGTAGCGTCGGAAAATTCAGAGTAACGTGAATCCATGGAATATCTGGAAGCGGATTTACCCTTAGGGTTCAAGTACTGGAGAGGCTTTTTCGGGATGTTGGGAACGGGGTCCCCGTACCCATCCTCTGATTCGGAGACCTTGTAATTCCGTGGCCTTTTTGGAATTTCAGGTGCATCAAGAGATCCTTGTGAAGATCTAAAGCTGGATGGCCGTTGCGGGACTTCCGGAACCACCGAGGCATCTTTCGGAGAGTCCACGTAACTTCCACCGTCTTCCTTCGATAGAGGAGTTCTCGGGACCAAATCGTCGGGAATGTCCGTGTAATCCCAGTGATAGTTGGGTAGATTATCTGATACTGAAGTCAGCGTTTTCATGGTGCCGAAATCTTTCCGAGCTCTCTCGCGCCTGCGCCATGAGTCTTCCGCGTCATAACCAGGAGGCATTCCTAGATCATCAACGTTGTATCCATGAACTTCTCTCGGGGGAGGAGTAGGGGGCTCCGGTGATGTAACCTCCGAACCCACCACAGGTGGGGACACTTTTAATACCGACGACGTTTTAGCAGCCTCTGCTTGCGCGCGCAGCTCTCGTTTTCTCTTGGCTCGCCATCGCAGGATGAAAACCACAAGAATCACAACAAGCAAAAGGACGGCCAGAATTACGGCAATGCCAATTATTTCACTGCGCCCGAGAAGCAAGCCTTCTCTGGCGTCCACGTTAGCCAGGACTTGCTCGCAAAACCTTCCTCCGTAGGCGGTGGCGGAACAGTTGCATATAAACCCGCCAAAGGTATTTTCACAGAAGCCACCGTTTTTGCAGGGAGTGCTAGGACACTCGTCCACGTCAAGAGAGCAATCTAGGCCCGTGTAGGTCTCCAAACAGGAACAAGCCGTCTTTCCGTCATTTTTCTCTTCGCAAGTACCGCCGTTGTGGCACGGACTTTGTTTGCAGTTGTATCCCTCGTCGCAGGTTTTGCCTGATAATCCTTCCGGGCAGCGGCACGTGAAGTCACTGCCAATGTTCGTGCACTGGGCGTTAAAAGAACACGGATTGGACGCACAAGGCCTGGAATCCTGCTCACAAGTTTGACCTGTGACCCCTTCAGGGCACGTGCAATTAAAGCCATTTTTCCTGACCGGAAAGCACGTGCCACCGTTTTGGCATGGAGCGCTTGCGCACTTGCCGATAAAAATCTCGCACTGGGTGCCCGTGTAACCCTCTGGACATTCACAGCGATAGAGGTAGATTGGATCCTTGAAACACGTGCCATAATTCAGACAAGGATTGGCCTCGCAACCCTCAAATGGCCGACAGTCAGGTCCCGAGTGATGAGGAAGACAATCACAGAAGTGCGAGGTCAGCGTCTCCACGCACCGACTGGCACGCGGACAAGTGTTCACGCGGCAAGCTCCCGATAGCTTACAGCCAAACAATGCTTTATTCGGTTGAGCAGTTACGTAGCTGTCCGAGCCATCCATAGGTAGGTCTTCACCGTTCATATTTAAGTTCTGCAAGCAGCCTTTAAATCCATTCTCTACTCGTTGACCTAAGGAAAGGAAAAAAAAAGGTAAATCGTACAAATTTAATAGCAGCTTTATGATCCCGATAAACTTTGTTGGTTTCGATCTATCACTATACTCACTGAGGGCCATCATGTATAAATACCACTCAATTGAACTAACTCAAGCGACAAATGCGTAAGGTCCAAGAATAGAACAAGGAAGGTCAACGCCTTCACCACTGCACCAATCATGCCCCTGAATAAAGCCTTCGCTTGGGCCCATTTTCCTTTGGGAATAATTTGGAACTTCATCTCACTCACTCATCTAATACGAAAGGATCTGATGCTTAAATAGTGCAGTCCAACTCCATAAGGGTATAGAGCGGTTTTCAATTGAGTGTCGAAAGTAATTAAATAATTACTTTGGTTTATGATTACTTCACTCAGTGATTGGTTCAAAGTTCTCGCGCCATTTTTTCAACCAATCAGAGGTGAAACCAAAACCAATCGTGGCTCACGCGTGCACATTTTCCCGCGCTTGTGTCGGCTACCTGTAATTACTTCGAGTTTTGATTGGTTTGCCGGATTTTCTCAGTCCTTTTTGATTGGCCAAAGTAATTACTTTGGTTTTGGTTTTACGACACTCATTTGAAAACCGCTCTAAAACCCTTACGACCACTATCTCCTCCCTCCCCTCTCCCCCCTCACAACCCTACGCCAAGCCAAGTAACAAATGAGGAGAGATCTCACCTCGACCACTCATGTCGCGTCTTGTTTTGGATCCCAAAACTTTAGCTCCGAAATAAATAGCGTTGTCGTCCAGATTAAGGATTCTCATTTTCCCGGGAGACTTGTTCCAGGCTCGGTGAACGCCGTGATCCAGAATCAGTGTGGCGTGGTTACCTTGACGCGTGACTTCCACGTGATGCCATTTCCCATCGTCCACATTGGCCCAGTCAAGGTTCACGACACCGGCGCCACTTCCAAAATCAAAGCGCAACTGTAGATGGCCTTCAACAATCTGCGATGAAAAATGGTAAAGAATGATAAGTTTTAAGCGCTATGGTTCGATTTTCACCTTCGCTTGGAAATGCTTTCAAACGCCACCTGATGGGCGGTTTCGTCGAACTTCCAAATCGTTTGCCAAAGAGAGTCTACAGGACTTAAATGTCATTCGATCACAATATCAAGAATGGAGAAAGAGAGTGAATATGTGTAAAGCTTCCGCACACTTAATAATCGGCATTCCAAGAATGCATTTTAGAATTTGTGAATTGACGTATGGTGCCATTTTTCCTCGATTTAGCTGTCCGGAAAGGCTTACGCGAACTGTTTACACATAAAAGTGCCTTGAATTATAAACCTTGTATTAGAAAGTTAAATTCATAATTTCCATTAGTAGGGCTAACACTTACATGGTTCATATTGGGTAGAAACTAGCACTTCACATCACACTCTAGTCAGTTAAATCTGTTCAAATATAAGTGCTACACGGCCAACGCTTGCAAAAACGTAATCCCTCCTTGTACTTGTACATGTTCATTGCCGTGACTTTAACATCTTCAGTTTTCACGGCTTGCTCCCGTCTGACCTTGTAGCTCAGCCGGTAGAGCAGTGGAGGTCGTGGGTCAGAGTTTTTCTCTGTCCTTGTGTGGGCCCATTTCCATTAGTAGGGCTAACACTCACATGGTTCATATGGGATAGAAACTTAGTACTTCACATTACACTCTAATCAGTTAAGTGTGTTTTTCTATCATAGTGTGATTATACCTCGTGAATCAAAATTTGAACAAGTGGAAGCTGGATTCCAGTTGTCATACAGAAGAAACAAGCTACAAACCTCAAGGATGCTGTAATCGTACTGTCCCGCGGCAAACACCAGGGTTCCCCGAGGTTCCGTTGTCCTGAGAGCGAGGCTAATGGAACGAGAAGGTTCGTCAAACGATCCCTTCAAACGATACTTTATGTACGATTCACCAGTAAACGTCATCGCATTGTCACCTAAAGACACCAAACAATATTAAATTGACTTCTGATTTAATATTTCTTAGGCGCAAATCAACATGAGAATGTGATCAAATGCGCCTTACAAAGAAAAAGAAGAAGAAAGTAAAAAGATTAAAAAACAAGCCTAAAAAAAGGTTTAAAATAGTTATTTACAATTCTGGATATACTGAATAAAAAGACTAAAAAATATCACGAGATTTTCATAGAGTAAGCTGCTCTAAACAAAAATGTCTTCAATTTAGACTTGAAACGTTCAAAATTGTCCTCCTCCCGTATTTCACCCGGCAGTTTGTTCCAAAGTGATGGTGCAGCAGCAGTGAAAGCCCTGTCACCGAGCGGCGGGTCTAATTTGCAGGTCGCAGGTTGCAGGTCATTGATTCACTAGTACAAAAAGTATCCTAAACATTCATAAAAGCTAACCTTAGGCCTAAAAACTTTTGTTTAGGCCCAGTTAGGCCTAAGATTAGCTTTTAAGAATGTTTAGGATACTTTCTGTATTGGTGAAACAATGACCTGCAACCCGCGACCTGCAACCTGCGAGCGACCTGCAAATTAGACCCGACGGTCACCGAGTGTTTTCTTCGTTTTCGTGGACGGAGGTGCTAACAAAAGTTCAGAATTAGATCCAAGACCATACGTGGAAGGATTCTTAATATGAATAAGATTACATATGTACTCAGGTGCATGACCATGTATGACCTTGAAAGTTATTATTAAAATCTTAAAATTAATTCTGAATTGAACTGGTAACCAATTTAGAGAGTATGACACGGGAGTTACGTGTATAGAACTTCCTTCAAACCACTAAGAAATCCATGTTTTTCCCGTCACAGTAACGCTATTTGTGAAGCGATCTCTGCGTAGTTTAACACTTTGTTGATTAGACAAAATAACTTATTTATGCTCTTAAGCTCCACTGCGAACATGGCTGCCGCACAAATTACGAAAAGTACTTCATACCATATTTGCACGTAGTGTCCTTGCAGCCCGCCTTTGCCAAATCGCACTTTGATGAATCTACACAAGTACACTGGTATCCGTTTGGAGACTTTGAGCACTGGTAACCAACTGGACACGGATTGGACGCACATTGTCCACCCACATCCTTACATCCTAAGTTACAGAAACACGAACTCAAGTCAGATTCTACAGTAGCCCTCGATCGCAGGGAACAAAAGGATACTTCACTTGAAGTTACATAAAATCAAGTCTACATCACACTCAGTAAAAAGCGAGAAAAATCTTCGGAAGAGTAACCGAGTCAAACCCGAAACATTTGGTTCTTGTTAAAACAGATGTCTGTAGACTTACGAGACGAGCTGCTTAAAGTCCTATTTTTTAAAATACTGCTATGATCAAAAAATCTCGTTCTTTTTTTCTTCAGATTTTAAAAGTGTGTTTGCTTTTTCTCTTAGATTTTTATCCGAACGCTGTTTACTTTGTGTAAGTTTTGGATTTCACGGTCCGCCATTACTAACGTTCAAAACTAACCGATTGGCCCTTACAGGGTTGGATCTAGAGAAAATTGACGTCATTTACTCACTAGCTTAAAATTTCAGCGTGTAAATGCTGCTTATTATATATGCAAAACAAGACTTTAAAAGTCTGAAAGCCCAAAACACCCGTGCTGCATATTAATTAAGCCGCGTAAACACGTATTGCATTCTTAATCTAGTGAGTCTTTGACGTCATTTTCTCCTCGATCCAGCTCTCTTAAGATTCTAAAGTTAGTAATGGCGGACCATTAACTAGGAACATTCCAGTTAAACAGATGTCTTTTTTTTTTTAATCGGGGCATAAAACTTGGGTCACTTATTGTTTAGTTAAAATAGTTTTGAAATCCAACGAAAAAGAAGAATTTATTTTTTGGTCATAGTAGCACTTTAAGAATTTAAATAGTGACATCTGTCTGAATAATTTAACGCCCGAATCAAATCAGCGATGGGCTCAAAAACGCAGTTCAGTTACCAGGCCTCTGAATAAAAGCGAAGCAGGAGTTGACCTTGCTTTGATACAAACCTCATTGCTTTCCTTTTGTAAATGAAAATTCGTTAGCATTACAACAACATGATTTACATAAGACTAGACCCTCCGTGAGGGTACACTGGGTTGCCTGTGGTACGTGCACCGTTCCAGACAATTTTTTTCAAGTTGGGCGGTCATTAAGAAGTCATACCAGACGAGGCCCTTTGGCTCACAGGTCCTCACACGTTCGTACGACGAAACAGACCTGTCCTTGCGTAATATGTAGCTCTAACAGTGCACGATATTGTTTTGGTATTGTCTATCATTGTAGTGCCATGGTAGAAGTCTTGGGTAAATGGTCTGAGAAGACATGTGGGGTAATAAATGGGAAGTGAGAAACACTGGCTTCTGGGCTGACATGTTGATAAACTTCTTTTGACCACAAGTTTAAGCGTGCCCTCTGAGCATCTGACAGCTTTGTATTACCGAAGTTTCACTGAAGTTAAGCGCTGTTGGGCGGGGTTAGTGTTTGGATGGGAGACCAAAATAATATACCCCTCATAAAACAGAAGCATCGGACCGAAAATACTGTTAACGCTAACAAATGCGAACTCAGCAAGGTACAGGTTTTGTTAGCTTGCTTTATGCAAAAACAAATATTGATGCAAAAGTAAATAAATATTGATACAAAGTTTTTAGAAAGAGCAGAAGGAAGTTTCCAGGACGATCGCTCGAGAATAACATATTTACGACATGAAAACAACATATATTTTGAACCGTGAATATAGAATATAAAAAGTTACGATCAGCGACAAACATTTTGGGGGATTTTTGCAAAGTTCAATGTTGTTATTGTACGTTTTGGGTGCACAAATAAATCGCAAAATCGAAAGTGACATCGCCGGAATTCAGCGGGCGCCGTGATGAAGTTACCGCGGCATGTTTACTCGCCAAACAGTGAAGTATCTGTGTCAAATGATGGCAAGATACCGGGTTTTTGTAAGTTTCTTTTTCTGTCAAGTGTTATAAAGTTTGACAATGAAATGAGCGAAGTCAAAACAAAGATCACAATCGCCCAAGTCTTGTTTATGCAAAGTCAAAATTTACCCTCCAAGACGCGTACGACGTTATTTATCACCAGGTAATTCCATCATTTTGGAAATAGCAGCTACTTTATTATTCAACTGCGTCACAATCCTTCACTGATTTTGGGGCTCATTTTGTAGAAACTCAAGCACGCTTCCAACAGGCCTGTGAACCCTTCCAGCTTACAGAGCAATACTAAAAAACTTGTTCCCTATCACATTTCAACCTTAAGCTCGAAAATTCAATACACAACATGATATTATAATTCACAAAGGCAGAAAATACCACAGAATCCTTTCCAGCGAAATATTTATTGAAACAAACAACATACTTGCTCTTAGAGGCGGAAACCTCTTCCTATTTCATTGCGTGCGTGAAGACAAGAAACTCAATCGTGTCAAATTACCATGTACTTCAGGTAAATACAGCTCACTTTGATTTCGTCTCGACGGGCGATAGATTGTTGTCGAAGTCCAGTGCTCGTCGCTTTTGACATTCCTGCCTATTTTATCCAACTGACTTTCTATTATTGAGCTCCATAAGGGTATATTTTGTTTAAGGATCCACTAAAACGCCATTCGCGTTACATGACTTTCGACGCCATTGCAGGCTAAGTTAATGATTCTACTGTGTCCACCAGAGAAATCTACGCAGTTCCACTACCCTCTTGATCCTAAGAAAAAACGCGCGGACGGCTCTTTGCAAAAAGACACCACTTAGGAGGGAAGTGACAGGCAAGACTTTTACCGACACGGAAAAAAAGAAAAAAACGACGAAATCAACGCAGACCTCGACTGGTTTGCCATAGGCAACCCAGTAAAAAGCAATGAGGTTTGTATCAAGGCAAGGTCATCTCCAGCCTCGTTTTTGTTCAAAGGCCTGGTAACTGAGCACAAAACTGCAAAATGGTCCATTGTTGGTCTTAATCCCATTCAGTGCTTTTCATCACAACGGCATGCTTATCCAGCCCCGCTTATCCCATACGATGTGAATAAAACATCAGTAGCTAACCAGAACTTAACGAAGTCACCGGGCGCAAATTTCTGGGAATGGCGTAATCAGTTAACTGTACACTGGCAGTTTCCTTTATGCGCGGTGTAACTTGGCATTCGGAAACAATTCGAATGGCTTGATCTGCTTCCCACATTGTGGCAAAAAACAGCCCCAATAACTGTCACTTACTTTGACGCGTTTTTGCAAATAGTCACCAGGGTGACGTCAACCTCATTTTGAATAGCAAAGCTTTAGTTCTGGTTTAAAGGCGGAGTAAAAAATTGCATAAACCTCGGGTGAAGCCGAATTTTGCCGAGAACGTTCGCCGGCAAGACATTAGGGAGCTTACGAAACGACGACGCCGACGGCAACGACGACGCTACAAAACAATAGGTTTAGTGAGCAAAAACAATGGCTCTGCACGCTTTGCACGTGCGTTTTACATTTTGGTACATTTCTTTGCCGTCATCTCCTAATTGACGACGTGAAATGACCAAATTCAAGGTTCTGTGGAGAACGTTAGGACATGACGATGAATTTTCAGTTCTCTCTCTACGCTACCAACTCACTCGTACCAGTTTAATTCCTCGACAGTTACTACACATTTTTAACGCAAAACGACATGAAATAGCTTCGTAGTGATATGAATAACGCGAACTCGTATTTTTAAATGAAGTCCTCGTAGCCGTCGTCGTCCTCGTTTCGCCGGTAAGCTCCCTATTTTAGCGGGAGTACGCCCACACCTCATTGCCCTACTCTATAAAAACAAATGTGTGACAGGTTGAATGCTTGTGTGACTTACCCTCGTCACAAACGCATGCGTGACTCCTGGAATGCTCGTATGAGATGTAAGTGGTGCGTTCAGACATTATTCGAATTTGCTTGTTCTGTGGTTTAAAAATTGTTTGGCAGGAGTAATTCTCAGGGCACTGCATCAGGCGGCACTGGCTGACTCTGATATAGGTCACGGTGACCCCCACTTGTCGTTGGAAGTTTCCACGGGAAGAATTCAGCTTGTTTGCGATGTGATACGATTCGAAGAAACCCTACAAAAACGATATCATAGCTACAATGACAATTTCGAAAATAAAACTGACAACTGCTTTTCGAAATCACCAGTTAGTTGGTCATCGCTAGCGCAGGGACAGAAAGTTCTACGTGTCCAGCTGGAGCCCGTTTCTCGAAAGTCCCGAAACTTTACGGGCTATTTTCGGGTGTCAAAATCCCCTTTGTATCTCAAGAATGGAGAGGATTTAAGTCGTCAAACTTCACAGTCATGTTTCTTTTTGTTACCTTGAAAACATGTTAAAAGATCGGCTTTCCAAAACAATTAAGCGGTTGGCAGTTTTACAAATGGCTTTTCGGACCCGAAAAGTTATCGGGACTTTTGAGAAACGGGCCACTGTAGGAAAGCCCCTAATTAGATGCACACGGATTTCAATAAGCGTCACGAAGTGTCCTCTCGCTCTTCTCCCAACTTTGACATCACTCGTGTCTCGGAAAACAGACAATTAACGTCACAAAGTGTTCCTCAAATGCTCCTCAAGCAAGGATAAACAGCTGCTTTTCAGTACCCTAAGCTAAAACTAACCCTAACCATTACCCTTACCTTATTGTTAAAAAGAGGTGGCAAATGCTTAGACTGAAAGGGACACTTCGTACTAGATGTCAAAATTGGGCGAGCAACACCATCACAGTTGCGAAGGAAAAGCACCATAAGGTCAACTATTGAGTAAAGTGCTGGAAACTCGAACTTCCTCTATGAGGATTACAATTAATCTCATTGTCATTTGTGTCACACTTTATAAGTAAGAACACAAAACCGTACTTTGCCGCAGGCTGGATTACGTGCGATTGATGAAACAAAAAAAAAAGAAAAAAAAAAAACAGAGGCAAAGCCTACATCTACATCTACATCTCCAGCACTCGGCAAAGTCCCTTTTTGACTTATGGCTGTTTCTGCTCAGGTGGCCTCATACACCACACTTCTCGAATAGTGTGTGGGGTCTTTAACGTCAAACAGGCAACTTATCAACTCAGAAGAGACGGGGCCCTCGGTTTATAGTCCTTATCCGAGAAGACTCGAACGTCTAACCATTTGCAGGTGGAATTACAAAGGCAGCACTTTCCCCTCAGTTATTTTAAGATCCTGAGTGTTGACCCGGCCGGGGTTCGAACCCACGACCTCCCGCGTGACAGCCCGATGCTCAACCAACTGTTTTGCCTGTTTGAATCGTTGAAGAACATCAAGACCCATTATAATCTTTCGTAAATGGATAAACGAAGCCTTACCCTAGAACGACTCTTCATGACGGCAAACACGACATCCAAACTGCTTCCAACGGACTGCAAACTCCAAATCTGGACCTGTTGGGGAGGTACGCTCAAAAGAGCCCCCAGATATTCCCTGCATTTCACCAAATTTCTTTCCACAAACGCAGCGGGTCCAAGGTCAGACAAACGGAGAGTCAAGGAGTACTCGAGAATGTCGTCCGTTATGTCTGACACGTCAATTTCCACCGGCGCGTACGAGAAGTACTTCCCATCTGTGACACTTATGTTGAGGTGGTAGATTTTACTTAAGACGTTCGACGTGGCTCTGATTTCTCCACTGGTTGTTATGGTAAACGGGCTTGCAACGTCTGCGTCCACAATCGAGTATGTGAGAGGGTCCTTATCGGGATCGCTTCCCTGGACGCTGCCGATGACACCACCGTTAAACTGAGAACCGTACAGCTTGAGATACACGTTCAGCGGTTGGACGTGTGGAGGATGCTTTACACTCTCAACGACCTTGATTCTAACAGTCTTATCAATAAACTGTCGTGGGTCACCGTTGTCGAAAACACGCACCTTGAAGTTGTGTTCTCCATCTTGGTGGCTCAAAGGACCCACTTTGGTGATGCTACCGTTCCGTTGTAGTTTAAACTTTGATCCGTCTCCATCGAGTCTCATAAACGTGAACGGTCCTCCATTTCCAGGGCCGTCTCGGTCATGAGGCCGCAAAAATATTACCTCTGTACCTACTGGTGCGCTCTCTCCAATCGACACCGTGAAGTTGGTGTGCGAAAACTCGGGTGGGTTATCGTTGATGTCATTGATGAGCACATTCACTTGGGCTTCAGAGGACAAAGGTGGGTGTCCTTCATCCCGAGCCTGCACCGTCAGAGAATACCGGGACTCTACTTCATGGTCGATGGGTGCTGCAACGCTAATTATGCCGGTCATTTCGCCGATTTTAAACCTTCCCGCTTCGTTTCCTTTCACGATCTTATAACGAATATCACGATTCGAGCCATGGTCCAGATCGGTGGCAAACACCTGCACTAAAAACGTGTCCAAGGCTGAGTTTTCGTCTACTCTGGCACGGTAATCACTCTGTCCAAATGTGGGCGCGTTGTCATTAGCGTCGGTGACTACGATACTCAAAGAGGCAGTGGCAGATAGCACCGGCGGTCCAGCATCGCGCACTTGAATCACCAGTGAATAGCGTTTTGCTGTCTCGAAATCCAAATCCCCCTGCAGCGTGATATCTCCGGTGGTTTTATCAATTGCAAACAAATCCGAACCAGGACCGGCAAGAATTGCGTAGGTGAGCTCTTCTTGAGTGGCCTCGCGACTAATCGCACTGATGGTTGTTATAAGCGTGTCCCTACGGGCATCCTCGCTCACGTTAGCTTCGTGTCTCGATTCCAGGAACTCGGGCGGAACGTCATTAATATTAAGTACCTGTATAACCACGGTGCAGTCACCTGACTTGGCAGGGATTCCCCTGTCCTGCGCGCGCACTTTCAGGGTATACTCGGCTGTCTGCTCTCTGTTGAGGCCCTTTTTCAAGGTAATGATACCAGTCTCAGAGTTAATACTGAACGTATCGCCCGCCGTATTAACCAGGGAGTACGAAATTTTTCTGTTCCTTCCAATGTCAGCGTCGTCTGCTTTCACTTGTAGCAACACCAGGTTTATCCGCGCATCTTCGTAGACTGACTTGCTATACTGCGCTTGCGTGAAGACGGGTGCGTTGTCGTTGACGTCATCAAGTAAGATTGTGACGTTGGTAAAGCAAGAACGTCCCCCGCCGTCTTCCGCTGACACCATGAAGTTGTACATGTCCTGTTTCTCGCGATCCAGTGACGTCACTGTGAGTAGACGACCTGTTAGCAGAGAAGCAAGAAATTAAATCAAATCGATTGTATCACAATGACAAACATGACCGACTTTCTTCCACAAGAGTCGAGCAGGGCGCAGTGAAAGAGAACGAGAATTGATAGCATGCGAGCTAATAGTCACCCTGTCCGTGCAATCGCTGAAAAAAATCCACTAATTGTGAATAGAGCCAATTTAGATTCTTTAAACATCGTTCGTTCACATTGAGATCAGTTCTTCAATAGTTCGGCTTTAGTTTAAAATAAAGGAGTACTTTCTAAAGAAACTGTGGTGCTGCGTCGATGGGGAAGTGTCACTCGAAAATATTTGGTTTTATCAACGGAGTTGATAATGCAAATTGACCACCGCACAAGGATTATAAAAGCTTATAATCCCTGTACAGTGGTCCATTTACATTATCAATTCCGTTGATAAAACCACAAATTTTCTTATAGTTTAAAATAATAACGAAAAGGTGTGAAAAACAGAAACTTTAGAATTTCAAAATGTTCCTTTTAACATAGCCGCTGTGGATCTGAAGACTCTTGGTTTGAATCATTGTGTAACGACGTCAAAAAGACAATAAAATATTAAAAATAATAATTTCTCCACATAATTGTTACCACTCGTCCATTCAATAAGATCAGTGACAATTCTATTTGCAAGAGAAGACGAAAAAAGTCGAGGAGGGTGAAGACTATGTTGGCAGGACAGATTTTCCGGCATCACCAATTTTGGTTTGATCCCAATTCAGTTCCAATTATAAATTGCCCCATTGCACCCTGTCGCCGTCTAGACACAACTTCAAAATGTGACTAAACACAGGAAACAGAAATT
This sequence comes from Montipora capricornis, assembly GCF_036669925.1. Taxonomy (NCBI): domain Eukaryota; kingdom Metazoa; phylum Cnidaria; class Anthozoa; order Scleractinia; family Acroporidae; genus Montipora; species Montipora capricornis. The sequence continues at coordinate 26,596,839 of NC_090891.1, read as the reverse complement.
GATTTTATCAAACGAGTTAATAAAGGTCGAATTACCACCGTGAAAGATTTGGAAAGCTGACGTTTCGAGCGTTAGCCCTTCGTCGGAGCGAATCAAATCTTTCCCGGTGGTAATTCGACCTTTATCAACTCGTTTGATAAAATCAATTTCTTTTTCAATCTCCCACCGACGCAGTACCACAGTTTCTTTAGAAACTAAAATTTTGTTTAAACACAGAAAACTTAACCGTGACACATGTCTTCGCTGACAAAAACAGTGACAAAATGAGCGCTAGCGCAACAAACCTGTTCTATTCTCAACGGTAAACACCCCTATTCCTTGACCAAATATGGAATACTTCAACCTGCCATTGTCGTCGGCATCATCATCCGTTGCCTCAACAACCACAATTTCGGATCCGGGCCTCACGCCCTCGCTGACTTGAACAATGGAAATGGACTGGGCACAAACCGGTGAGTTATCGTTGGCATCCAAGACTGTGATGTTCACAGAAGTGTAACTGGTGTAGAGACCATCCGAGGCGCTGATGTTTAGTTTGTAAGATGACACCATCTCACGATCTAGAGAGGTGTGCACAAAAATTTTTCCCGTCTTCAGTTCGATTCCGAACTTGCCTTGAGGATCGCCAGACAAAATGAAAAAGAATATGTCGGACTTGGAATCTCTGTCGGTGGCCTCGAGAGTCCCGACCTCTTGCCCGATCAAAGCGTCTTCGCGAACAAACATTTCGAAGAGGTCTCGAGAAAACTTCGGCGGTGAGTCGTTGACATCGAGGATAGTCACACGCACAGAGGTGTAGCCCGAAAGCTGAGTGTCTTTGCCTCGGTCAGTGGCACGAACGTCCAGAACAATGGTGTCGGAAATCTCGCGATCAAGCGGCAGCGCTGTTCTTATCCACCCGGAGTGTTGATTTATAGAGAAGAAACGAGACGCGTGTTTTCCTATGGCGGTGAAATTGTATACAACGTCTCCATTGCTGTCAGAGTCTAAGTCCTCGGCGAACACACGCAGTACTTTGGATCCAACTTTGGTATTTTCCGGTACGCTAACTGTGTATGGATTGGACACGAAATGCGGCTTATTGTCATTGATATCAGTGACTATGATTACGGCAACCGTACGAGCGACTTGAGAAATTGCCTCGGCTTTGGCTTCAATGACCAAAACGTATCTATTCAAGGTCTCGTAATCCAACGGATCAGACAGTTTTAATTGTCCTCTGGAATCAATGCTAAACTTCGAGCCGAGCGATGAAGGTGAATTTCCCGGAATTATCTTAAAACCAAGTGAAGGGCGCCCACTTCCTGGAAAAGTTGGGTGAAGCGTTGTGACCACTGTTCCAACTTTGAAATTCTCTGGCACACTGACTCGATACTCGGGTTTGTCAAATTGCAAGATCTTTGCGCTCTTGCTGAGGACATTCACGGAAACGGGGATCATGTTTCGCAATTGTGGATTACCACCATCTTTTACCAGTACATAGAACTTGTAAGTCTTCTCTTCCGGTTCCTGAGCAATACTAATCGATCCGGTGTGGGTTTCAATCCTAAACACGGGTGGAGTTTGGTGACCAAGAATGACGTACGTAAGAGCACTGTTACTTCCGGTGTCTGCGTCACTTGCTGACGTCACAAGAATAGGTGTGCCAACAGGCTTGGACCTCTGGATAGTTACTTCGTATTGCGGGAGCTCGAATTTCGGTTGATTATCGTTCTCATCCAATATTCGTACCTGTTGAGGGAGAGAAAAATTCGGCTTCGTTAAAATTCAATTTTGGCCTGTGCGGAAGGGCCTGTTCATAGAACTTCCTGTTGACCAGACTGGCATGTTACGTTCCCGAGGTCTCGCCTCAACACTACGTCCTTTGTAAGATTTTCAATGTGTTCGTATTAAACTGCAAGCAAGCCCCGTTTCCAATTTCACTCTAGCCCGAATACGTACACCATGCGTTATTTATTATTATTTTTACTTCAGCAGTCTGCACTTGACCTCTCCTTTAAAATGATCTCTGAAGCCCGGCCGAAATTCTCCTTTCAGAACAATTTGCCCAGATAACCAGGCCAGCCAGGTTAGAGCGTGAGATTATATGAAGAGTTTTTTACCCACCAAACTAAAGCTAAAGTTATACAAAAACTCTCCTAAGTGTCCATTTTGAGTAAAGACCAAGTTTTTATCGATGAGGGATCTAAGAACTGTAAATTTATATTAAAGAGGGATGTTATCCTCACTCGTATCTGGATTATAGACACCCCTCTTACAGATGAAAATATTTCTGGTGATTTCAGCGGGATTCGAACCCACGACCTCTGCGATTCCGATGCAATGCTCTACCGACTGAGCTATGCAGCCCCTCAGTCGGAGCAGGTAAATTTCTTGGGTTCATCTGTTCCAGTGTAAGTTTATACCTTCGTCAAGCCAAGAAACCAGTAAAAATACATACCTCCACTGTGCAGAATCCAAACCTTCCACCTCCGTCAGTGGCTTGGACAGGAACGGATGTAAAGGCATGGGAAGAGTTTTCGCGATCAAAAGCGAGCCTGCTGTATATCATGCCAGTCTCCGCGTCAATTGTGAACTTTTCCGCCGCCGCGAGATCTTGAATAGAGTACCACAACCGAGCGAAACTTCCAGAATCTTCGTCGGTTGCTGTAACCATCGTAACGAACGTACCCTCGGGGTAATTCTCATGGAAATTGATACTGTAGACTTCTTGATCAAATAACGGACTATGGTCGTTTGTATTGCCGATTATGACGCGGACGCTCGTTTCCGCGGTTGATTTTCCGTCCGTTACTCCCACGCCGACGTCGTACACTTTACCGCGCTCGAGCCCTACACGCCTAGAGATGGTTAGAACGCCAGACTCGGGATCAAGATGGAAGAACTCTCTGCCTTGGCCAGAACTGATGGAGTAACGCAACTTCCTCGCATCGCTTTCATCTGGATCAACAGCTATGACTCGCGTTACAAAGACACCAGGCCCCGCGTCACCTGAGATTGACGAGGCATAACTGTCCTGTTCAAATGTAGGTGGATTGTCATTCGCGTCTTCCACTACAATTCGAACGCGGGCTTCACCAGTCAGTGACGGAGTCCCACCATCGGTAACAACGACTTTCAATTCGTGCACAATGTGTTTTTCGTAATCAAGTTCCTTGGCGACTGAGATTTCGCCCCCATCTTTGGTAATAGAGAAATACTCGCTCACTTTGCTTCTATTGTTGCTGCTCGCGGTCAAGGATTCCAGTCGATACGTCAGAGCTTTGTTTATTCCGGAGTCTCTGTCGAAAGCATCAACGGAAATCACCGAGGTACCAACCGTCACGGCTTCCGAAACCTTCGCCAGGTATAGCGATTGGTTGAAAACTGGGGAGATGTCATTGACATCGACTACGGTGACGTCTACGTGAACTTCTCCGAAAGAGCTCGTCTTGGTGTCGGTAGCGCGGACTGTGAGCTGGTAACTAGTTTGGGTCTCATAATCAAGCGAAGCTTCCACTGAGAGGAGCCCTGGCGACAAGACAAGGAACAAGTAAGATCTCTTTTATTTTTGTGGTTGATACAGTAAGTTTAAAATAGCTTGAAACTGCCACTTTAAAGGGAACCTCGACTCCTACCAAAAAAAACTACAAAATGGAAGAAACTTATGTTTGCAATCAATTTGTCCGACTTTTTTTCAATTAAAGTGTTTGTATCAGGAACAAATTAATTTGACCGTTCAGTTTTCTAAGGGGCCGCCATCTTGAATAATTGTTACGTCTTTGTTTCGACACAAAGACGTTTGGTGTAATAACACTAATGCAAACGAACCACGCCCCAATTATTCAAGGTGGCAGCGCCCGGGAAATTTAAAAACAAAGCTAAGCGATTCCGATATTTCATTTATTTCAGATACAAAAAGTTCCTTTGAATTTTTTTTCAAATTTAATTTGATCGCAGACATTATCTTATGAACTCTATGCTTACGGTTACCTGTCTTAAAATCCACAGAAAACTCATTCCGTGGGTTGCCCTGCATAATACCGTAGACAATCTCGGCACCTCCAGGACTTCTAGCTTGAACGGTACAGATACGATGACCAATTTTCACATTCTCTTTAACCACCTCACTGTAGGCCAACTGATCAAATATCGGTGTCTCCTTATCCACGACTTTGACCTTGACAATTGTTTGAGACGTCCGTCGTACTGGACCCAAATCGCGCGCCTCGATTTGAAGGCTGAAGACTTTGGGAACTTCAACGCCGTCCAGGAGGCTACGAACTTTTACGATTCCTGTACGGTGCTCCACCTTAAAACGACCCTCGTTGCCTCCCACAAGTAAGTACCTACGCAAGATTAAATGAAACGATTCAAGGAATTAGCTACTGAGCTATACTGAAACGCCTGTCGGATTGTGGCTAGCAGCACAAACTGTCGAGAGAACGCGAGCGGGAAAAATGAGACAAATGGAGGAAAATGGCCAAAAGGTCCTGCTTGCCACAAGATAATCGTTCCTTCGCACAATAGGCCTTATGCAGCTAGTGATCATATGGTACAAAAACCGCCACACTGGAACGCAATTTGCCCACTGGGGCATCTAAAACAAAGAAAATTCAAATTAAGTTGCTTTGTTTAGCTGTCCCAGTGCACAATTTGCGTTCCAGTATGGCGAGCCAAACAAGGGGTCTCCTCGTTAAGCCCTTTCGAAAATACTCTCGGGATGTCATGCAACGCTCTCCCAGCATTATGATTGATTGACATCTAGGATGCGAAGGATAGAGCACCAGACCTTGATTCTCCAAAACGGGAGCTGTTCTCTGGTCCCGGTATAAGCTTTTTTTTAAATATTGCGCAACTCTTTTCGGTTCTAGCATGAAAGTTGCGGGACCCGAAGGAAAGCCTCAGTTAACGCGATTTACACCAAGAGGGGATAAAAGGACCAGAGAACGAATCCCCCATATAGGCCCTATCCCCATCGTAATCCCTCTAAAGTTATTATTAGAAGATATCAATTTTCCCACGGATAATTTTACCTCGCGCGTTTCGTAGACGTTTCGTGGAGGAGAGGCGCGGTGCAGGAGTTGCAATGAATGCGAAATGAGAATAAGAGTTTTTTAATTTTTACATGGGATCAATTAAGGCACGATTCTTTTTCCATTTGCGTTCTCCTACTACACTCACTTCTTGAATTAAACGTTTGTTCACAAAATGTATAAACGCGTTTTTCCACATCCTCCACCATTTTGTTTGATGGTAAATCGCGAGCGACGAGAAGCATTGCGTGGCAGCTGTCAACATTGGTAAAAATGGGGACATACATTGTATGATTGGCTACCACTCAACCCTCTTGGGAACAACGGATCTTGGAAGACATCTAAAACAACTTAAGCGGGATTACGATGGGGATAGGGTCTATATGGGGGATTTATTATGTCTTCTATCCTCTCTTGTTCACACTTTAGCGTCTCAAGTAAAAACACATAGCACACCTGACTTCCCCATTGGTGCCTGCATCCTTGTCAACTGCCAAGACACGCCCAACAGGAACTCCTAAATCGACGCTTTTCTGCACCACGAAGAAGTATGACTCTTCGGTAAACATCGGCTCGTTGTCGTTCATATCGCCGACCGCCACGGACACCACGCTCTGAGCAACTCTTGGCCAGGGTTCCCGATAATCTCGAGCTTGCACTACGATGTCGTATCGATCCACAGCCTCACGATCAAACTCCTTTCCAGACAAGGTCGACACTACGCCAGTACTTTCGGAAATTCCGAAGAATTCCGAAGGCGTGACGATGGAATAGCTGATAATCTCTCCGACTGAATAACCAACAACGCGTACCTCGGCAATCTCGTTTGCAGTACTGATACCTTCGATCACTGAAGCGTTATACATGACGCGACTGAACTTCAAATCGCTAATAGGAAGAGCCTTGCAGTTGATTTCTGCCATAGCTTTATCTGTGAAATTCCCATCAGAAACTCTGATTTTCACTCGGTATATTGTTTCCTGCAGGAGTGAGGCATTCTTTACCGTTATAACGCCTGATGATGAACTTATATCGAAGAGTTCCACGTGAGAACGTGTGCTGATAGAGTATGAAAGGTTGGTAAGAAGCAGCGAGTCTCCATCGGTTGCGCTCACTTCCAGAATTTCAGTTCCAGAAGATGTTGGCAAGTAAAGAACTGCGCTGAAGCTGGAAGAGATAAATTTGGGAGGTAGGTCGTTCACATCGCGGATCAAGACCTCTACATCTGTAAAAGAGGCAAGGTTGGGCTCTCCGCCATCAGACACTTTGACTTTGAATTTGTGTGAAGACACCGACTCGAAATCTAACCACTAAAAAAAGAAATAATAAAATAACGTTATATCAGGTTTATAAGGAGTAACACTGCACACAAGACGAAAATCGCCAAAGAGAAGGTGAATTCAAATCCTAAAAATAATGAGTTATTTGCGAGTCATAGAGGGGTTTTCAGTTGAGTGTCGAAAGTAATTAGCGAATTGCGTTGGTTTTGCATTTACTTCACTCAGTGATTGGTTTAAAGTTCTCGCACCATTTTTTCAACCAATCAGAAGTGAAACCAAAACCAATTGTGGCTCGCGCGTGCACATTTTCCGGCGCTTTGTGTCGGCTACGTGTAATTACTTCGAGTTTTGATTGGTTAACTGGATTGTCTCCGTCCTTTTTAATTGGCCAAAGTAATTACTTTGGTTTTGGTTTTACGACAGTCGAGTGAAACTCGCTCTAAATAACTTCGCAATTGCTTTAGGATAACCACACAAAGATTGGCCAAAAAATCCCGGGTCACTTTCCACCAATAAGAGACAAGACTCAACAGACACGCGAGACATCTTGCTAATATAATTTTCCCGCGCATTTTGCTTGCCGCAAAACGCGTTTTGATTCGTATGTTTATCTGTCTTTTTATTGGTCAGTTGGTCAAAAAAATGGTTTTGAATTTAAGACGATAAATTAAAACGGGTCTTTTACATGGTTATGATAAAGGATATGACTTTAAGTTCGAGTTGCAAAAGTAGGAATGAGAGCAGCCAATGAATTGATTCATTTCAAAGACCAATCACCGTGCAAAGCTTGAAGTTGAACTTAAACTGTGCTCTTGTTTAAGTTTTATTTGAAAACCTATCTAAAATTCAGGACTTAAATTCAGGAAACCGTCACTGTTTAAACAGAGGTTTACGACAAAAAATGGCGGGGAAATGCCGAGCGCTTATTCGGTCAAAATACACTTTGAAACAATAGAAAATAATAAACTTTACCTCCTTCGTCTTCAACGCTCCACTATGTGGGTCAACTAGAAACGCGGAACTCCCAATCACTTCGTAGAGCAAATCGCTACTGCTTACGTCAGCATCCGTGGCGTGAATGACAAGCGGTTTCCCATCTCCACCTCTGACGGGCGAGTTTTTGGGCGAACCCTCCGTCACGTGACCAGTATAAAAACCCTGGCTAAACAAGGGAGCGTTGTCATTTTCGTCTGCGATTTTTACGATGACTTGTGTTTGCTCCTCGCCATCGCTGCTGCTAGCGCCAATTAAAAGTTTACACTCGCTCAGCTCTTCAGCATCAAAAGGTTTCTGTGACGAAAGGACGGAAATTTCAGTGAAAATTCTCAAGACAAACGTATTTATTCCACGTCCATGTATTAAAAAAGGTGTGGGGGATAGCCTTTGAGATGACCAGCATCTTATTTCTCCTTACAGCATTAGTATTACACCCAAAACACAGGCCAATAAAATAAAGGAAATGAAATTCTCTGATTTGTAAACAGATTCTCCTTTACATGTAAGTCATACCGGGACGAGTTCATGGGATCGAAATTCATGTCAATAATTAACTCAGTATGTATCCTTTGGTCGCGTGAACTCTTCCATCCACAATCGATTTCCGCCGGGAAATGTGGTCAAGAAAAATACAACAAACAAACTAAGCTTCGAACAGAAACCCTTTGGAAGTAAAGGAAATTCCATCGTAGAGGGTTTACGCTTAACTCCTAGCGAGTGGAAACGAATAGGTTTCATAGGTGAACCGCAAAATCCAACAATCACAAGATATGTGTTATGTTTGCAGTATTAATTGTTTCCGAATCATTAAACATGCCCACGAAAATCTTTGAACCTAGCCTGCGGAAACAAACGAGGTACGAGAAGCCACAAAGAACGGGAAATAAGGAAAAATGTACTTGCTATCCATACACGCAAACACAGCTAGGTGGTATGAGCATAGAACTTTCTTTTATGAAGCAACAGGTTTGAGAAACATGCTCCAGCTTCAAAAAGTATTAATTGTTTCCGAATCATTAAACACGCCCACGAAAATCTTTGAACCTACAATAGCCTACGGAAACAAACGAGGTACGAGAAGACACAAAGAACGGGAAATAACGAAAATGTACTTGCTATCCATACACGCAAACACAGCTACATAGGTGGTATGAGCATAGAACTTTCTTTTATGAAGCAACAGGTTTGAAAAACATGTTACAGCTTTAAAAAGCATTAAGTAGATTACGCTGATCACAGGAAGGAATTAACTTGGCAGAGCCGAATATTTCGTGATGCTGCATGCAAATTTTGACGCATTTTAATCGCTGTAATTAACTTACTTGACAGCAATTTATCGTGAGTGATTGTTCATTTGACAGAAAAATAATTTAGATTGCCAAATAAAATGAAAAATCGTTTCTAGAAAATTCTATCTGTACGTGAAGATTTGTCTAAAACTGGCTATGGAACGTTTTAAATAGTGGATTAACGTCTTAACTCTTGACACAAATGTTATCAAAGAGACTCTGATAAACGTCTTGCATTTAAGGCAGTGTACCTAAGCACCTCTACGACAGCAAAAAAGTGTTATGATTAAAAACCTTATCGACCTTTGTCAATCATTTCTTTTTCCCTGTGTTACAACTTTCATTCCCAACAAATCGATTAACGTTTCCCTTTACGTGGTACAATCTGAATTTTTCAAAACAACTCATGTTGCCACCCTGGAGCGTGATTTACGTAATCTTACGAATTATAGCAATGTACATAGAACTTAGGTTCTAAAACAGGAACTCCTGATTAATCGAAGTCTTACGAGCTTATCGCATGGACTGGTAAGACTTCTTCTACAACTCACGCTCACAGAAAACATTAACATGAACTCAGCCACATAGATGCCGCAGTTCTTTGTACAGAACAGACAACACCGTTTGATTTATTCAAGGGAAAATTCCACGAAATCCTTCCAATCAGCACACAAGTAATTACAAATGCTCTGAAGCGAAAAATATCTTTGCTATTTTTCTTGCTAATTCTACTTAATCTTAAGAGGATGGCGTCTTATTTGATGTTTAATACCTCTCGTATGTGGATCGGCTTATGAGAGTCACATCATTAAAAAAAGAAGGAAAAATATGTCAAAAAATTTAATTTTCTACTGATGTAATGGTCAAAGAATGCCGACTAAACGGAAAAGACCGTTTTGCTACAAAACGACAGACGCATTAAGATGTAGTCCTAAATTCTTCATAACATCCAACAGAGTGGGAAAAGAAATTATGCAACACTCGGCCATGTTTCATGATCAAGTGAAAGCTGAAAGTTCGCAGTTTAAAGACCTTCAAAGCAATTCTTTTCTTTCTTGCAATTGTAGTGCTGTTTTTTCGCTCTTCAAATAAGTTCTAACTTTTGAGTCTCAAAACAAAGTACTTTTTTCGATGACAGTATTTGATTTTTCTTAACACTTAAATCAACAATTGGAACATTCCTCGCATTGCCCAAACAGAGTTCAAGGTAATGTCATCATTAATTTCGTCCAGCTAATTTAAAGAACGTGGATCTTCGCGCGTACATCTATTATTAAAGGACGCATTCTTTTAGGACTATTTCGGTTATTCTTGTTCCAGTTTACGAATAACAGAATACACGGAATACCAGTTCCCAAAAGAATTGTCCCAAATGAACACGATTCAGGGGCACCCAACGAGAATATAATTTGAACACTTACTCATAATCAAATTAAGCGCAATTTGATGCCACCTTCGATTTACTCCCCATTTTCTCGAACCAATTTGCGTTTCCCCTGGAGGTTCGAGAAATCGGGATTCCACTGTAGTTCAAAACTACTTAAACATAGCATTGTTAAAGGTATTTTCGTATTTAAAAGGTAGATATGGGCATATTTTTACCCTCTAAAAATTTTTCATCTCTTCGGATTCCCTAGCTGAAAGTCTAGCGATCCGAAAACTTTAGGGATCAAAACTTACCTTTTCGCAAATTTCAGCCTGAAAAAAGGCTACCGAAAATTCTAGGTGACCTTTTTAGGGTAAAAATCCGTTAAACTGGGCAATTAGACCATGTTTTAGATGTTCGAAAATCCTAGGAAGGGAGGCAAGCAAGGAATTTTAAAACAAATGTTCCGACAATTCTAGATCTCAAATCGTCTCCCGAACAGATATGTTCCGAAAATCGACATTGGGTGCCCCTGACGATTACCGTACACGTGTATATTCGGAGAACGCGCCCTAAAATATACTGCAATCCTGCACAAAACATGATTTTTGATTACGATAAGTTCTTTTCGGAGCGTTTTCTCAACAAAGATTGAAATAACGTACCAAAAATCAACTACAAGGTAACTAAACCATTCGTCTTGTTATTGGTACAAAAAGTTCCCTAATTGTAAAGAATGAAGATCATTCCTTCGCCGTCTGGGTGGGCGTTACACAAACAAAGTACGCGGAAAGAACATTCTAGTGAGCTATATTAGTATTAAATCGGTGTTTTATGCTATGACATGACTACAGTATTTTCCGTCGTCTAACACACCAGTTTAAAAGTTAAAAAAAGACCAAGTTCCGTTATCTTGTGTAGTGGATAACGTTTAATAACGACGAAATAATTATCTCCTTATCTTCTTCCGCCGAAGTTCTTAATAATTAATCCTTGGCTTTTTCGACAAACACCTCAAATCAATCGAATAACTAGTTTGCAGTAAATGAAAAAAAAAAAAAGACGCCCGAGAAGTTTGTGCGTCGGTTTTAGCAACATTATACAAGCAAACTTTGTATGTATGAGAAAGCCTTTTAGTTTCATTCAGGTTAAGTTGAAAATAATTATATTCACTTCACTTGATCTTTAAGTGAAAGATCACGTTGCACTCAATTTGTTTGTTTTTTTTTTCTGGTAGTCTAATCAAACAGCTGTAAAAAGCCTTGAATAAACCCAAGCTTGGATTTTTAACATTATACTTATACCTAAACACTTCGTGGGTGGCTCAAAACGAGACAAGAATGTGCAGGATGAACATTGTTATCAGAACTGTTGAACAAACAAAAAAACAAACACAGGAGTCGAACAACCTATATTAATTTTGTTGACGTGAAAACATCTCAGTAAATTTATGTGAAAAAGTTATAATTAGAGATGTTATGACCTCAGGAGATCGGGTATCTTCACAGCATGACAGTGGAGAACTCAAACAAGTTACACAACAGTGCTTGTTGAAATTGTTCACTCCATTCCGAGAGCGTGTCTAAGACACCTAGCTAATTTTCTTTCAACGAGTGAATTATTCACAAATCTGGGCATACAGTATGTCGCCAACCACACAGGAAAAAAATTGATGCACAAATACCACATTAATTCCACTGTACTAAAACAAATTGGTTTTTTTTTTCCTTACAAAGATTCCCTTCATTTGGTTTCAAAATCAACATAGTCACCATAATGGTGTTTCATTTCTTTCAACTTTGCACCATGCCAGTATTAATTATACACATAAATAAAAACAATCCTACCTTGTTACTTATGAGTCCAGATCTTCTGTTGACCTGAAAATCTCTCCAACAAGCACTTTCTTGAGCTTTGAGCTCATAGGATACCAGACTGCCGTTAAACACCACATTTATGATGGGATATCCAGGACGAAGATTTTCCTTAATTGAAGCTTGGTACAGCGATCGTTCAAAAACTGTTGGTTTTTTGATGCCCCTGACAAAGATCTAACCAAGAAAAATAATCAAATTAAAGAAGGCACTAAACGGTAAATACTTCAAGCATACTATATTTATATGGCAACAAAATAAAAATTATATCGGCCAGAGTCCTTTCAAAAAAATAATAATGCACCAGAAATTGCCTTGCATTTTTGCGCCAACACCTTTTATAGCAAAACTAAGTTATATTTTTAAAGCATTCTCTTTCACATCATTAAACACAAATTGCAGATGGAACATCAAGTAGAAAACAATACTGATGCATATTTTGTCACAGTCGTTTTTGCAAACCAATGTTCCTGGAATTGACTAACATGAGGGGGCGAGTCCGGAATTGACCCCAGGCCACACTGGTGGGAGGCGATTGCCATAACCACTAAGCCACCCCTGCTCCCCAACAGTGGTCCCGAGCATAGGAAGGGAGGAGGGGTGCACGGATGGCATTATGGTGACAGCACTCATCTCCCACCAATGTGGCCTGGGAGGCAGGTGCCAATGTGGGAGGCGACTCTCACACTCGGGTGTCATATGAGGGTTGAGTTTGTTGGTTCTGTACTCTGCTCTGAGAGGATTTTCTTCTGGTACTCCAGTTTTCCCCTCTCCAAAAAAAAAACCCACATTTGATTTGATTTGCATTAATAAGAAATTGATTTCAGTTTACAGTGTCCCCAATTAGTGTACCAGCGACAGAATGACTCTAGAGACAATTAAATAAAGTTCCTTTCCTTTTTCTTTCCTTTCTGATTTTATGCTGGGTGTAGTGAACTGAACTTGAATCAAATCAGCTGCTGCTTTTCCAAGAAAGAAAAAAACCAGCAAACCTACCACAACTTCTGCGTCAGCAGTCTTCGCTGGGGTTCCACAGTCTGACACCTGAACTTGAAGTTTGTAAATGTTGACACTATGGCTCAACTTTGTCGCAACCTGTAAGATCCCTGAATTTTGGTCAATGAAAAATTCACTGTTTGCATTACCAGCCTTGATTGAGAATTTTAACATTGCATTGGTACCATCATCTTCGTCTCTTGCAAATACTCTCAGTACAGAAGCACCTGGCATGGTATCAACTTGCACTTCGGCTTCAAACTTTGATCTCAAGAAAACTGGTTTATGGTCATTGACGTCGACAACAGAAATTACAACAGAGAACAGGGTTTCTCTTTTTGGTGATCCCTTGTCTGAAGCTTTGATAATGATTGTGTGCTCTTTCATATCTTCATAGTCCAGGGATTTTATGGTTTTTATTTCCCCAGTCAGGCTATCTATCTTGAACAAGGACAATGACTTGGGAATCACAGATCTCACTAAAGTATAGCGTACAGTTCCACTGGCTCCTTCATCCGGATCTTTAGCTGTCATAAAAAGTGAAATAAAAATATAATCAAGGATTCACCCCTAACATTTCTCTACCTATACAAAAATTAATAACCGTTGTCTCATGCACATATTTACATGTGGCTAAATATAATTTAGGCTAAGTTAGACTCGAACTAATGCAGTCAGCGGTTTCACCCCTTACAGTACGTGACCTGCGAGGTGCCCCTTTGGGGATTTGCAGGGCCTTTGTGTCATGTTGCTTTTCTCATGCGTTGTTGCTTGTTGATCTTTGCGGATCAATTGCTCTTGTTAGCGAATCTTTGCGGATTCTTGCCCCTTCCCGGCCCTCCCGCTTCTTTGGTGATCCCTAGGTAAGTATGGGTCAGGTAAGTTGTTTCCACTGATTACTCAGTGTGATGGTGCCAGTTAGCGGCTGCGTGTGGGGGTGGTTCCCGCTTCCAGGGTTGCCATGGATACCTCCCCTTTGGCTTATGGCTTTTGCTCCCCGCTAACCTTCTGGGCACCAGTTCCCAAGCTCATCTATTTGTGATGAGTTTAATTAAATCCAAAACGAAAGACGGCGAGTAGCCTTGGCTAAGTGTCCACGATACATGTATATAGTGTAAAAATTATTTTTGTTAATTGGGCTTAAATCTTGGCTTTAAAAAATCAAGTCTTTATTATCCCTTTCCTACTTGGGCAATTTTTATTGACTTCAAATTTAAGATTGCTAGAAATCCTAATACTGCAAGACACGATAAATAAATATAAAGAGTACAAGTACCTTCAACTTTCGTGAGGGAGGTCCCTGAGGCAGCATCCTCCTTAATCTGCACCTGATACTCTGTCATCGTAGGCTGTGGCGCATTGTCATTTCTATCCAACACATCAATAACTAAGTTGGTTTTGCCAACATTGTGGTCATCGGAAGCTGCGACAACTAGGCTATATGAACTTGTTTCTTCACGGTCAAGTTTACCATTGAGTGCGACTTCTCCTGTTTCTCTGTCAATCTTGAATTTATTTTCAATGTTTCCTGCGATTATTGAATAGGACAGATAGTCGGAGTCAAAATCATCAGCTGAGATTTCTCCAACCAGTTGTCCAACATCTGCATCTTCAGCAATAGAATGCTTGTAAATTTTCTCTTGAAACACTGGCGCATCGGCGCTTGGCTCGTTCTTGATCTCTACATCAAAACCCACAGAAACAGACACAGATCTTGGTGGCGTACCACCATCTGTGACATTTACTTTGAACTGCATGTAGGTTCCTCCCTGCCATGTTTCCTTTGAAGAGATTATTCCTGTCTTCTGATCAATGGTCAACTTTCCAGCATCTTTTTCTGACAGAAGAATTCCATAAGAGAGCTCGGAATTGCTACCAATGTCCTTGTCCAGAGCCGTGACACAAAGAAATTCAGTTGGAGAAGAAGAAGCTTCTCTTTCTTTCACAATGACATAATATGTCGACTCTAAGAAATATGGGTCGTTGTCATTGTCATCAGTAACAGTGACTGTGAAAGTAATGCTGGCAAACTGTGGTGATGTCTTCCCATTAGAAACTCTCACAGTTAGCTCGTAATGGTCTTTCTCCTCACGGTCAAGAGACTTTGTGGTTGTAATAACGCCTGTTTTTCTATCAATAGTAAATTTGCCATTTTCATTTCCATTGACAATGGAAAATTCCAAGTTAGACCCATCAGTGCCAGGATCATGGGCTTCAACACGAACAACAGACTCCCCTGACGGGGCGTTTTCTTGGACAGTGGGATAGTACAGAGGAGGATTAAAGAAGGGTGGATCATCTATTGTTGGCAAAACAGTTATCAACATGGGGATGTTGGTATATAGTGGATTTATCTCACCATCCTTTGCTTGAATATTAAGCCAGTAGTGGTCTGCATCCTTACGATGAAGTACTTTTGTGGTCCTTAAAATGGAAGTTTCTGCATCTATTTTGAACTTGTCCATCCCGGTACCATCAATTACAGCATAGCCAATAAACCAAGAGTCTACGTCAGAAGCCCTCAGTTTCAGAACAGACGTTGCTGAAGGTTGGTTCTCTAACACACTTGCTTGTAAAACAGGCCCTCCTTTGAAAACTGGTGCAAAGTTGTTCTCGTTAACATCAAGAATATTCACTATGACACTTCCATATGATGATAGGGATTGATTCCCCTTATCACTGACCTTGACTGTCAAGTTGTAAACTTTCTGCCACTCATAGTCAACTTGCCGACGCAGCCTGATTACACCACTACTTGGGTCAATTTTGAATTTCTTGACACTATCCACAAAAGAAAATTGCAATTCACCTTCTAATCCTGTGTCGGGATCTTCAGCCGTAACTGTGGCTACCACACTCTCATCTGGGAGGTCTTCTGGAATGGACACATTGAAGCTTCGTGGAATAATAGTGGGTGCATTGTCATTTACGTCAATTACCTTAACAGTGACTTTTACTGGGGTCATTTTTTGGGATACTCTAGCATTGTCGAAGGCCTGAACTTCAATGTCATATCTCTCATGTTCTTCGTAATCAAGAAAAGTCGCAACAGAAAGTCGACCTGTTCTTGAATCAATACGGAACTTTCCACCAAAGTCATTTAATACTGTATAGCTTACTAACCCATTACTGCCTTCATCGCTGTCTGTTGCCTTCAGGATCAAAACAGTTTGCCCACGTGTAATGTTTTCCAATAGATCGATCTCATATCTTTCTTTCTCGAAAACAGGTGAGTTGTCATTGACATCAAGCACATTTATATGCATTACTGTAAAGGTTGCTTTGCGTGACAAGCCACAATCTGATGCTGATATATTCAAAGTGTACCGAGGCACCTTTTCTCTATCTAGTGGCAATGCGACGTAAAGAACTCCGGTGTGCATGTCTATGTCAAATGAACTACCAGTGTTACCACTTACTATGGAGAACAAAATCATTCCATCAAAACCTTGGTCTTTATCGGTGGTGGTAAATATTGTGACCGTAGTATCAACAGCAACATCTTCACTGACACTTATCTCAGATTCGGGTGACTGAAACTCGGGATAAAACATGTTTTCTGCCTTTGCAGGAGCTTTCTCATTAGAAGAAAAGAAAGGCTGCATGTTGCCTTGCTTCTTCACCTGTTCCTTGGCTTTGGCATAATTTGGAAAATACCGGCATTTAGCTTTCACATAATTAGTAAATCCCACTGCAGAAGCACTGGAAACAATATCGATTTTCAGTTGAACAGGAGATTTGGATGTCTGCATTGTATCGGTTACTGTAGCATACAGTTTGAATGACGACACCTGCGCTTCTCTAAGTGACTTGGATACTCGCAATTCTCCACTGTTGAGATCTATGGAAAACGTCTGTCCTAGATTTCCTGATGGTTCAATAGAATACTCGAGAGTGTCTTGAGAATCTATGTCAGTGTCAATTGCACTGAGTGTAATCAGTACTGTTCCAATTGGAGCATTTTCTGCAACTTTCAGGTCACAACTAAAATATTCGAATACAGGAAAGTTGTCATTCCAAGCCTTAATTTTAATGTGCACATAAGTCTCTGTCTCTCTTCGAAATGGTGTTCCAAAGTCTAATGCCCGCACCTTTAGAGTGATGTGCTCTGGAAGTCCCATATCACGATCCAGAGATGTGAGCGCTGTGATATCTCCAGTTTCAGCGTCAATGGAAAATGGTACATACTCAGTGTTTGTGATCATGAATTGTATTTTTCCATTATTCCCAGCATCTTGATCCACTGCAGTAACTGTGAGTAGCTTGACGCCAGGGTTTTGATCTTCAAAGATCTCAGTGGAGTAAGATGATTGGTCAAATTCTGGATCATGGTCATTAGCATCCACAATCTCAACAGACACCTTCACACTGGTCATTTGCATCGGACTTCCAGCATCAAAAGCTCGCACGTCAAATTCGTAAATCGATTTTGACTCGTAATCCAAGTTGACAGCAGTTGTAATTAATCCACTGTAAGGATCGATCAAAAAACTGTGACTGTCGGGACCCCCGAGTGCATAGTACACTTGACCATTTTTGCCAACGTCCTCGTCGAACGCTAAAACACGAATGACGGAGGAACGTAACGGTGCAAGCTCTGAAATCTTGGCCTCGTATTTGTTTTGAGTAAAGTTTGGTGCCAAATCGTTGGTGTCCTCTACCACAATATATAACGTAACCGTTCCATTCCGAGGCGGGTTGCCGTTGTCAAAGGCAGTTAAAACCAGCTTAATACCATCAGGGTATTTTTCCCGATCCAATGGTCGCACAACCTCCACAAAGAATTCGTCCTCTGCTTCATTCGAGCGCCTCAATCTAAAATTACCGTCCGAATTCCCAGCGGTAATTCGAACCTTGTTGATTTCCCCATAGCTTCCGTAATCTTGATCGGAAACGCGAACAAGTCCACAACGCAAACCAGATTCTCCCTCCGTAACCTTTCCCATCTGCGATATGACTTTAATCTCCGGTGAAAACCTGTTGACTGGTCGAACAGTGATCGTTAAATTATGGTTTTTAGCCGCTGAAGTACTGGAACGCGACAAGGAACGATCTCTTACAGCAACAAGCAATTCATAGTTTTTTCGTTTCTTCCGACCGGCCAGCGAACGAGTCACCGTCACAACGCCAGAATGGGGGTCTATTGCGAAGAAAGACGATTTCGTTTCTGGTCGAATGGAGTAGTAAAGCCATCCATCGGGGCCAATGTCGGCATCACTAGCGCTCACTTTAGCGACTGAGGTGTGCATTGGAATGTCTTCGTCTATCGTGACATGCTGGTAAAGACGAGAAAACAGCGGAGGGTTGTCATTCCGGTCCTTAACGCTAACGTTCACTCGAGTCTCATCCAACGTTGCTCTCGTCTCTGAATCTTGAGCCTCGATAATGAGCAAATAATTTCCAATACTTTCACGATTTAATAATGTCCTGGTTTTTATGTCCATAAAGACGAAATCCTTCAAGCGTGTCGCACTCACTGTGAATGCAATGTTGTCATTGCCTCCTTTTATAACAAATGCTACCTTTCTCTCTTCGGGGGCATAAACGCCCATTTTTAAGTCACATTTAACTTTCGTCCCAGGTGAGGTTATTTCCGGAACAGTTGCCTGGTATAATTTTCTTTCACTGGTAAATTTGTTAGGCGAACGAAACTCCACAGAGAAGGTTGGTACAATATCGGCGACGGCCGAACTAGGACGGCCTTGCCTCGCGCGCTGATCTCCAAGTCTCATAAAAGTTTGATTTTCATTTTGCGAACTTTCTTCTGCTCCCTCTAAAAGTTCATCAGCAAAGATTTCCATATAAAAGAAAGCGACAAGGATCACACAGGCCAAAAATCCACCCTGAAACTTCATTTTGGATTGCACGCGTTAATCACCTGCGTGAATACAAAAAAAAAAAAGCCAAAAGTGATTATACAGCGAAAAGATAACTAATTAGCGCCTCCAGATTTGTTTAGTCAAGAATCGTTCATACCGGTTAATGGCCTATTCATTCACAGATGCATTAAGCTTGTCTCTCCTTTCCCGATACCTAACAACATACAGAGCGCTTCAACTAGTGTTAATTGCTGAAAATGCAGCGTTCCGGGCATGTTCGTTTCAAGAAAACCTGCGCGTGATTGAAATGAATGGCGAGAAATTGACATATTCCCTTGGGACATCCAAAAACAACAGGGTGCCTAACGGACAGGAAATGACAAGTGTCGCCATAGAGACAAAGCTCTTCCGATGCTAATTTCGTTCTTCAAGAGGTTGCATAACTATCATTCCCTGTCTCCAACATCGTTCTGGTTTAATTTCCTTTTGAAGTTCGAGTGTGTTTTATATTAGTGTGCCATCTGCGATAGTTTTGTACCAAAATCACTCGAATACTACAAGTTTGACCCTAATAGTTTTATTGACTGTCAACATCTTGTCAGTTAAAAGCAGTTGTGATTTCTTTTCCCTTGCGTGTCATCATGAAATGATTGTCATTACAAGCCAATTATTGTCTTTCGACTACTTCACCAACAAAGCTATCATTGATGCCGATTTTTCAACGCTCAAAATAGCGAAATTCAGACAATTCAATCGTCGCACCACAGTTGTTTTAGCCCCGATTTTCTTTTCACGTGATTTTAGAAGACATGTTACCAGCTTGGAATTTGTCATCGTAAAACAATTAAAAGTATTAGAAAAAGATTTTAGAGATAAGCAAAGAGCAAACTGTCTTGAAATACTATTCTAGCTGCTCACGCAAAAGAGATTAGATACTTTTAAACTAGGACGAGGCTTCCTGCTGCTCAACACTACACAGCCTTCTCTTTGTTATATATAAACAGTTTTCGCAAAAAGACTGGTGAGCTGGCCGTCTGAAATCTGTGGCATTTTCCTGAAAAGGAGATTCCAGATTTTCAGTATCCGTTTAAATATATCAGACACATACGTCAATTTGGTCAGGAAGGTATTTTTTCTTTGTTTGCACCCACTTGAAACTCTTAAGCCAGACTGAATAACGGTGCCTTTTTAGAGAAGCCAAGTGGAAAACCAGAGAAATGAATATCAGCCTAACATCAGTGACAAAAATAGGTCGAGTTCCCTTCTCGTCTTCGATTAATTTCCTCTAAAATATTCGCGCAGTTTCCTCTAGCACCTAAACTGCTCTAAAGCACATGATTCACTAATCCAATTTCTGTGCTTGCAAAGGTACATATCGAGAATATTAATTTCGAGAAAAATCCCGAAGAATACACATTCTATTCTCCGAGTTTGGATTTGGCAACGTTTTCGGAAAGCCCCTTAAATTTCCTTACGTTAAACCAGCCTGATTTTTATCTGGAGATTTTTTGACACTGCTCTTAAGGCTTTATATGCCAAAGAGGTTTTTGATTTCTATACCCTATTTTGTCTTAAAATAAATACCACCATGATTCACTATTTGGCTGTAAAGGATCCTAAACACGCAAGTCCGCAATGTAAAGGTCATTTCACGACGGCGGATTTCTCACCACTAGACGGATCAAATAAACGAGAAAAAACTGAAAGTCATTAAGTGGGTGTTCGGAGAACTACATTGCACACGCCAGTAACCCACCAGTAAAATCAATATCTGCCACATAGCCGAACCAAAGGTCACTGTTTATTAAAACACAAATTTGTCCTTAAGCTAAGCGCCTTAATTTACACAAGATCTGAACAGATCTGTATATGAATCATTCGAAGTCTTACAAAGGCCCCCTAATCAAATTTGTCCTTGTGAAAAAAGAGAATTATTGTAACACGAGCCGAGGCCACACAATTCCGTTATGTCTCTCGTGATTAATGATTTCCTTATGTATGCTTAAACGCGTATTAAACTTGGTTTCGGAATTTGGCCGTTCAGGCCGTTAGAAAAATCAACAAAGTCATTAAACGCAGATTGAAGCATTCTACCAGGAGAAAAAAGTACAAGGTGCCGAGTGATGATCAAGCTTAAAAGTGGAATTCCGATAACCAAATTATACAGGGGCACCCAACGAGAATATAGTTCAAAACCACTTAACATAGCATTGTTAAACGTAGTTTGGTATTCCAACGGTAGATATAGGTATATTTTTATTCCCTAAAAAATTGTTATCTGTTCGGGTTTCCTAGCTGAAAGTCTAGTGATCCGAAGATTATAGGGATCAAAACTTACCTTTTCGAAAATTTCAACCAGAAAAAAGGCTCCCGAAAATTCTAGGTGACCTTTTTAGGGTAAAAATCCGTTAAAAATGGGCAATTATATCATTTTTTAGATGTTCGAAAATCCTAGGACAGGCAGGCAAGCAAGAAATTTTAGAACAAATGTTCCGAAAATTCTAGATCTCAAATCGTCTTCCGAACAGATATTTTCCGAAAATTGACATTGGGTGCCCCTGATTATACCGCAGTCAACTAGAAGAACTTTAGAGCTAAAGTGTATTTGGTGGAAAGTCAAGATTTCGAGTCACGGCAGACCGGTTAGCGGACCAGTTGGTCAGCTAACTGAGCATCGTGCTACTGTACGGCAGGTTGCAATTATGTCTCAATTTTGGCAATGCGGCCCAATTTTGGCATCCAACAGTAACACAAGTGTAGTCTAAGCCTTTGCTACTACAGTTCGAACAATAAGCTAAGGGGACAAATTGCGATGGCAATTGATCTTAGAAAAGGGTTCCACTGCCTGCCACATGAACTGATTTGGGAGAGGCTCGAATTCTTCTCACGACAAAGTCCTTTTTGTGTAGCTATACCCTTTAGGGAGTAAAGTAGGTTCACAGTTGGCGGCTATGGTCAGTAGGCGTCCGGCCTTAGCATCCATTTCACGTCTAATCTAAAATTATTTATGCAAATGTACAAGCTCATAAATTAGGCCGATGACGTAGAGATTTTCATCTTAGGCCAACACTAAGCTTTTGTAACAGCAAAACGGAACGCGGGCAAGTCAACAGAAGTAACAGGTTTTTGTTCTGGGCAATATGTTTAAATTATTAAGTTTTCTACGCGACAATAGGCTCAAATTTGGTGTCAACGTCAAGAAGATTTTTCTCGCAAAGTTTGATGACAAGTAAACGGACTGACTAAGCGAAATAGTACTTTGATTTGCAGGATCAACGCGGAATTGAACTTCATAACTCCTTTACTTTGCCCCAACCTTGAAAAACAGTGCAAATGGCAGCCAACTTTGTTGGACAAGAAATTGAGAGAGTCCCGGGCAGGTTCTGCAAGTACCGGAGCAGAAATTACGTGAAACAAAAGAAAGAAAAGACAGAAAACAAAACAACTCCAAATAAAGACTTATCCCAAGTGACCAAAAACACAATGCTTTTCGGTATCTGCAGAAAGACCCGAGTCCTGAGATATGTCCCTTAATTTTAAAGACAAATTTTCATCTTATCCGACTAATTTGGAGAGGCTTACGCAATTCTTTGACGAGGCATTGGTTTCCAATAAAACAGATATTCTCAAGGAAAGCGCCGTTAAACATCAGCCATTTTTGAGTGATAATTTACGAAGTAAAAATGTCTTATTCCTTCTCAAGGCGAGCAGCACCAAGTACGGACTAAATTCGTACTGTTATTACGCAGTAAACTAACCCTGGAATACGCTACCAGAGAACGTACGCTAAATAGCTGGAAACTTGTAATCAATCTTCATGGTTCGAGGACCTAGTTTTTTTAACTTTAAAATTGTTGAATCGGCTTTCCTTGGTTTGTAATCTTGACTATTATAGTAATTTTGAACCATTTTGATTATCGTACCGATACAGTAGATAACACTATGTACTTTATGCGTTTATTGGTTATAATGGTTAGTTCGTAAGATTTCTGTAAAGTAAACCTGTTAGATAAGTATATTCAAAGTTGTGTATTCTTCAGTATGATACAGATCTCAAACGTTTGTATTTTACTTACCAGCTAGCAGGATTCAGAGCTCTCAAAACAGCTCGAAGGAAAGGTGCTCTTTTCCCGGGCGGCAGTGCATGCAACCAACCCACTTTATATCATCTTAAAACAAGGAGTAGGGCGGAGCCTGCGAGGTGATCGTTTTCATCCAAGAAGGTGAAAGGGTATCGATGAAAAAGCGGAACGTTTCTCTTCGGTTATTTAAGACCCTTTTGTGTTTGTCCCGACCGATATTATCGTAGTCCTTTTCGCACATCGCCTAAAGTCAGATTTCATTTTACGACTTCGAATTCAATGCTATTTTTGACAAGGTTGAATCATAGCCCAGCTTTTGATAAGAAGTTTTGCTAAATGTAAAAACTGATCCAAACATGCAGTGTTTCCATTTTCGATAAATTTGCAACAGTCTCTTGACTTGACAAGACTGTTGAGAAACATCCATTTATAGGGTCAAAAGGTGGGATCACAAGGCCTGCATTTTCCAGCAATCATTTCTGCCAAGGCCTTAATTAATTTCTAGACATTGCTGTCTTTAAAAAATCCTTTAGCGAGTAGTTTGGAGAAAATGATTGCGTGGACTTTATGTTTTATGCAAATCACTATACCATACGGTTTCATAGCATCGGACCACAATTCGATTTACGATTTCATCAATGCAGCCGTTCATTATTGACACCGTTTGGCACTGACGAGTCCCACAAGAATGAGAAATCCTCTCATTAAAAAAAATGGATTTATTAAGACAAAATTCGATATATAAATACCATATCATCATTCTTCTAGCTCTGCAGTTGATTAAAATATCCCAACTGATTCAAGTTGTTCCAGCTAGTTCCCCCTTCCAGCTTTAACTACTTTCTTTTTCTCTAATATTTATTCTTTGAAGCAATACTCTATAACCAAATTAATAATTATAATTATTTGTTAAATTGTATTTCCTTTACCATTCATATTTTCAATTTGGGGCACCTACTCGATTAGTCTCTACTATTTTAGGTGTCCCAAACTTAAACACAACTGTTGTATTTCTAGAGTGTTTCTTTGTAATTATGATTCCTTATTCATTGCTTTTCTTATCTTTTTCTTGTAAATATATATATATATAAATATATATATATATATATATATATATATATATATATATATATATATATATATATCTATTTTTTTTTCGTGTGACTCTAGAATTAAAAAAATTGAAATTGAAAAATTGAATTGAATTGAACTACTACTTTATGAGCCAAACTATATTTGTCCTGGGTGCTTATTACAACCGTATTCTTGTCACTATATAAATGGGTTCAAACTCTGGTATTTTACTTAGAAGGCACTGAGGATTTACAACTGCCCCCTGGACAGAATTAATGGTAGACAAGCCATATAGGTCGTACTGATGACACGGTGACCGTGGGAATCTTCCAAACAGTTGTGAATGTCACTGTGAGCATTTGTCTGGTTGGAGGATGAACATATTTCATTCCATAACTTCGAATTCAGTTTCGAATACGTGTTGAATCATAGTTTGTGATACGAATTTTACTACATCTTGAAAACTGAGCTAAACAATGTTTCCATTTGTGCTACATTTGAAACCTTCCTGTAAACGTGTCCAGCGATTGGGGTGATTTCTTGTTGAAAAATACATCCATTCATGATGTCAAAATTTCGGAGACACCTCCTCCATAACCACTCCTCTGTCATTCATTAGGTCAAGGGCCAGACGATCCGCCTCGCGCATATCGTATGATAATAATAGGCCTTTTCAGATATATTAAAATTCAGCGAGAGGTTTAGAGGACAAAGACAAAGGAAAGTGGATGATATGTTAATATTTTTCTCAAATCATTAATCATTCATAACGATATCATCAAACCATGAAACGCCAATTTCGTCACGTGCATGTGGTTTGAAACCCCGGTGAAACACTGGAATGACGCGCTATCCATGAGTTTCATGTAATGTGAAACCTTCAAAGCATCAAACCATAGTTAATCGAGGGACTGGTTATGAAACCTTATGACTTTCAAAAGCGAGAACAATGTTGTTTCAATCGATATTGAATTGACCGTGACCCTGCACAATCTTTTGTCTTCGCTTCGCACGGGTTCGCAAATTAGTTGCGCATAATTTAATCGAAGGATTTGATTGGTTACCTTCTCGAAAAAAGGCGTGTTTAGTGCAGGGTCAAGGCCAAAAATACGGACAAAAACATGAAACAAACGAACTTGTCCAGTTTTTATAACCATTTCCATGCATTAACTATGATCAAACTCTAGTAAAATCATGTCGGGGTGCAGAGATGGCGCAGTGGTGAGAGCACTCGCCTCCCACCAATATGGCCCGGGTTCGATTCCCAGACTCGGCGTCATATGTGGGTTGAGTTTGTTGGTTCTCTACTCTGCACCGTAAGGTTTTTCTCCGGGTACTCCGGTTTTCCCCTCTCCTCAAAAACCAAAATTTGATTTGATTTGCGTTAATTTGTTAATTTCAATTTACAGTGTCCCCGATTAGTGCTCTACAGCGCTAGAAGATTTGACACTTAAATAAAGTTCCTTTCCTTTCCTTTCTTAATTTGAATATTAATAACACGTATTTGAATACTTAAAACAAAGACACCAACATTTATTTTTGTAACGAGTGGACTTTGGCACGGCACTTTCCGCCAACTTGGCCTCTTCATCGGCTGACATTCGCTTGCCGAAAACGTGATAAAGCCATTGCAGAAGTGAATGAAGAATTCAAAATTAACCCCTGATTTTATAATCATCCACAGCATTGTGATAACAATGGTGACACCCTTTCTGAAAAGGCAAATCACCATAACAATACAATTTTTCGTAACAACAAACTTGCCGACACGGTGAAAAATTCGTGAATATTTCCGTTTTCTTTTTTTCCTGAGGGGCGATTGAAGATCCCATTTCAAAAACTCGTGTATCCTGTTTCATCTGGGTTTCTCGTGTTTGGAAACCCTGATAAAACACTCACACTCGTGTTTGAAATGTACTTCACATTCATCCGAACGTGTTTCTATAGTTTTTGTCCTCATTGCCTCACTATCAAGCTGAATCAGTTTCTTAAAATTCCGAGGTCTTTGGAAGATCCTTGACTGAGAAGTTTCTAGAAATTGCTTGTGTAAACATTTTGCCTATGTCTATCGCCTTAAAAATTATTTGCTTTTTGGTTATTTCTGCCATAAGGTTTCATCCTACCATACTATATACGTTTACCATAGGGTTACGTAATATCGGACAACGGATATTTTTCGTTGAGATGTCATCACGTTCGTTCGGGATTTTGATTATGGCAAATTAGATTATAAGTGCTTAAACTCAAGAATCGTTTGAGATCATTCGATACGAGAAAGTTGCATTTATAGCGGAAGGAAACTTGTAAGGCGTCTTTGTACCACACAATAGTCTGGCTCGTTTAGCTTTGAAACAAAGCAGATGTAATTTGACTGAAAAGTTGGAGCAAGTGCTTTCTTTGACTTTTTACCTCATATAAAAACTACTTGCCTTTCAGTTTCGTTTACCACACGGTTTCACTGTATCGGACTGTATGTTTATAGAGGAGATTTTCTCAAGTCAGAAAAGTTAGACTATAACATGAAATGCCTTTACAAACCCTTCAAAGAAAACAAGAAGCTCTTCAAAAAAGAAAGCATTTTTCTCCTCTGCATATTCTTATGAGTAAGACAGGAAGAAACATAAAAATGTTTTAGCCGACTTCCTTAGATTTTTCATGTTTCTCTTAGTCGTACATGGAAACGTCCGACATACATTCAGTGAATCCTCCATTATTTGTGTGTAACTTATATAAAATGAGCATTGCCAGTTGCAAGCTATTGAACACTGGTTTAATATAGCAAGAAATTGCCCATAAAACCAATTAATTAGGACTCGATTTTTTTTCTCGCAAGGACAGTCTAAAGTTACAAATAAATACGAAATGACACAACTTTGAATTTTTCAACAGTTTTTGTCTTCATCTCTTCAAGCTAACCGAAAATCATTCAGATTATTTTATGATCCATCTATTTGTGCGGTCGTCTCGTTTATTTCGTGAAATGTTCTTAGAGCATGTGTTCACATGTTGGTTTTTGCTGTCAACCTTCCAAGTACAAACTATGTTTTGGTTGGCAAATTGTCAAACCTCAGTTTCAACTGAGTTATCGCGACTGTCTCATGGGACACCATCTTCAAAGGGGAAAGCACTGATAGGCAATACGTGGAAGTGACCAAACGGAACTGAATGCTGTTCACAACAATATTCAGGAGAAGGCAGTTGGGCAGTGCTTCCTACCAATATGGCCTGGGTTCGTTTTCCCAAAACTTGGCGTCTCATGTGGGTTGAGTTTGTTGGTTCTCTACTCTCTCGAGCCTCTGCTCTTATCTCTCTAGTGTGCAAGAGCCTGGGCTACAGCTCTGAATAATGGTAAAATCACTAACCTCGTCTTTTCTAGCTTTCGAGAAAGTATATGAATCTGTTCCTCGCAGTTCCCTGATATATCAGATCTAAGAGTGTAGAGGATAGATCATAAATAGGCTCAGTGATTTCTTAGCCGATACTTGCCAGCGTGTATTAGATTGATGGCCTTAATTGAACTGTACTCTGGATGGGTGAAGGTATCTTATGGTGTACCTCACGGAGTAGAAACGTTTCTCTTTCTTAATGCTATTGCACGCAATTGGAGCGTACATTTGGCAAATGGTCACATGCTATACACTATGGTTCGTCCAAATATCTAATATGCTTGTCCTGTCTGGAATCCGTACCAACAGAAATTATTCGACAACCTCAAATACTTAAAATACCCTGCATACCTATTTATAGATTGAATTCCGTATGCTCAGTCCAGCTGGCTACAATAACAGTGAGTATATTAAGGGTTTTTGTGAAGTATATATTCACAACTATTTAACATTTTCACAGGGTAGCACAAGATCCGCACATAAGCATAAAATCTGGAAATGTTGCAAAAGCTAACATTTTCAAGAGTTTGGAACCGCCTTCTGAAGGGAATAAGTTGGTGATCCAAAGGTAAATGAGGCAGTTAGTTGTTGTTATTTCCCCGCTCAAACTTACTCAATCATTTCATATATAGGGGGAAATTTACTGTGAATCGCTGATCAACTTGAGCATAGTGACGCGATCCTCACTGCAGAAAATGTGCGATTCTCCTCAGAGCTTGCCATTTAAAGGTCCTTCCAATTCGGCTGAATGGCGGGGTTGGTTCAGTGGCCGAGTGGTAAGGCATCTGACCGGTAACCAGGAGACCCGGGTTCGATTCCCGGCTGAACACATTT
>NC_090891.1:26556328-26563828 GCF_036669925.1 Montipora capricornis | reverse complement strand
TAAACTGATCCAGCACAGCTAGAGGCTTGGTAAACTGTGAGCGTTACTCAGAAAACTTCTATAAACTGTAGAAGTACGTATTTATGCAAAATTCAAACTTTGAGTTTAACAGGAAGTCGCCAACTTCCTTCCTCGTAAAATTTGAAACAGTAAGATCGAGAGAGAGAGAGAGAGACAATATTCTGTTAATTTTACTCTGAGCTTTTTACACAAGATCATATTTAAAATCACACGTACCTAATACATAATAAGCTTAAGTATTATTTATTCAGAAATGTCACTCACATGTACTCTTCTATAACCTTTAAGTTGTTCTTCTAAACTTTGTTGAACCTATATTTATAGGAAACTAACGAATTCGAAGTTCTACTTTTAGCGTGTAAGGAAATGACAAAAAAAAATTCAGTGGCGATATATGAAGTCGATATTGTTCAATGATTGTCTTAAATTGTTGGACTTTGACCAAAGAGGCACATTTTCTTTACAACGGCGTCTTGTACAAATGTATTGAACAAAAGAGTATTTTGTATAATAAGACAAACCCTTTGCCGACCACTTTAGTTAGAAAAACATTCTTTGGTAAATAATTCATGTATATGACTGAAAATGGCGACTTCATAGCAATAAAACAGTTTGACTATAACTGACGACCTGTGACCGCGAGCGAAACCTTTACAGTAACTCTTCGAGTGCTTAACTTGACTTCGCTGTTAAAGGCGAGCCACATCACGCACTATTAATTAACTTCACAGTTTTTATGCGTTGCATAATAATAAACATCAAGAAGATTGGTCAGATAATAACAATTAGCGAAAGATGAAGTTTCCAATTTCGAGGATATCGCGTGTTGCTTAATCAAGTGGATGATAGATGAGAAAGAACATAACTAGCCTAAAGGAAACCACAGTGGAAGTTTTGTCTCGTGTTTATCATTTATGGTTGAAATGTAAACGTATATTGTCGTTATTTCTAAAACATCGCGGCAAAGGAGTTTTTATATCGAAATGTAATCGTTCATTAAAGCAAGATATGGCAAATAATTGGTATATGAACTATTGCCCTCGATAACTCCTCGCAACACTTTCAAATTGATATGAATGGTTTCTGCCTCTAAGTAAACCAGTAATAAGGTTTTGCCCGTAAAGAAGATGAGTGTGATCTTACGGAAATTCTAGTTATGCCCAATTGCTAAGTAGCTTCCCATTTGTTGATTCACTCCAGCAACTGAACAGCGAAAAGCTGTATCCACTTACCTTTTAAACAGCCTTATCGCAAAACGCTAAGCTCATCGCTTGAATCACCTTGTCAGTTCAGTTTATGGCAAGGAAAACCTCCTTGATTTCACCAGTTAACGATGATATCCCTTGCGCACAATAGAGATGACAATCAGAGATGCACAATTCACAAACCATGGAATCCTTCGTGGGACGTAATTCCTTTATCAACCGGAATCACATTGGTTCTTAACAGTGGTTCCCCTATTGAAATGAACCACGCGCGAGCGTTTGAATGGCGTACCAAATTCCTGTAGCCTTCAATCTGTCGGAAGATATGGTTGTTAATTACACGAAGCTGGCTGGCAGATATGGATTTTAATTGCACGCTGGTTGAGCAGCGACTTTGTCAAACAATGGCCTCAATGCCTGTATTACAATGCAAACTTGGGGCTTTGTTAGGTACCGCACCCCCGCAATCAAACAGACAGCTTCCGGTTGAGGAGAAAACTAGGCCAGCAGCCAGACCTTATTGATATGACCTCCTTTTGATGGTTTCTTCTCGTTTTGGTTAAGGTTAACGCTGCGTTAGACCATGCGC
This sequence comes from Montipora capricornis, assembly GCF_036669925.1. Taxonomy (NCBI): domain Eukaryota; kingdom Metazoa; phylum Cnidaria; class Anthozoa; order Scleractinia; family Acroporidae; genus Montipora; species Montipora capricornis. The sequence continues at coordinate 26,562,013 of NC_090891.1, read as the reverse complement.
TTCAACGTCAGACTTCGTGCACGAACGTGAGACATGCATAAAGGATACACTTAAACTCCACCAAATATGATCCCAATCTCGAATTTCTAACTTGACTCCACCTTTTGACTGACTTCTTAGACAACTGATATCATCGCTGGTCTCAAATTTAATCAAATGTTTCAGCCCGCATAAAGATCGGGATTGTTACATTGACATTTGCACTCCCCAGTGGCAATGTTTTTCTTTCAGGAAAGGATTTCTGTTCATTCAACTAATCCTATTATTTCTAGCGCGTGTTGGAGGATTCGTTCCTAAAATGCTTTCCTGTTTTGAGATCGCGTTACGCAACACTTGAACGACGCTTCAGAAACGTGAACAGCCGGCTGTCAAAAACAAAACACGAGAAAAGGGCTGAAGAGTGAAACGTCATGAAAGTACTCCAGTGCGAAGGTTCCCAAGTATTTTCGGTTGTTATAGATAGCCAATATTCTCTTCACGATGCACTTGTCTTCAAGGGGCTTGCTTTCGGTGTCAAAGGACTTACAGTTGGTTAGAAGAGCGTCAGAAAAGATAAAATGAAATGACAGTACAATGAGAGGGAAAGTGGAGTTGCTAAGAGCGCTGGGTGACCCGTTTCGGTTTTTGAACTTGGCATTAATCCGAGAGGTTCATTTTTCCACACACACCGAGAGCCAAAATTTGATTTGGTTTATAGCTTCCTTGATAAAATGCATTTTGGCATTCAAGCAGTAAGTAAAAATGATTCACTTAAATTTCACGCACGATTTTCCCCTGTCCCAGGTCATTCACATGCAAGGCTGTAAAAAGCCAATAAAATCAAAATTTAAGGCTTCACAAGTCTGTCAACACCACAGGGATGTTCTTGTTTGATTAAAGCCGCTATCGTGATTAACGACTTCACCAGGCTTTACATATTTGCAAAGTCAACAAAAGGAACACATGTGGTTCACTATCCATCACCAGCGTTTGAGAAAGGGCATGTTAGTTTATTTTATGAGCTTTTTGGACACATACGGCTAACATAGCAATTAAAAAGAAACTGCACTTGCTGGTCGAAACTGAGATTCCTGGTCCTGGTTCCTGGGCAACGAACTTTAAGACATGTAGTGAAAACCATATTGAATTTAATTAAAGTAAAGTCATTGGAAAGCTCTGAGGGAAAAACAACAACAACAATTTATTTAGGTATTTCCATTTTTGTACATGACATTACTGATGATATCAAATTATGCAATGGAAATTGCTAATCTATTTCATTAACAATAACGGCGAATATCTGTAACTCATAACGTCATAAACAAAAGCAGCAAGTGATCTACAAACGAAAGAGTCAATAGTGTTACATGTAAAAAGGAACAAAATTTTTGAATTTTGACCAGTGAAAGCCGTACGAGAAACCGTACCCTCCCCTAGGAGGAAAAACAGATTTTTCTTCGGAAAGGGTGGGTGCGTTCACACAAAAATGAAGTGAAAACTAACAGAATAGACAATGCTAAAGTGTAGATGCTATCGATCAAATCAGGTCACAGGTTGAATCCGCTTTTAGCTAGGTTAATCATCCCCCAAAAGGACTGAAAACATCTACACCTTCCCTCAAGCTCTGTCGTATGCATCTCAACACGTCTTCGTAATGTTTCATATATCATCTTATCGCTTTCTCCATCCATTTAATGTTTAAAAAACGAGCAGCAGTGTTTTATCGGGGTTTAAAAACACAAGGCGTAGCCGAGTGTTTTTAGACCCGATAAAACACGTGCTGCGAGTTTTTTGAACGGCTTAAAAACATTCCACAAAGAGCGTGTCCCTCTGGACTCAAAACAATGGTTCAAATTGTGAGAGGTGAATATTAGCATGCAAGAAAAACAAGCTATGCCTTATTAGTATTCTTTATATAAAGAATACTATGACGAGGAGTGTTTTATCAGGATTATAAAGCTCATACACGTGACGTTATATCGGTGTTTTGATAGGCTGTTAGGCTTATGAATTATTAATGCATTTTTAAAACACTTATCCATTCGCCCTTGTCACACGGCGGCCATATTGTCCCGGGAGACCAAAAAAGCTTTGTTTTACCACGCCCACCCTGCTAGCAGAGCCTTTCTTTTGCTTGCTGGATTTTGGCATTCTCGAGAAAGGCTCTGCATGAATCGAGTAAGATCTTTATTGAATATGCGCTGCATGTTGCCAGGACACAGTCTCGAACCCAAGCCTAATATGCCAGATCTCGCCGCCATCTCGGTTTTTCGTGGTACAGCGGGCTCAATTATAGCCATCGGTTTTGTCACTAAACGGACGCTCGCACTGAAAAAAAACGGTTTGACGAGAGAAAACAAGATTGACTAGTCCAGAAGCTCGGGCTGCGGCGGCTTCAAAGACTTGACGCGATTCGGGCAGAGCCTTCTTTTCTCCTCCTCAGTAAAGAAAAAGACAAAAGGAGGCTCTGCTCGCAGGGTGTACCACGCCAAGCCTCGTAGTGGAAACCATGGGGTGAGACTTGGCGTGGTAAAACAAAGCTTTTTTGGTCTCCCGGGAAAATATGGCCGCCGTGTGACAGGGCGAATTCAGTCTCAACGTTACAACATGGTAAGGGTAGAAAGAACTGTACTATGCACTTTCTCGGACCCTCCACAGAGATCTACAATCCTGTTTCTTCACCACTACACTACAACGACGAACATACCAGGGACGGCGGAGCGTATTTTGTATTGAGGGGGCTAACTGAATCAAGCGCCGGATACGCTGACTTGTAGGCCGGGGATTCTGGGGGAATTTTCCGCCAGAAAATGTTGAAATCTTGAACCTCGGAAATGCTGCTTTCAGCATTCTCGACGAGGTATCAAAAACATAAACGTAGATCAACCCTAAAATGACAGATGTTTTACTTCTTATTTGTTACTTGATACATGTATAACTTTGATACTGTCCCAGCCTTACGTTATTGTTACTTCGCATACGTTCTGCGCATTATGCTACGCCGTACGTGACAAAATATCAAGTCCGCTAAAAAATAAAACAACTTGCACAATTAACACTCAAGTTGACAACAATTAGCATCTGTTTGTTTGTTGACCAAATCAAATTCCTCGCAATTTATGTCAGTTCTCTTGTTGTGCAATTCATGTATTCAAGGCCCGCGCATCGAATGTCAAGCTCGATAATTTCAATTCAAGATGCTTGTTTTATAAATCAAGAAGGGAGAGAATAGCTTTTGATCAATTGTATTTTCGAGGAGAACTGCACCAGTAATGGCGGGCTACCCGTTTATCGTCCCAATAGGGAGTTTAAGAAATGACGACTGCTACGGCAACGACAACACCAAAAAACAGTAATATCACCTGTTTTAATATATGAGGCGGGCCAGTCCGGCTAGGCCCCCTTTGCCAAGATCTCGGCTCATGCCTGTTTTTATTTAGTAAAATTTCGGTTTGTTTATATCAGAAGGCGGGCTGGCCCACTTGCCGAGATCCCGGTCTGAGCTACGGAGATCTCGGCAAGCCAGGCTGAAATATTCTCATGACGTGTGGGTTGCCTTGAGAACGTAGTCGGATTTGCATAATCACAGGATTATTTTTGCATCTTTTGTTTTAAAATGCCATTCCGTACTTGCTAGCGCTAAAATGAACCTTTCGTTTCGAACGTCAAAGCAAGAAAATTCACCAGGTACCCCATGCGTGACTTTGACGGTTACAAGACACGTAATCAAATTCCTAAAATTTGGCTGAAATCGTCCATATAAACACTTCACCCCTTTTACCGGGCCAGCCCGTCTAACAGCGTTTTCGTCGCCGTAGCCTTCTTGGTTTCTTAAACTCCCTGATGTCTCCTGTTGTCAGTTTTTGTAGCCATAATTTTCTGGTGGATTATATTGGTTACTCAAACTGCTTGTTGTAGATGTGCTTCATTTTGCTAAATATTTTAAGCAAGAGCCGATACAACGTAGATTTGATTTTAGTGATGTACTATATTTCGGCTGGCCAAACCAGCCTTCTTCAGGTACAATGAGAGTTTACATTGAATTGCTTCTATGTACATATATATATATATAGTAAATGGATGTTGACGTAATACTGGAAAAAATGTGATAAAACATGGCAGTTACAAAGATTTTGAATTCAAATACTAAGAGTCACGGAAAAATAACGGAAATCACTAAAATAATAAACTGAAATCTAATACGTTTCTTCGCGGATATTAAGACCGTTGGGATCAATTGTCCTGCCTTTTAAAATTAAAAAAGCTTCCCTGGCCTTACGGATCGAGTCTCTGTTAGAAAACATTTTTTCGTTAGGGATTAATTGCATGTCCTTGGAGATGTTGTGGGGTGAGGAGAGGAAATGTTCTGCGACTGTAGTAGGTTTGGATTTGGTGTTAGCGTTATCTAAAGTGCGGCGGTGTTCATTAAAACGGTCTTTTAAACGTCGTTTAGTTTCTCCTATGTACTGTAGATGGCATCTGTTGCATTGAATCATGTAGATAAGGTTTTTAGTTTCGCAAGTTATGTGGAAATTAATGGAGCGCGTTTCGCCAGTAGAGCAGAATTTGTAGTTGGTTAGTCCATGGGAAATGTAAGGACAGGTAGCGCAGTTTTTTCCACAGCGAAAAGAACCGGAAGGAAGTGTGGAATTAGAGTGAGTTACATTGGGGGACAGTTTAGCTGTAACCAGCAGGTCTCGAAGGTTAGGGGAGCGCCTGAAAGCCACAACAGGTAGATGGAGGAAAGCATTTTTGCAGCGGTCAGAAGAAAGAAGTAGATTGTAGTGTTTTTTTATTATGTTGAAGATGGAAGGAAGTGATGGATTATAGGTCGTAATGAAAGGTATTCGTTTGGGTTTGTCTGTCTGTTTAGGTTGTAGGGTATGTGTGCGGGGAATGTCTGCAGCCCGTTGTATTTGTTTAGTAACAAAGTTGCGTTTGTAACCTCGTTTCAAAAGGTATGTCGTTAGTTCCGTGGTGCGAATCTTGAACGTTTCGTCGGTAGAACAAATTCGTCGTAGGCGGAGTGCTAGGCTGAAAGGGATTGCTTTTTTTGTATGTAGAGGATGACAAGAGGAATAAAGTAAGTGTTGGTGTTTGTCCGTGGGTTTCGTGTATAGGTCTGTATTTATGTTTCCGTCACTAGTTAGTGAGACGTTAACGTCAAGGAAAGGAACACTGGTGGGAGAGTGTGAGCTAGTGAATTTAATGGTAGGGTGAATGTTGTTGAGATAATCGATGAAAATTTTAAGGTTCTCCGGACCTTCAGTCCAGATCATAAAAATATCATCAATGTATCTCAACCAAGTATGAGGTTGGAATGGGCCCTTCATTTTGCTGATCATTCGCAATTGGGTCTCTGAGCGAGTTACTCTTCACAACTTCGGGAACTGGGTGAAGTTATAGCGACATGCGAGGAACGAGTATTCCTGTGCTTGGGCTGAGTGAAAGATTCGCCTGTAGACCAAGATCCTCGATACTTTCAGCGGCCACTGTCTCGCTCAGATTTATTCGCGTTTAATCATTTTGCCACAGGTGTTCAGTCCCCCTCGAAAATAGAATTGATCAAAAGCTATTCTCTCCCTTCTTGATTTTTATGGTTTTCCGTCCTTTTCTTTCGTTGCTCCGAGACTTTGGAATAGGTTACCTTTGAATATTCGTTCTTGCTCCTCAGTTGCTAGTTTTAAAAGCAGACTCAAAACGTTT
>NC_090891.1:26541328-26548828 GCF_036669925.1 Montipora capricornis | reverse complement strand
GAAACAATCCCATAGTAATGAATTACTCGTTTGAATCACTTTTATAATCATTTCCTTTGTGTTATGAACCTACTGCATGCGAATAGACTACTCGTGCGTTATGACAACTCGTGCGTAGAATAAATTTTCGACCCGTGCAATAAATTCGAGATCAAAACTAAATTCGATATTTCTGTGTAAACCCGCAGTGTCTTCCACCAAATTTGGGCCTTAGTCATTCAGTGTATTTGCTTTAATACTCTCTGTGTTTAATTAACATTATCTGGTTCAGTAAGAAACCGTAAAATTTGCAACTGCTAGCGCTAAAGCTTGGACATGCGCAAAACCGTGCAACTGCCCCTTTAAGTCGTCAGAATCTTCCTTCTTTGTGAATCCTAATCCTTTGCTGCTAATTCATGGCCTGGATCTATTTGACTAAATTTTGAAACTCACTTATGTCTCAATGTAACACAGCATAAGCATGTATTTCTAGGAGATGTTTTCGATAGCATTGCCGTCATGTTTTCGTCGACTTAAATTGACTGACAGTTTACCATAATGACTTTCGGCATTGTCGCGTGCGCTTTAATGCTTCTTTTGGACAACCTTTCTCGAAACAGCTGTATTTAACATTAGTCTGACTGTGTCCGAAAACGGGAAGGAAAACGAATCACCCTTCAAAACGAATTCAGTTCAGTTCAGTTTCGCGTGGTATACACGGTGGCCTAACCAAGGAAAAAAAACCCGGCCAGGGTCTTGTTCTTCAACGAAATTTATTCCTGTTGGACGGGATCACCGCATCAATACCTGAATGGGTGTAATGACTTTTCAGTAAGAATATACCGTCCTGTGCACCGTGGGGAGACAAGTTGGGGTTGTGGTGATCACCTGGGCTTCCTCGTTCTACAATTGTATGTGAGCTGAGACGATTTCAGCATGACACGTGGGTTTTCCCCCCACATGAAAACCGACTCCCCTTTTATTACATCTGGCTGTGGACCTCTGGTACCTTCCTATAGCAGCTAGCAGGGGCCAAAGGCGCATAAAATATGCTTTGTGTGCGATCTCGACGGGCTGCGTTTATCATGTACGAACTTGCGCAAATACTGTCCTGAATTATACCATGAACTTGCAAGTGACTAGTACGCAGATGGCAGCGCAATTATACGGCACGGTCATTGGTGATTTCCCGCCGAAGTTATGCAGAGTACCGCGGAAAAAAAAACCGTGACTTTTCAGTTAATTGAAAACAGTACATCAAGTTGTATCGTGTATTGGTACCAATACAGATTGTAGTTGCTGTTGTTGTTGGAAATTATAGGCGGAGCCATGGCCAGTTTCTTTCAATTGACAAAAAGAAGTAACGCGTAATATTTTGTGGCCAGTTCCTTTTGCACCTTACCGCAGAAATATAGTTCACTGTATCATACGCTATCAGACCATGACCAAAGGTGAACACAGCTTTCCGGAAAACACACAAAGCCGGTGGTATGAACCTTGTACTCGAGACTGATTAAATTACGTTATTAATGAAGAGCAAAGGCAGAATTAAAAAAATCATTGTTATCGCTGTTTAAATGATATACTAAAACAATGAACGGATAGCGTTAAAGGAACGCTCTGGGCCCGGTTGTTCGAAAGCCGATTAACGTAACTTAATCCAAGATTAAGCGTAAACTTTGGTTTAATTTTTTCAACTTTTCAGAGTAAGTATCTTTTGGTTATTTTTGTTTTTCAAGATTGACTTCCTCTAATGTAAAATTCTGCCAAATATCAGCGTTCTACAACATCCACCACTACTAGCCACCTCCACTTCGGTGAATAGTTTTTATGTATCCTGTATGTACTGTTTTCTGTTATAATACAATCGTTTTTGGCCTAAAGTGTTACGGTTTGTTGACTTAAAAGTTGATACTGTGTTTTGTTAAACCCCCTTATGCTCCTTCTGCTTTCTATTTAGAAATACGAAAAATCGAAAAGCGACCAAGAAAAACACAGTACCTTTTGTTCAGAGCTGCTTCTTTTTCCTATCCTAGTCTTGAAGCAATCACTTTTCCAGAAAAAGCCTGAAACACTACTACATCCTTTTTGAAATTGAGACATGTTTCGTCTGTAACAGATAGTTGACTAACTCGATTACATACCTCAGACAGCCCATTGATAGCCCGAGTACATTCGGAGATATTGAAATACAATGCTAATCTCCAATCTTTTTGTGACGGGTTCAGGCTGTTTTCTAGATTGACCCGAGTGAATAAATAAATAAATAAATAAAGAAGTCAATGAAAGTATGAACAAAAGATTAACCGAAGTAAATAAATAAATAGACCACTTTCATATGTTAATTGGACCTACTGGCCTCATTTTGGTTAACATATTCTTTTGAATTTTGCGCATTGCAGCGAGGCTAGAAAGGCTTATCAGCATTAAAACAAAAACAAAAAAATTATCAGGCCACCATTATGAAAAAGGTCTTTAAATGGTCATAAATCAGTGATAATATTCTTTCAAAGTTGTCAAGAAAAAATGTTTACAAATGCTCATTGTACTTGATTTAAAATTCGAATCTGATTTTCTAACGTTCAAACCGCATTGTTCTTGGAGTTTCTGGTGTCCGTCCGAAATGCAAAACTAGCCTGCAACCAAACAACCACAGAATAATACACTTTGAAATGAAAGAGACCATAGCCAGTTGCAGCTAGTTGTTAAAATGTTCCCTGCTTAGGAATCATACGTTTTTCCTAAAATCATCGGTAAAATGTCTAAAAATTTAGTACCGAAAAAAGCAGCAACAAAAAGCTTAGAAAACTTCGATTGTTTTCTCTCGACAAGTTGATACAAAACGTAGTGTATCAAGTGGACTGTGAGTGTCATCAATAATCATGAGATGATATCGGTCGTCAGTCCACGCCCTGCTCTGCTGCTCATTTCCGCTACTGAATGAAGCTGATATTTATCTGGCCATAAACACATGACAGAGGTTATTTTTTGCTTAGAAGAGGGCAATTCGCTTCGAAAACGTAGTGACAAGGTCTATATCTATTGTTTTTTTAGGGCAATGTATATCGATAATTTTCAGTTATCCTATTAACCGAAGGCGGATTGCGAAATTCACCGGAGAAATCAATATTCCAGCGGAAATGCTCCATTAAAACCTATTTTTGAACGGTTTTCCAGTGGATAGTGAGTTTAGCCAGTGGATATTGAAAAGCGGAGGTCAGGAGTCTTGCGTCGCCAAGCCATTTTCTTGGGCCACATGGTATTACATAACAAGTATGTATTTGACTGATCAATCAGCACAGTATTTTCACTGATTGAACGAGACATGAACGGAAGTACATTGATTGATTGTAAAGGCATAACATCTTAATTTTCTAACAATTTTAGTTTCATGTTACAAGACAAACTCACAGTGTCACATATTTAATCATAAAAAAGTTTCACCATTTTATCGCTCTTCTCTAAACAACAACTGTCTTTATTCTCAAATAAAACGTAATATATCAACCTGGGCTAGAGAGATTTCACAACCCAGCTGATTGACAGTGCTGAGTTTGTCAGTTATGTGAAAGAAATAAAAATCATGGTTTGGTTTTGTTGATTATGTAATAAAATCTGCTGTATCAACCCGAGCAAAGAGACTTGGTGATTACGTAATAGTGGGATTCTCTGGGGCTGCAACCTGGGAGAAGTAATGGAGACAGTTTTAAGGCCCGTTTGCCTGCGCGATTTTTGTTGCAGCAACTTGATGCAAATTTTGGCGCTCTCAAATCGCACATGTACACCGGGTGCGATGTCAATGCGATTCAGTAAAGCGATTAGATTCCGCGATAAGCCGAGATTTGGGTGCAACTCGCGGAAACACAGTCACTTTGAACAGCAGTTTCGCTACATCGCAGCCACATACGCTTTCTTTTCAAAGCGGCAGCTTTTTTGCGTTGACTCACCTTTTGTTGAGCAAAATCTAGAATTAAATAAAAAAAGAGAAATTTGAAAGATAAATACCGGTAAATGAGTCGTTGAATTACTTTTCCATCTTTGCTCTTAACGCTTGCAATGCCACCGCTCTTTATCGTGCCGTTTATAATCTGCACAACTGGTGTTAAACAAACATGGATAATTTTGCCATAATTCAGTCAGAGCGCATTTTCATTGTAAATCCACCAACGGGTTTTGGTCTCTTTTCTTCCGCCATAACACTGCGTGATAAAACCTCCCGAGGGGTCCCTCGCAGCAAAATTGCATTGAAGTTTCGAGAAAGTTCCAAACCCTTGCGACATTGAAATTGCACGCTGTTTACACGAGCGATTTTTTAATTGCAACTTAAGGGCGACAAAAATCGCATGTGTAAACGTGTCTCAACGTAGAGAAGTTCTCCTTGCCCTTCTTACTCTAATCCTCGCCATTCGAAGCTATCAGGTTAGCTCACAGAAAATTTTGATGATTTTGCGCAGTTTATACATATTTTACGAAATTTCGGTCACTCCATCGAAAAAGAGGGAGTTATTCAAAAACAAAATCTCCCCCAAAAAGGCGCAAACTCGGCGGAATTTTTCTAGCAGAATTTTACGTGATAGTAGAACGTGTTAACAATTCAATCCATAAATTTAATTAATATGGCTCACCGAATATCGTCCAATCCACTTTTGCGATGACATGAAAATTTTGATGCGACCTATGGGCATCGCAGCGGAATTTCTTGACGAATGTTCCAAAATTATCCAACATTGCGGGTCAAAGGAAGGTGTCATCAGCGATTTGCAAAAGCGGCCCCATGCGTATATTCAGTGGACTTTTGACAATTGTTTGGAACATTCTCTAAATAATCAAAAATTAGTACCTCGTGTATGTTGATTGAGCTAATGCTAAAGTTGTTATACCAAAAACAATAATAATAATAAGAGAGTGAAAGCAAAAAAGAGTGAAAGCAAACCTCATTGACACTGATTTTGAACTAGACAATCAGAGATATGCTTAACTTTCTTTTTTGTGATGTTGCTTTTTCTTTTGATTGTGTGATGAATGGACTTTTCTTATTCTTACCGATATTCATGAATTTGTTTTATTCTTTCTTTCTGATTATTTATTCTGTCTCATGCTGTTTTATGGATGAATTTTCTGATGACAAATTTAAGACGCTATGACTTTTTATAATTTGTATTTTTATCTTGTTATTACGAATCTTCAGCTAACAGAAATCGAATGATGTTTTGAAATGTTTTACTTTTTCTCTTTTAGAAGTTAACTTTGTGAATAGGATTTTGATATTTAGCACCGTTGTCTGTATATAGGTTTTTTATGAGTATATAATAATAATAATAATAATAATAATAATAATAATAATAATAATAATAATAATAATAATAATAATAGTAATAGTAATAGTAATAGTAATAGTAATAGTAATAGTAATAGTAATAATAATAATAAGAATAATAATAATAGAGCGCTAATTGGGGACACTAATAAAAAAATATCATATCAAATGTATTAGTTTTTGTGGAGAGGGGAAAATCGGAGCACCCGGAGAGAACCAACAAACTCAAACCACACATGACGCTGGATTTGGGAATCGAACCCGGGACACATTGGTGAGAGGCGAGTGCTTTCATCCACTGCGCCACCCGAAGAGTCAACTACTTTTAGCGGCTGAGAAAATTGCCTTCCGGTTGACTTAGTTGGTTACGAATTGGTCTCTTCCAACGGCGCCAGAGTAAGACTCAGATTCTTAGCAGAGGAGCATGCCTTTGAAATGAAACTGGCTAGGTTAGCTTGGGCTCAAAGAGAGAGAGGCTTCGGAGCGAATGCCAGAGACTTCAGCCAAGAGTCGCCGCCCAGGACGAAGATATATCCCTCAATGTGGATGGCTTTAAAGTTAAAGTTTAGGAGCGACATCTGGTCTCCTCGCTCTCTCAAAGTTAGCTTTAGGTACTGCATGAGTGTTTTCGTAATTTCCTGGCTCTTGCCGTAGGCGATGATCTCAGGTCTGTTGCCTTTTATGTCTTTGTGAAGGTACCCACCAATGCGCACAAATATTAAGGTTTCGCACGTTTTTGAATGCTTACACACGCTGCGTGTACGGTTTTGAAATTGAAGAATTCGCCATTTGCATTTGTGTTTACAGCATTTCACACGTAACTGTTTCTTAGCACTATCTCACCGCAGAAAAATGTATCTTTCGCATGACCGTTGTTTATTATGGTCAGGGCTCTTTAATTAAGAAGAAGTGAAATCTTGACCCACTGTAGTCACAGACTAGGAAACTGAAATTAGTCTATAGCTTAGAGTACACATGGCACATTTTCTGAGCAGAAATGCAGCTTTAAAAACGAAGCGAAAATCATAACGTTCTGGTTGTCGTTATGAAGACATTGCGTTGGAAGACAAAATTGCAGAGGTTTTTCGAAATTTGAGAACTTGCGCAGCATTAGCGATTTGTTAGTCTAATAACGCTAGGCAAAGCAACACAAAATATAGTCGGGAAGATTTATCCGCTATATTTTGGGGGCGTTTTTAATAAAACTATTATTTCACTCGCCCTTTTTTTAATTGCTACTCGAGCGCGACAAACTTTGCATCAAGTTGCTGCGACAAAAATCGCATGTTTAAACGTGTCTTTACATAGAGAAGTTCTCAGTTGCCCTCGTTACTCTAATCCTCGTTATTCGGAAGCTATCGGGTTAGCTCACAGAAAATTTTGATGATTATGCGCAGTTTATACATATTTTACGAAACTTCGGTCACTCCATCGAAAGAGAGGGAGTTATTCTAAAACAAAAGTTCCCCCAAAAAGGGGCAAACTCGGCGAAATTTTTGCTAGCAGAATTCTGCGTTATAGTAGAACGTATTAACAATGCCACTCATAAATATAAATAATATGGCTCACCAAATATCGTCCAATCCACTTTTGTGATTACAACGTAGTATTCCGAGCTCTCCAAGACATGAAAATTTTGATGTCAACGCATTCTTTTCAAGTTTATAGGGCTCGAGAAGCAATTTATAGGCAACGAAGTGGAATTTCACGAATTTTCCAGTATTATCTAACATTGCATGTCAAAGGGAGGTGAAGAGGGGTGAAAAGCCGTCAGCAAATCCGCCGATCCGTGCTAATTTTTCGCAAAATCTACCAATCCGCAGATATTTTTACAAAAATCGGAATCAGCAGATGATACACGTGGTGAGGGTCTGGCGAGTGTCTGCCCTCATGGGGAGGGTCTGGTGAGTTCAATGGCTTTTTGTCTGGCCGGAAGCCGAAATCCTGGGAACCTAAAGACTTCTGGAGTCCGATTCCATTGAAGGTCAAAGGCAGACAGAAACCGCGATCCGCACTTCAAAACAATTAAAATCCATAATCCACGCTGAAATATTGAAGAAATCCGTGATCCACCGAGCGTTCAAAATCTGCCAATCCGCAAAATGTGTCGTCAAAATCCGAAGTCCGAGTTGTCTTTTAGCCAAATTCGGCGATCCGAGAATCTATTCTCTCCCCTGGAGGTATCATCAATGATTTGCGAAAGA
>NC_090891.1:26533828-26538828 GCF_036669925.1 Montipora capricornis | reverse complement strand
TTTTTCGTTCAGAAGCTAGATAAAACAATATTCATTTTTTTGTTCAAAAGCTAGATAAAACAATATTCATTTTCAAATACAACGTAGTGACAAAGTTTAGGTGAAAGCCCGCATTGTTGAAGAGAGATTTAAAAAGATACCATCACAATCGTTTCGTGTTGTCCTTTAGCAGCAATATTTTTAGGTGAATGAATTCGAGTCAGGCCTTGAATCGCTTTTGAGACCTTTAATCATAGCTTTCGTCGATCTACGCTTCGGAAAGGGGTGGGGATGTTCGTCGTCTCACTTAGGGTGTTCTGGGCAAAACGCCATCATATGATATGTAGTCCATTTGCAGCCGTGAACGTCTTGTTTAGGGTTCATTCAATTTTTCGACGAGCATCCCACCCCCCCCCCCCCCTTTCCCCCCCGGAACGTGACTCGAGTTTACTCCCTGCTCCGAGAGGGGTTTTCTCTTTGGCAACTGCGGTTTTTTCCTCTATTAAAAACCAACAGATTAACATTTTTTTTTAGTTCCACTTTATTTGATTTGATTAACAGGTTCCACAGTGAGAGGAGCTCTTTTGATACAGTTTTAATTAATAAGCTTGACTATAACTGATATCATGAAACAGTGGGAATTTCTTTCTTAAATCTAGGCTAAATTCTCGAATATCCGGCCTCTTGTCTGCACTTGACTTGAGTTTTCATTTTTAAGCTCAGGCCTTTCAACCATGCCACTATACGAAAAGCAAAAAAGTGGCCGGGTGGCATTTTGAAATCACATCAAATGAGATCGCGTCTAGGGTCCTATTCCAAAGCTGAACAAACGCCCAATGCTTGATCTTCAGTCGGTCGCTGCCATTTTGATGATGGAAGCCGAAATATCTTTCAGAACTTTAATTGAAATTCAATAAGAATGTCTTGCTTGAAATCTTTATTCTATTTTTACAATCAGACAGTTTAATTAGCGATTATACATTATCCTCAATTGAAAGAATCTCTTTGGCAACTTAACTTAAAATAATCTTGAGCTTAACAGCGTTTTCCTTTTTCATTACAAAGGGGCTGTGTAACTGAGGGGTGATACGAAATCACTTGGATCGTGGTGCGTCAGAGGAACCGAAAAATCATTTCCTAGAGTGGATTCTCTGGTATAGGCTAAGGGTTCCAGGGTGCTAGCGGCACATCCCCACCCAGAAATTCTTAAAGTACCCCCCCCCCCCCCCCCGGGAGTGGATTCATCGGTTCCTCTGATGCAACATGATCTTGGATTAGTGCTGCATCCTTTTTCGGATCATCCCAAAGGATTACTCGCTAAAGTGTCGCTATAACCCAGAAAATACTTTTTACTTCTTTTAACTCAATAACTCCAAGCTTCGTCACAAAAAATGTCTGTCGAGAATAATTTATTTAAGTTTCAAACAACGGAGCCGAAACGCTTTAAAACTGTTAGTGTGAACAATTGCCGTTCATGTTAAAGCTTCGTCAGTTTTATCCATGATCCCTGTCTCCTTTTGTATTTCCTGTTTTATTCAAACGTTTCGTTCAGTGGTTTGCGTAGTTACTTTAGCATTACGCTTGATTTGGTTGCTAGTTCATTGTCGCTAAATTTAGGCAAAATTTCGCGACATGCATAGCCGCTTTAATGTTCGTGAATTTTAAAAAGCCTCTTTCATTGCGTGATTTCACTAATTTTTATCCATTTCACTCTAATTTATTCTTATGAACCCAATGATAATGAACTTTGTTTAAGTATCAAATGTATTTAGCCCTGAGGCACTAGTACTGAAATCAACTCAAATCACTGACTCATATCAAATCGTAGGTTGATTTTTAGGAGATGGCAAACCAAACAACCCAGAGAAACGTGTAGAGAACTAACAAACACATTACGTGACGTGACTCGACGTGTGTGACGTGACGTGACATGAAGTCCTCACGAGGGCCACACCCCACCGCGACATCCCTGTCCCCTTAAATCCCTAATCTCATGGGGTTGATTAATTATTGTAATCTCCTTTCCTGCTATTGGAAAAAAAATCAACAATTCGATCTCATTAAAAATGAGAGATCTCTTTCTCGAGCCAAACCCAGGAAACACGTGCTAGCACAAACTCAAACATGTGCTTGTGTTTTTAAATAACTTAATTTTATCATTACAATACAATTTATTAATCAATTCTCCCACAGGGGTTTTTCAGAATCAATTTACATGTAATAATGAAAAGAAAGAATAAAATGTATCTAGTTACAATCAAACGTCATTGTGGAGAAATTCGATAGCTGCCTATCATAAATAACTATATATATAAAATAAGAAATCATTTCCCCGCACTACGCATCTCTCCTCTCGCACTCCTTTTAAACTGTACAAGTGAGGACGAATTTCTAGTGGCAACAGAAAGCTTGTTCCAGGATTTTAGAGCCCTGTAGTAAAAATTACGTTGTGCTATAGATGTTCTACATAAAGGTAAACTAAGATGTTCCTTGAGCCTAGTGTTATATGCGTGTGTATCGGACCGCTTATATAATTTAGAACTTAGGTAGGTTTAGGGTTAGGGTTAAAAGAACCACACACCCTCTTCTTGCCTTAATTCAATGAGAAGAAAACGCGTTTCAAGAAATCTCAAAACGTAGTGTTGAAACAAGTTATTTTTTCAAGCAGATTTAAATAGGTCTGTTTATTTTCATTGTCATTACTTTCCTTATTTGGTATTAGTCTTCATGTTTAAATTCAATTGTACTTTAGGCAACCGTTACTTCTGAAGATGTTTGTTGGAGCATACGAAACGTTAAGTTCATAAAAAGTTTTACAACATGCGTTATCTCGTTATGTTTATAACCGCAGTTTGTTTGTTATTTTTACTCAAGTTGAAATGGCCAAAGATTAAGAGGGTCTAAAATCCCTCCAGCCAAGTAAAGAATAATTGTTATCTGGAATGACAACAATACTGAGCTTGAAACTCATCTCCTGCTTGTCTTCCGTAAGAGACATTTTTTTCTATGATTGCACTACTCGGAATCCTCACCCTGCAGTAGACTGCCGTAGCTGGTGGGATATTTCACAATTATTCCATGAGCGCCCGTTGGATATGAGATCGTAACTAGCCAATGAGGCCCGTAGCGCCGAGTTGACTATAACCAGTCTCATATCTAACAAGCGCGGATGATTTAATTGTTTTATTAGATTCCTTAAACTCCAAAAGTTTAAAAAGTACGAAGTACGAGCGAAAAAAGCGAGCAAATCCGAGCGAAATCGAAAAAACTTGATGAGAACTGATGCAATGTTGTGTGATACCTCGTGGTCAGACAGACGCAGGCTCATCACAAAACATTTCTTACCTTTTCGCGGTACTTCTAAACGTCGGAATTGATCCAAACTCTTCACTAAAAGGTTTTTTCTTTTTGCTTTATTGAGAGAGACATTTCGCTTTCCGGCGAGAAAAAACGTCTAGCTTAGCAACGCTTAGCGCAATCATTTACCATATAAGGTCAAACCACTCAGGTCACTCAGAGCACGAGAAATGCAAATTGCTGGGCAACTTTTGAAGGACTCTAGTGCAACATTTACATGATTTTGGAGCAACTTGTCTTTGAACTACCGGGCGAGTCATTTTTCATGAGGAAGTTTGCTGATGATACAACCATTTCGGAAATCGTACCTTCCTCAAAGAAAATCAATCCACAGGATGCTTAGCCTGGATCACGTGACCACTATCATCCTTTCAGCCTCCACTGAATAAAGTTGTAGGGGTGATGATTAGCGATGATCTCAAGTGCGCTATGTCCACGTCTATTTACGCTCTGCTTAAACCCAGTAGCGTGGCTACTTAATGCAACAGAGTGATATAAGCTATCCAAACCAATTGGTATGAAGATAACTCATTCATCTACTGAACATCGATGATCTCAAAGTTTTCTCATCGTCGCAAACAAAGCTTAATACAGTCCTAAGATCCACAAGTGCAGCAATGAATGATATTGAATTACAGTGGAACTCGGAGAAGTGCAATACTATTCATGTCAAGAGAGGTGTTCAAGTGTATGATGCAGCAGGTCTTAAACTCGACCAGACGTCAGTGGTTCAAAGTATCAAAGAAGGTTCAAGCTATAAGTTCCTCGGAGTATGTGAAACAGTGAAGTAGGACGAGAAGTTAGCCCTCCTGAGTGCAGCAAAGGTTTACCTTCAATGTCTGTCTGTAATCTGATCTAGTCCTCTTTCCGATGTTAACTGAGTAATAGCAACCAATCAATTCGCACTTCCCGTGCTCAACTATTTGATGTGGACTCAACACTGGCCTATCACCGAACTGAGAGCAGTTGATAGAGAAGCAAGAAAGATTATTTACGAGAACGGAGGAAAACACCCACTGAGCTCGACAGCTGTTATGTATCTACCCAGACACCTAGGAGGACGTGGCCTGAGATCCGTTCAACAAGAATACAAACTTACAAAGATCAAAGCTGCTGTAAAGCTCTATCAGAATGCAGACCCTACGATGAGAACTGTCCAGATGTTTGACAACAGAGCAGTGGAGAAAGGTCATTCTTCACTACTAACTGAACAGAAGCACACAAATATGCAGAGGAATTGGAGATAAGTTTTTATTACACATAACATGAGAATTTTATTCCATAAAGCTCATTTATACAAATCTATACGCTTTATTTTCACATGTGAAAAAGGCCTAACAGCCAATCAGAATGGCGTACAGCTATTTCACATGTGGAAGTATAACCAATCAACGATAGCGTAAAGGCGTTTCCATGCCAATCACTCGTGCATCTCGTGCAAATCGTGCAAAGCGTACTTTGTCATTGAATTAAATTAAATTTGCATTTGGTTCTATTGTTAGTGAGTTTTTGTTTCTAATTCGCGTTCAGAAAACTATTTTAATGAAAATTCTCATGTTATGTGTAATAAACAGTTTACGACATAGAAAGTGCTTTGTACGGGGTTTTATTCACTCGTTGTTTGTGTCAAAAACCCTCACTCGCTCGTTCCTCGCTCGTTCGGG
>NC_090891.1:26513828-26528828 GCF_036669925.1 Montipora capricornis | reverse complement strand
GGTTCCCCATTGACGAGTAAAATCGTCTGGCGTTAGACAGAGTAAAATCTATAAGTGGCACTATTGGGAGTGAAAGGGTTAACCGCTGTTTGCAATCCGTATTTTCCATAAAATAGGTGGCAAGCAACCCAAAAAGTGAACGAACATTTATCATGGTAAAGCCTGACGGAGTCCAGCGAGGACTTATTGGCGACATCATCAAGCGTTTTGAGCAAAAAGGTTTCAAATTAGTAGCTATGAAATTTATGCAGGTGAGAATAGTTATTATTATTAGGGTCTTCTATTAGGGGTGGCGAATGGTTCTTCAAAAACTCTGGGTCTCGCAAAATTTTAGTCGAATTTCACGGGTCTCACAGTCTCGTTTTTTGAGTGGTTATGTGCGTCTTGCAGTCTCGTTTTTTATATGAAGGTGTCAAACACTTTGAAGTCTCGGTCTCGCAATCTAAAAAGTCAAAGAAAAACGCTGGTCTCGCCGTCTCGCATTTACCATTCGCCACCCCTTCTATTGCTGAGTAAAAATTTGCCCAATCCTTCCTAATATTATTGTTAACTCCATCAGTCCAATCCTTGATTTTTACAGCCATCAAAAATCAAGATTTTGAAACAACTGAGCAGTAAAACCACACTGTCTTGTCTAAGAGCAGTACTAACAATTTCTAAAAGAAAATGAAGTGCTGGAAGAATAGAATCAGTTACTCTAATGATGGAAATGTAGTTTTTCTAATATAAATATTTAGCCAAGCCTAAAATTGGAGCTCCCATTTCTAACCCCAGAAAGCAATAATGTCGTATATGGAAATAAACATGCTTCTGCATATAGTACAAAATTAAATGTTGTTAGTGTATACAGTTCACAGCGATCAAACACCTCTGAGCTACATGTAACAGCAGTAAACAAACAAGCCTTGCAAGTAATATCCAACAATTTTAATTAATCATCAATTAAAACTGAAATTACATGCACAGTAATCTCTTGACTGAAAATCTTTACATCCTCTCTCTTCAGTTTATAGAACAACAGCAAAAATCTAACTAATTTAAAAAAGTCAAGCTAAAGCATAGTATGTCTTAAATTTGCTTACTCAACTACAATTTCAGAGTCAAACAAAGCAGCTCAAAACTGGACATCCATCTCACATAAAAGCCTATAAATGTGATTGTTGAAATATGCCGGAATCTCTGTCAACACGGAATTGCAACTGTTTTCAGACCTTCTTGGTTTTTTTCATGAGTTTTAGAAAACATCATCAGAGGCAGCGAGGCATGCATTAAGAAGGAAAACATTACCTGAAAGCTCACCGTTGTGAAATAAGTGTTTTGTCTCTCGCTTTATTTCTCTCAGGTTTACAGTGTTCTTCATTGAAATTTTCTCTTCTTCTTCTTCCTTGGCTTCTCTTGAGGCTTCCTTTGCTCAAATTTTATCGCCTCTTCTCTCCTGCTCTTTATCACGTTGCTCGTCACTAATATG
Source organism: Montipora capricornis (assembly GCF_036669925.1). NCBI lineage: Eukaryota > Metazoa > Cnidaria > Anthozoa > Scleractinia > Acroporidae > Montipora > Montipora capricornis. The sequence continues at coordinate 26,527,360 of NC_090891.1, read as the reverse complement.
ATTTCCCGGGAGAAAAATGTGGGTTGCCAAATGCAACACTGCCATGCGATTTCCAGCCAAGGAAAATTGCCTGAACACTGCCGTCCCCAGAGGCTGTCCTGCCTCCCCACCTCCACCCCAACAGTTTATGCAGGCAAGTGTACGCTGGCGTCATAACCAAAATTTCTCTCATGGATAGATGTCCCAAGAAATCTTAACCATGGCGCTCCGCTGGCGGGCTTTGCATGCCTGAGCTTTGTTATTTAAAAAAATTTGAATGATCACTATATTGTAGAAAGTACATAGGAATCAAGAAATCACCATTATTGTCAAATTTGCCAATAATGAGAAAAGGTCTGTTACACGAGCAGAAGTTGGAAACTAAATATAACATTAAGGTAATATGAAGTAAGAAATGAAATGTACATGAAAACTGCTGGGCATGTGTACTAGTCAAATCCTAAAATCAACTTTTATCCTGGTATCTAAGGCACAGGGATCCCAAATGTCAAGAACAATAAGCTGCTTACCAGTGCTCGCTGTAACTAAATGAATTGTTACTGTACCATGGGTACGTGGACCACAATAAAATGTTCCCTGTATGCCAGCAACCCGCTATGTAAATAAGATCCATATAAATAGAAACAAAACTTAAGACAGCCACGATGCCCCAATAGAAAAAAAATTAAAAAGCTAATCTACAAATGTAGCTAGAGACCAAGTGATCAAAATTCTTTGGTCCCACAAAAGATGAAAATATCACAGATCAATGAAGAGTAGCCACATAACTTACATGTAACTATTTACTCTTTGTAGGCAAGTGAAGATCATCTTCGTCAACATTACGCTGACCTAAGTCATCTGCCATTCTTTCCTGGGTTGGTGAAACATATGGCTAGCGGACCTGTGGTTGCCATGGTGAGCAATCCTTATTGCAGGCAATAACTCTTTACATCCTTTTATTTTATTTTATTGATATAAGATACAGCTCTGTTGATATTCAGCCGGTAAATGCACCATTTCAAGAAGAACTGACAGCCGCTGAAAGTTGTCAGTCGGAGTGAGAGTGTTCACTCAAAAGTCAGGTACTTTTCCCCCTAAAGTTTGACATTGACAACATGGAGTTTTCTAAATGTGATCATGACTTTTTTGCTTTTGAAATGTGGTGTTTGGGAGCCTTCTTTAAAAAAAAAATGCATGCCCCCAAACACCCCTAGAGAATTGGACGGTTAGTCCTCTTGTTGATAGACTATGAGCAGTCCGTCTTTTGCTGCTTAGTTAATTGAGCACAAGGAGAAGGGAGGCACAAAATAATGGCAGCGGAAAATCAGAATTTGAGGATTTCTTGCGGCCATTTTTTTTTCGTGCCTGAGCCTTTTTTTGCACTCGACTAATTAAGCAACGAAAGAGGGACTGCTCGTAGTCTACCTTGTTGATGCAGTTTGTTACTTTGATCGCAAAGCAGCCAACTTCAAATTTCATTGAAACCCCCAGGTGACTCAGGGTAAAGGGTCCATTGATTTAATTTGTTGTCTGAACATTTTACTTCTGCTTATTATTTTCTGAATCAATACCGAGATCAGTTGTAATTGCTGCATCTTATATACCTTATTGGATGGTGTTTTGTGGTGCTGAGTATTTTAAAATATATAATTTTCAAAATACAAACAATGAGTAGAAATACGCAGCGGTATTACACACCAAAACATCTAACAAGCTCTTTAATATTATCCAACTTTTTCAAGCTAAATTGAAGGTGTGACTGATTTGTGTGTGACTAGTGCATGGCAAATGTCAGCACCTAAACTAGTCAAGTTCTGGATTTATGTAGTTTGCAATGACAAGGAAGGAATAGCTACTACATGTACTGTCAAATTTGCTAGGTAATTTAACCCTTTCACGCCTGTGGGGTTCCCCATTGATGAGTGAAATCGTCTGGCATTAGAGTAAAATCTATAAGTCTGGGTGGCCCTTACAGGAGTTTAAGGGTTTAATTAATTGATAGAAGTCTCCAATCCTCATTAAAATAATGTTATTATTTACAGCTCAAGAATGCCTTGCCACACAGGCTTTAGTGATCTAATAATGAGTGCGCTGCTCTGGATGGATTTTATTACCTGGGTGGCTGAGCTGGAAAGCACCTACATATGTATTCTGACATCCAACCCAAGTAATCTGTTTTGTCATTTTGTAGGTGTGGGAAGGTCTTGGTGTTGTCAAAACTGGCCGTGTGATGCTTGGAGAGACTGATCCAGTGAGTGTTGTAAATTAATAATTTATTAGTCATTCAACAACTGCATAATCATGTAATAACCTTTTGTGCTAGTAATAGCTATCGCTAAGTGCCAACGAAACAGTCAATAATTATAATGCAGAGTTTGCAGATTTGTATTAGAGTTCCAAAATACCCAACAGTAGTTGTAATTCTTTTATTCGAAAATACTGCAGCTCAAAGTATCTAGTTAACAATAATACAATATTTTAATAGAAATTGCACACTTTGTATCTCCAACATGTTTTGATTGGGTGACAAAACATGAACAGGATTGACTTGACAACTGCATGACTTAACTGCCAGTGGTATCATTTTTTTTGTTTTTCTTTTAGGCTAAATCTAAGCCAGGAACAATCAGGGGAGACTTCTGTATCCAAATAGGAAGGCAAGTTTTTAGTTTTTCCATTTCATTCCAGACAGCCCTTTGAATGGCTGATTTCATGAAAGATGTCAAAGATTGCAAGTAGTAAATTCCATCCTTAATTTTGAAGTCACAAAGTGTATTATTTCACAACAGTTGATTATTTCATTATTCATATTTATACTGTAGTACAATGTTCATTAATTTTGCTTGGGAAGTGGAATTGGAGAATGATAAGACGACAATGTCGTGAAATTTGAGGTGCATTTCATTACCTACAATCCTTGACATCTTCCTTGAGCACGTATGGAGGAAACATTAATTTTGATAACCATTTCTTTGTGATCCACTAGGAATATCATTCATGGAAGTGACTCGGTAGAAAGTGCAGAACAGGAGATTGCTCTTTGGTTCAGTGGCAAGGATGAAATAGTGGACTGGACTCCAGCAGCGTATAAATATGTCTACGAAAACTGAACTGTAATCATATCATTTCTAGTTAGGAATTAAAATCCAGTGGCAGAGTCATTTCATTATTCTGTAGTAAAAACAAATAAAATCTGTGAATTCTTTACTCAGTGCTTTGGTGGTAAATACTCTGCTCTGTGCCACCTTAAGGTTGGTGCAGTAGTTAGGGGCTGCCTGTGTGCATTTTTTTTTTGGGGGGGGGGGGGGGGGGGGGAAGATGAGGGCAGGAGGAGGTGGTATTCAAAGACAATTAGGATTGTGGAGAGGATCATCAAAGAGACACAGGGAAACAATTTCAGTCAGCAACACTTGTTTTTGGGATTCCTGTAATGCAAAAATTCTTGCAAAGGGAAACAAAATGCCAGAGAATACTTGCTCCCACCAGTTGTAAAAGTTAATGGTTTATTCCCGGCAGGTTTAAAACACAGGTCACTCATTAAAGGTCATTGTTTTACCTAAACTGAAGTATGGTTTGCGTTAGCCAGCGTTAAATGCCATGGAAACCGAGAGGTTTAGATACCTCTTTACCAACGTTTAGCGCTAACCAGGCTTCGAGCAACCCCCCCCCCCCCCCCCTGTACTTTAATTAAACCTGTCAGTTTATTCCTTAGTCTAAGATAACGGTCTTCAGTAGAGTGGAAGGGGTACAGTGCTGCCGTAAAGGAGGAAGTACGTCTGCTGAAGGTGATTTAATGTAGGTTTGCGTGACTAAGAATGTAGCGTGATGAGGAAATAGAGAATCAAATCAAATCATTTATTAAAGTGCTTGAGGTGAATAACGTTCTTAAAAGTTTGACTATTACCCATCAGATGCTCAGCAGGGCTCATGATTGAAATGAAAGACATCAGAATATTCGTTTTTTCTAAAACTTGGGACGAGAAGGAGAAATCTTTAGGCCTGTCACACAATCTCTCAGCAGACGAGATTGCGTGACTAGCAAAAGCACTCCTTCATTTTGCCTTATTTGGTCATCGAACCACTTTGTTTAAAGCACAGTCCACGTGGTGTGAGAGAGACTTTGAAATTTCTGTTCTGCAATAAAGTCGTTCCCTTAAAACCAGCGAAGCTTTGTAGCACAGCGAAACAGTTTCCGATATACTCAAGATGTCCGAAAACACCGAGCGAACATTTCTGATGTTAAAACCAGACGCCGTCCACCGAGGATTGGTAGCCGATATCATCAAAAGATTCGAACAGAAGGGTTTCAAGTTGGTCGCCATGAAATTTATGAAGGTACAAGTCGTCTGTTGTCTCTACAGAGAGGACGATTCGGTTTTTGTACAAATTGTACATTGGTGTATATTTTGTTTTGTTTAAGGCTAGCGAGGAACTCCTTAAAAAGCATTACGAAGAACTGAAAGAGAAGAAGTTCTTTCCAGGTCTCATCAAGTACATGTCATCTGGCCCCGTTGTGGCGATGGTACGCTTTTAATTTTTTGTGATATGTGTAAATTCTGTTTGCTGTGCATTTGCGGATAACCAAGTTCTCGATTGTTCTTTTCCTGGAAAATTGTGAACTTGCCTACTTGAGGGAAATCGCCTACAATAATACACCTGCAGCATTGTACATTAATTTATTAAGCAATTAATTGATTGCTGCATGTACTTCAAACATAGACTCGTGTGGAAACAGTTTTTGTCTGACCAAATCAAAATCATCCCATTTAATTTTGCATAATGTGTGACTATACCGTGACTTGTACACCAGTTGATACTTGTCCGTTTGCCTCGGTCAGCATTGTCATGTTGGCTCGAGACGTATACAAAACATGGACCACCCCCGTGGACCCGGTCTATTGACTACTCCTGTGGACCACCCCTCATTTTGTACAGTTGCACGCAGAAAGATCTTTAGACGGAAAAGAGAAGTGATCCAAGCACTTATCTGGACAATTTAAGCAATTGTCTCTTACAGACACGTGAAAAATTCAGGTGCCTCCAATGGGATTCAAACCTATGATCTATGTGATGCTGGTGCAATGCTCTACGAACTGAGCCATGAGGCCACTCAGTTGGGAGCAGGTCATGTTTTGCCTATGTCCTCCGTTTGGGGCCTTAGCATGCCTTTTTGGCCTGGCCTGTCTTATGCCACGCTGGTAGGACTCAGCCAACCAGGTTGGCTCAGTTGGTTAAGCATCAGACTACCGTGCTGGAGGTCGCGGCATCAAAAACCCCCGCCGGTGTCCTAGTGAATTTGGAGCCCCTTAAATTTGGACCCCTGGGGACTAAATCCACTAACTGATTAAGTCCCCCTTTGTGGATTTGGACCCCCCAGTACAGCTCATTGAACTGTTTATCAAGGCAGAGTTAGATCTTGGATTGCTTGGAAACTGACCGATACCATAAAGCATAAGTCTTTGTGAAAAAGACCAGATTAGTAAAGGTCGGTTAAAGTGGTACTATGATCAAAAAATCAGTTCCTTTTTTTGTTCAGATTTTGAAAGTGTGTTCGCTTAACACCTAAGTGGCAAAATTTTGAGCTTTGAGTTTTATCCAAAGGCTGTTTATTTTAAGTGTAACTTTTGGATTTCATGGTCCGCCATTACTCACGTTCAAAACTGGCCGATTGGACCTCAGAGGGTTGGATCTTGAGAAAATGACGTCATTTACTCACTAGCTTAAAATTTCAGCGTGTAAACGCAATTTATTATATATGCCAAACACGGGTTGAAAAGTCTGGAAGCCCGAAACTCCCGTGCTGCATATTAATTAGGCCGCGTACACACGCATTGCATTCTTAAACTAGTGAGTGTTTGACGTCATTTTCTCCTCGACCCAGCTCTCTCAAGATTTTAAAGTTAGTAATGGCAGACCAATAAGTAAGAAAATTCCAGCTAAAATAAACAGGTGTCTTTTTAAAATCAGAACTTAAAACTTGGGTGAGTTAGTGTTTAGTTAACATAGTTTTGAAATCCAAAGGAAAAACAAATTTTTTTTTTGGTCGTAGTACCACTTTAAAGTGAATGCAGCGGCATTCCATTAAGTAGATGCGAATTGTAACTCCTTTCTCACAGAAGCTGAAGTTGTGCACTATGGTTTGCCTTTCTAGAGTTTTCGGATAAGTACAATAAACCGTAGGCCCTGTCTCAAATCACTTGCGTGGGAAGTTAAAGAACACACAATGTTCGAGAAGAGTAGGGGAGGTAGTCCTCGGTGTGGTGGGCCCTTGCCCATTCTGTCCTGGGGACTCTTGTGTAAACTACTTGTTATTCGGTTGAGATCATGGTAAACTGCATGGCTGTCATTTGCGCCAGAAAAAAGCAGTCCCAAAGTCCCCCACAAAGTTTTGTTCATTGACGGTGCCTGAAAAGCCTCCAGTGGATTGAATTTCCGGTGGATGAGACTCCCACAGGAGCCCGATGACCACTCACAAGACCTAACTTGACGCCATAGTATCACTGAACGGGAACTGTCTTTTTTTTCTTGCGGAGAAGGTAGTCTAATAATTTTGATTGGTCTGCGAAAATGCCTTGACACAGCCTTAGTGTGGGAGTTGTTCACTCCAAGTCATGAGCTCCTGTTTAATTGTCCAGATGTGTGTGAGGATCACTTCTCTTTTTCGTCTAAATATTTTTCTACGTGTAACTTTACAAAATGATGGGTGGTCCACAGAGGTAGTCCATGGACCGGGTCCACAGGCGTGGTCCATGGACCTGGGGTCCATGTTTTGTATACATTGGTTGGCGCAGGTTGAGCAAGGTGGTGGGTCATCTCGTGGTCAGAATACTATTCTTCCTTAGTAGTCACTGTTTTTCTGAAAAATCTCACACTGAAAACTCCGCAGGTTTTCCTTTGAATTTTCTAGGCTTGGTGGCATTGTTCAATTTAAACTTTCCCACTCTGTGTGGGGAGCAACGAGCCTAAAAACAGCTGCGAAGGAGGCTAACTCTGCCATGGAGCTTAATTAAGTCAGTGAACTATTATTTGATTGCACTCACATGACCATTTTGGTGCCAATTGAAAACAATAGAAAAATGTAGCTCAAGTTGAGCATAATGATAGTCACATTCCCAAATGACTTTTTCACTATTCTGTCCACCAACGTAGCCACCCTTGACATCAGGTGCAATCAAAGAATTGGTTTTCTGGTGATATCCCCTTTCAAAAGTTAATACATACCTCTTACTAACAGAGTTCGAGGTCCGTACTGTACGTTACAGACCGAGTTTTTTCCCGTTGATTTATGGCCCAAGCGCAAAGCGCGCGGGCCATAAATCAACAGGAAAAAACGAGGATCCATAACTTACAGTACGTACCGAGAAAACTCGGTTAGTAAGATATTTATTATATCTCTGAGGTTAATCCGGCATGCGGGCAAGGAAACTAGTCAAAGTCAAGCATAAGGTTCAACTGCCACAAAGATTGCCGTGCCAAAATTCCAAAAACTAAATCTTCTTGGCTGTTAAGTTTGAAATAGTTGCTTGCAAGATTCAAACAGTTTGCAGTACAAGTTTATGCAACAGAAATGAAATGAAAAACTCGCTAGATGATGTTTTATCGAAATTTTAAATTTAGCGGGCTGTACAGTGGGCCGTACTGTAGAATACGGCCCGCTAATTTAGCCAATTACAGCGTGCGTACTATCTGAGAGATATAATAATGGACTATTAACAAATGATGGAATATTTTTTGTTTCTCATCAGGTTTGGGAAGGACTTAATGTTGTGAAAACATGTAGAGATATCCTGGGTGAAACTGATCCAGTAAGTAACATTTATTTGGTTTTTGCAGGGAGGGGAAAACCAGAGTACCCAGAGAAACAACAAACTCAACCCACATGTGACATAAAGTCTGGGAACCAAACCCGGGCCACATTGGTGGATTAGGTCAGTCAGTGCTGTCACCATTGTAGCCTACGGACAGGCTCCTGGTTGGGTTTAGGGTGAGTTAGTCGAGTGTAGTCAAGGGCGAGTGGGACGAGCCAAGAGCGGTCTGGCGATGAGGGAGTACCCGCTTTGCTTGCAGATTCACCCTCGCTGGGAGCCTGTTCGCAGGCTCTCACCATTGCCCGGTCCCTGCTCCACAAAAAGGGTCCCAATCGTAGTTTGTAGAATGATGTCGATAATAGATGCTTTTAGTTTTGTTTACATTGTAAACAAGAGTTTTTATGTGTACTGTACCTGCCCTGCAATGAATATTTTGTGATCTCAAGCAAATGCAATAAATGCTATAAAAGTTTCATGATGCAGTTAAGTCACTTGAACTTACACAGTACCAAGTGAAGAAAATATTTTTTTCTTATAACGGTAACAATATATACATATTTATATAAGTGGACAGATGGAGCTGGATTATTGCTACTCAGAGTTTCGTGCTTCTCGTGAAGCAATCATCAGGCAACTGCCAAAAGTAACGGTTACAATCCAAGTTATAGAGAAAACAGAACAATAAATACTTGGCGTGGCGCCTGGCACATTGTATCGCTTTATTGAGTGATGCTTACAAAGTTCATGTCACATTTGCGGCAAAATCTGATAATCGTATCATCGTATTAGGGCAGTTTTCAGCAGAAATTTCTTCGAAAACTTCCCATTATCAGATTTTGCGGCAAATGTGACATGACCTTTGTAACCATCACTAGCGATGACACATGCCACGTGCCACACCAAGTATTTATTGCTCTGTTTTCGCTATACGGTAAATTGGATTGTAATGGTTACTTATTAGCAGTTGCCTGATGATTGCTTTGCAAGAAGCATAGGCCACTTTCATAAATGGCGACCACTCTTACATTCTTTTGTCTTTATGTCAATTAGACCTACTACCCTCATTTTCAAACAACAATTCTATTGAAATTTGCTTGAAGTAGTGACGCTAGAAAGGCTTATTAGCATTAAAACAAAAGAATATTTTATTTGGCTGCCATTATGAAAGAGGTCTATGAACTCTGAGTAGCAATAAATGTTCAAGACCACTTAATCTAGCTCTATCTGTCCGCTTGTACAGTATTCTGCTCTAGTTTAACTATTGAGCACTCTTATAGTTGACCAGGACATCACTCTGGCACTTCGGTACATATCATTTAATTATATATATATCTATATATAGATTTCCACCCTCTGAAAACTTGCAAATATTACGTTAACATTCAACAGAAGAGCATGTGTTATTTTGACAAGTACCTGGCACCAATGCTCTCTTTTTGTCGCTCAGTTACTGGTATCTTGAAATCTTGAGTTTTATTCCACTTTTTAGGCAAAATCCAAGCCTGGCTCTGTTCGAGGCGATTTCTCCATTCACATCGGGAGGTAAGTCCATAAATGACCTTTCCAAATTATATTATGCTTAAGCTGATCTGTTCAAAATTGAAGGATTCATTTTCCCCCAGTTTCCCATTTTACTGAAAAAAATTTCATCTGGTACATCCACAAAGGTAAGGATGTTATTTTTTTTTTACATTAGTTGATTGTGACATCTTGTGTATATGCATAAGTTTTCTCAACTTTGGGATCGTGACCTAATCTCTCTGTATCTTCAAAATGATCATGTTTCAAGGGGTGAAATTTTGCAAAAGGCCAGCTTTTCTGATAATCCTAAGGTTTTGCTTTATGTCCCTAAACAAAGAGCATTATGAAGAAAATTTCAAAAAAATTGTCACTAGGATTAATAATTTACAAATGTATTTGCCTCTTGGCTGTTTTATTAGGAATATTTGTCATGGCAGCGATAAAGTGGAAACAGCTAAAAGAGAGATTGCACTTTGGTTTAAAGAGGAAGAACTTGTGGATTGGGAGCCAGCAACGTACAGCTGGGTTTATGAGTGAAAAAAATGTCCTCATACCAATAATTATTTTGATGTGTTGAATAAACTGAGTTATGAAAGAAGTTGCCGTTTGGTTTTTCTTTTATCCTATGGTTTGGAATTTCTGACGTTTGACAACAATTCAGTCAAAAGTTGAATTTTCTGACAGCATGATGTAGAAGGCCATAGATGCATGCTTTTGGGATTCTTCGTCTGGCTCAGTTGATCTCTGCTCCTTCACATTTTTTCCCCTTAGTTTTCGTTTTGCAATGCTACCTCCTATTTTTTTTATTTTAAGTGCCCATTCCACAGGGTATGGTGCAGCTGTATTAGATTTAATGTTTGGCCACTACTAAAGGGTTGTTTTTAGTGGTTTCTTTTGTCTGGAGTGGCCTTATTATTTTGTTTTAATTAAATGCTCGTGTAAGTTAGTTCAGTATAATGTTAAATTAAATTTTGTTGTATACAATCTTAGCTAATGTTATGAAGTGGATTGACGGAGACATCCTTAATAAACTATAATTTCACATTGAAGTGTTGTAGTGAAATCAAAATTTCTTCCTTTTTTTTTTGCAAAGGAAAGGAACTTTATTTAATAGGTGTCTAGTCATTCTAGCGCTGGAGCACTAATTGGGGACACTGTAAACTGAAAGTAACAATCAACGCAAATGAAATCAAAATTAATGTTGGTTTTTGAGGAGAGGGGAAACCGGAGTACCCGGAGAAAACCTCTCGGTGCAGAGTAGAGAAATCAACAAACTCCACCCATATTATGACACAGAATCTGAATATCGAACCCGGGCCACGCTGGTGGCAGGCGACTGCTCTTACCAACGCACCATAAGATTATCTTCACTCCACGTGTAATTATTGTTACTTGATAGGATAAACGAACTTCTAGATTCAATTTGAATAGCACTAGGATGGTGAAAAATCAGCTAAATCAAATTTGTTGAGTGATGTTTCAGTGTCAAGCTAATTAAATTACTAAGTCAATGATACTCTATATGACAAAAGCTTTACCTTCACACCTCTTAATTATATGTATTTAATTATATCTAATCAACTTAGTAATTTAATAAGCCTGATAATGGACTCATCCCAACAGTGACACATCGTTTAACAACTTAATCCTTGACTTGTAATCATTCTGTTGTGTCTGCCTGCTCAATGGTTCTATAAGAGTGGCTCCAGGGTCAAATGTACACCAAATAGTAATTTAAACAACAACACTCTCCTTAGAACTTTAAATATGGGATAATGGAAATACTTTTGTGGTTGTACACTTTGTACAAGTGCACTCCCACATTGTCATCGGGGCTGAGTGAGTGAGTGATTTGTAGGCCTGCAGCACGTGCATGAATTACCAAACTAATGTACGGTTTTCTTGAATTACAACAATTTGTTTGTTTGCGGCCCACTTGTCGCCTTTTTCTTTTCTTAATTTTCTCATTGAAAAGAGAATAAACTGTTTGAATACGTTATTGTCAAATTAACAGACATAATTCTTAAATATCTTAAATCAAAATCACTCTTTTCACGTTTACGGAGATCGTCACGCAAGCTCACATTTCACAGACATTCTGCGGGTCAAATAAACAAGAAAAAAAATCACCAGTCGACCATAATATTTTTACTCTCAAAGACCGGGTCAACTTCTTAGGCAACACTACTTTAATTTTGCTGATTGGTAAACATGTAAATTATATCGGCTAGTCCGTGTCTGTTGATAGCACTGATAGCATCTTTCTTCTCTTGTGATTTATTCACGTAATTTGTTGCTCCACTTTTCTTTCAAAAAATTATATCTTTATGAAAAATAAGGAAGCGGAAGCCGCCTGTGTAGGTCTGTTGGAGCGAGCTTGAATTTCAACAAATGAACCCCAAAATCGGCAAGAATTTGTGTCGCTGAAAGCAGTTGCTATTTCCAATCGAATTACCTGATGATAAATAACCTTGTCTAGGAGAGAGAGGTTTTGACTTCGCAGAAACAACGGTTACAGCAAACAGTTGTTAGTAACACCTGAAATCGGTGTCACTTTCTCTTTTGCAATTGATTTATTTGTGCAGCTAAAATTACAATAGAAAAATTGAACATAGCGAAAATCTCTCAAATGTTTTTCGCTGATGGTAACTTTTTATATTTATGTTGTTTTCATGTCACAAATTGTTGGTGATAGCAATGTTTTTTAATTCTCGATCAACACTTCCCAAAACGTCCTTGCGCTCTTCCTTAAAACTGTGCATCATTATTTATTTACTTTTGCATCGATAGTTGTTTTGCATAAGGCAGGCCAACAAAATCTGTACCTTACTTAGTTCGCAATTTTGAGGTCACCCATCCAAATACTAACCCTGCCGGACAGGTGTTAACTTCAGGGACTATTTGTGTTGGAAAGCTGTCAGATGCTCAGAGTGCACGCTCAACTTGTGGTGAAAAATAAGTTGTAAGGGAACTTGAAAATGATCAACATGTCAGCCTTGAAGCCAATGTTTCTCGATTCCCATTTATTTTCTTGAATCTTTCTGGGTTTAGTATTTTACTAGTAACTACATGTCTTCTCAGGGGGCTATTTACCAAAGACATCTACCATGGCACTATAATGATTTATGATACCAAAACAATATCATGTACTATTAGGGCTTCATATTACGCCCTCCAAAACAAAAAGCAGCTCAGTTGACAGTTATGGAATGAAGCCCTGTGTCAAGTTACTGCACTACCACACGTACATGTACGCAATGCATACCTATTTTTATCTTTGCTTTTTGCACAAAGTCATGTGCACAAAACATGTTTAGCCTAAACAAAGAACCAGCTGTATGTCGGGTGTCTTAAACTCATCCCACAGTAAATATTGGTCTCCATTTTTATGCAACTGTGTGCGAAAACCAAGGTACATGTACAGTAGGTCTGAAATTCTTTATATATTAATTTTCAAAATACAAGGGATACGACACAACAAACCAAGGTCCGGTTGTTCGAAAGCGGATTAATTTAATCCAGGATTATCGTAAACTTTTGTTTCATGTTTTCGACGTTTTGGTGAAATTTTCTTTCGCTTATTTTTGTTTTTCAAGATTGACTTCTAATGTAAAGTTTTGCCGAATATCAATGTTGAATGTAGCATTTGGGAGTAGAGAAATAAACTCCTTAGTTAATTTTTAATCTGGGATTAGTGTTAATCGGCTTTTGAACAACGGGGCCCAGAAGTCATTCTTTATTTAATTTTTTGCGTAAGAAATAAGATAGGTTTTCCTCATAAATCATTCTCAAATTAAATAATAAATTATTACATTGTAGCATTCTTATCTCTCAAAATCTTCCGACCACACCCTTCAAAGTACACTCTGGGGAAAGTTGGAGTTACAATAATTTATGTACTGTACAGTTGTTTTGTGGATTTGCTGTTGTCAGGAGTATCTTGAAACTCCCTAATCCCTGCATTCTGCAATAGCTTGGCTCTTTGCTTTACTTCATCTGATACTACTTCTGGACACAGAGTGAACACAATGAGCTCAAACAGAACCTAAAGAACAGAAAATGTATGTCAGTCATTAATTAAAGTATTATAATGATAATGATAGTTAATAATAATAATAATGATGATGATGATGATGATAATCATAATGATGATAATAATAATAATAATAATAATAATAATGATGATGATGATGATATCGGACTCAAATAATAATAATCTTG
>NC_090891.1:26488828-26508828 GCF_036669925.1 Montipora capricornis | reverse complement strand
TCACTCCATAAATTTAAAATCCACAACCCTTGACAAATTAACGGGGCTATGTCAAGTTATTATTTATGGTGTTTTAAGAGGGGAAATCTTTAATTAATCATGAGTTTAAAACTTCCAAATGGTAATGTGGAATTCCTTCACTGATAAAATTATCGTTACATCACAAATAAGACACTTCTGAGAAAAACCGACCCTTATCCACGCAATTTGCCATAAACTTCATTCATTCAATCAGTGTTTTAGCCCATCGAATCTTTCCAGATCCATCAGGACAGGAATCACTCAATATTGCCGGTTCACGGCATCTGTAAATAGTCCGTCCTTCTCAATGTTTTGAGTCATCGAAACCTGGTGAATTAGTGGAGGAACTTTCTGGTAGAAACCACTAAAATATTATGTTGGGCCAACCTTTTTTCAAGATTACCCAAATGCAATCTGTTTCAATCTTGTCCATTTGTGTCCATCCATACCTCTATTTCCTTTTGCTGTATTTATTAATTTTAAGGTTTTTCAACAGTTTTAAGTGATTTTTGCAATGTTTCATTCTACTTTTTGGGCATTTTGGGTGTCATGAATTACTGTAACATCATTTTGAGTGACAGCTAGTCCCTTTGATCGAAACATGCAAGCACTTATCTAAAACAGGCTATACAGAATCTCTGTACGGTGGCCAATTTACATTATCAACTCCGTTGATAAAACCAAATTTTTGTATATGTGTGTTGCACATGAAAATGAAATAAGTTTCAAGAATGTTCAAAGACCCGTGATGATGAGTTTCATCAGCTTAGTTGGGGTCCACATTGACTGGAGGGAATGGGGGGCAAAGTTATGAGATGGCAGCTAAAAGAGAGTCATGCAAGTAGAGGAGCGTCCAAATGTAATTCATCTAGGATTGTAGGTTGAAAAAAAATGGCTGTTAACTTTATTAAATCCATTGCATTATTTTAATTGGAACATTTTATTTGCAGATAAATGCTACATGTATTTAATGAAGACCAGCAGTGTCTGGACTTGCACCTGGTTAATCAAAAAATGTACATTTATGCATATGTGCACTTAGTTGACCGCTCCCTACAAGGGCTTTTCATGATCAACCGGCTCAACGGGATCGGCCCGAATGCACGTGAAGACGCCCAGAGCTGCCGCCATATGATCCATGTGTGATCTCGGAGCACTGCAAACCCAGCCAGATGTAATTGATTGGGGTCGATTTTGAAAGAAACAAAAAAAAGAGCTGTAGCAATCAGCAGCATTTGTCATGAGCCATCTTCTGGCGAGCTCATGACAAAATTAATATCATCTTGCATTCAGTTGGCTTGTTTCCCCCTTCTACTCCCTATTTTCACTGTCAGTGTAGTGAGCACTTGGATGCCTGGCACAAGGAGTTATGAATTGTTGTAGCCTGCATAGCAAGCGTTTCCATGGACCAAAAATGAAACTGTCCCCCCCCCCATCCTCCCCCATTTTCCATGCAACAAAAAGATCAAAAATCCTGTTCCCAGGAGAAACACTAGGTATGCAGGACAGGCTTGGTCATGGGCATTTTCTTAGCTTCCATAAATGTCCTAGAGAGTTTACTGAAAACAGAGTAATATGAAAAGTGCACTTCTAGGAATCCAACAGATTTTCCTTCCTCTAATCCCTTAGCTTTTCTTGTGACACCATTCAAGAGAAAATCAAAGCAAACATTTACACATAACTCACTGGAGAATTTTCCAAATGCCAGGGAATTACCAGACATGGGAGTGAAAGTTCTTTGTCAGAACAATGCCAGGAACACATTCTCTGCCCATTGTGACAATTATTTATGCAGTTGTTTTTGTCAATATTTCTGAGTAATTACAGTACTGTACCTGTCATCCTGATCGAGCCCTGTTTCCTGAGAAAAATATTTAAAAAATTATTGATGCATTATGCTTTGTAAACGCAGCTTAGCAAATCCACAATTATGCAGACCCATAAAATTGTGCATGTATCATCATGACTACCCTGTTTAAGACTACGGTTCAATGCCATTAACCTTTTCTGTCCCATTAAAGACCTGCACTTACAGATTATTTTTACCCTATCTAATGCTTGACCATGACTTGTTACTCATCAACGGGTATCTCCTAAGGGGTTAAAGATCCTATCATCTCAACACACCTTTCCACTTAATGCATCCTCTGAAATCATCCTAAATACATTGTGTTGTTTTTAGAACCTTTTCATTGAAATTTCACGATTTTACTGGCTTCATCCCATTGTTACTATTTTTCACATTAGCATTTTCTATTAATTTTAACTATTATAAATTCAGCTTCCATTGCTTTGTATTTTAACTAACTGAGTACAGCAGAAGTTTCTGTCGAAACATGTTTTATAAACTCAAAGGTTTTGTCGCATATGCGCATGTGTGCGTAGCAGACAAGACGCTTATTTCGAAGCTCTTCACTCTGATCAGTTTTTTTAGTTAAAACGTTGCTGAAACCTTGACCAAAATGTGCATTGTCAAATAATACTTAATTTTATGCGTCAAACCACTGCTCGCCTCGAATAGCTGTAGCTAACTGCGAGTAGTGGTACATCATATGTTTCATATTCCAAACTTTGTAATATACGTGTCATTAACTAGTAGTAAATAAGCTTGAATAAACTTGAACTTGAAACTTGAAACTTGAACTTGTCGCTTTTTAAAAATATGAAAGAAAAGATTAATGATTGATGTTCCATACCTCATCAGCCTCTTCAGCAGAAATGATGTCAAACGGCAAGCTTAAATGGTAGAAAAATACTGAATGTCAAAAAACAGGGACCTGATTCTTGAAAGTCCCAAACGTTTACGGGCCATTGCCGGGTGTCACAGTTCCCTCTGTACATGTATCTCAAGGAAGAAGAGGATTTAAGTCATCAAACTCAATAGTCGCCATGCTTTTTGTTACCTTGAACACATGTTAAAAGATCAGCTTTCCACAAGAGGCAGTTGGCAAGTTCACAAATGGCTTTTCAGGCTTGAAAAGTTTTTAGGACTTTTGAAAAATGGGCCCCAGGTCACAATTAAAACAAAAAGCACAAAAATAATTAATCGGTAGAATAAGTCTACAAAAAAAAATATCATTCCAGGGCATTTTTTTCCCTTACCTTTTTAAGACCGACAAGAGAGAAAACCCTTTCTTGGTTGGTTCACTAAAATCAAAGAAAAAATTAATAGAAAGCTGTTACCTAGCAAGGCACTCAACCATTTGTGGATAACAGCACATTACGCAAGGAAGCCAACATTGCCAGCAGTATTATGTTTAGTGTGACAGCATTGTGATTGCACTGTCTGGAGAACACCCTTGACACATACACTGTAAATTGGTGTCCAGTGGGTGACAAATTCTTGACACAAGTACTTTTTTTGCATTTTTTAATTTTTTACAGCATTCAAATAGATATTATTTGATACTTCATAAATAATTTTGAAAACACCACCATAGATCTTTAATACACAAATCATTATCTACAATAACATGTACCTTTGCTTCTTCAGATGCTCAGGACTTGGACTAAGAAACGAATACAGCTCTTCACTCAAGCGCAGCTTTTCATCTACAAGCAATGTCTGACAAGAAAGAAATCAATAATTATAATAATTACGATACTATAATAGAAAAATGCCCAGATATAGACTACATACATGTAAATTTATTTATTAATTGTAAGAAAAATTAGTAATCATACAGACTGCAGACTGGGTGCCAAAGGCTGAACATTCTCCTCTATTTTTAGAAAATCACAAGGGCACTATCTTTTGTTATCTCCT
Source organism: Montipora capricornis (assembly GCF_036669925.1). NCBI lineage: Eukaryota > Metazoa > Cnidaria > Anthozoa > Scleractinia > Acroporidae > Montipora > Montipora capricornis. The sequence continues at coordinate 26,505,041 of NC_090891.1, read as the reverse complement.
ACCTGTACATATTTACATGTGAACTATGAGGATTATTAAAACAGCTATTTGCAATATTATTGACTCCTCCTCTTATAATATACTGTAACAACATTATGCTGTTAATTTATGTTAACGCATAATTATGTAGTTATACAAAGTCATGTACCAATTAATGATTGTTACCTGTAGATATTCTTCTAAAGCCTTTCGTGATCTTTCAAGGAAATCATTGTCAATTGACTTGTACCACTTTTTTGATGGCACGGGCAGTTCACGAGTCAACCAAGCGCAACACTGCAAAAAGTAAACACCTAAACAATACGTTTAATTATATTTAATCTTAATTTTTATGCGGGTCAATAATGGTAGGTGCTGTAAGAGTTGCGACAGACAAGGAGAGAAATCAGTTTATTTTCCTCAGTGGAAAGGGGATCATCATACACTGTATACAGCTGTAGCATGGATTGTAAACTAACCCCTAGAATGGAAGAGACTAAAAGCAAGCAAGTTAACAAGAAAATCAATGCTAAAATACACCAGTCCACAGTGCCAAATTTCCCAAATACATGTAACTCTGACCAATACTGTGTTTCCATAGGAACTTCTGTATTGTCTCTATAACCTTTATCATGTATTTGCTCTTGAGATACTAACAGTACACTTCCTTCAGTAGCCAAGACTAGGCTGATTTAGCAACAGAACGGGAACATCAGTGGCGATGTTGCGCGCAGCAAAACTACCAAGGAGAATTTAGAATAGAAAAGAAAAGAGTGGAAGTCTATTCTATTCTGAATTCTCATTGGTGTTTTTTCTGCGCGTGCCGTCGCCACTGACATTCCCGTTCTGTTGCTAACTCAGCCTACTGTCGAGTTTGGGGGGAAGTGTCAACCAAGGCACAATAACATGGTACTGTTGGGTGAAAACTACATGGCAAAAAAAGGTACAAATGAGGTAGGTAAAAAGGGGAATCCTTGGATAAAATAAGAGATAAAGAAAAACAATACAGTAAAGAAAGGCAAAAACTTACACAAGTGGTAAGTACTCCAAACCGGCAAGAACCTTCCAATAGATAGCTTACGGTTAAGCGAAAACTCTGAGTGAATGCACGAGGTATTAAAACGAGCGGGCCATGGGGAAGACTATGAAAAACCGAAAATTGGTCCCAGGGGACCTAACAAACACAATGATATTACACAAATCCTGCATATAGAACCATAACAAAGACACAAAGTTGGTAGTGACTTTCGTCAGCACCCAAAGCTTTATTTAAAAAAAAAAATCATAATTAATAATTTAATAGACAATGATGAAGTACCTCTTTCAGCTTGATATGAAGAGTCTCAAAATCTTTGAACTTGCGGGTGACAACCCAGCCTTCAGAATTGTTAGCCACATCCCCGTCTGTCGTTTTTGCCCCCTTACTCTCTGCTGTACTGTGAACCACAACTGCAAACACTGGGGCTGATCTTTCACCATCTGGGTTCCACTGACATGAGACAAAAAATAATATAAAATTGAGTTGATCTTAAAATGTATGGATATACAGCGCTCTCACACAGGGCTCCTTGACTGTGGAACACCCTGCCAGACAATATTAGGCTAGTGGAACACCTAAAAACAAAGTCTAAACTAAAAATCCATCTCTTTAATTAGGAATTTGTAGTTTTCGCTTTCATTGACTTTTACTAGACTAAGTTTCATTCCATTATCCAATTGAATTAATTTATATTTATAGCACCATTATTGTAAAGCGCCGCTGGATCTTTGAGAAGCATTGCGCTATATAAGCCATGTATTATTATTATTATTATTATTATTATTATTATTATTATTACTATTACTATTACAATTATTAATAATTTTAGGCCAGCAGGACCACAAAAAAGAGACCAAAGCAAACTAAATGATGATGATAATGAAAATAATAATAATAATCATTATCATCATCATCATAATACTTGTTCAAAATGCTAAAACGTCAAAAAAAATAAATAAATAATAAATAATAATAATAATAATATTAATGACGATAGCCAACAAAATGTCATATCATACCTCTACACTGGGAATCTCTACATTCCATTTTCCCAAATTTTTGCACCATTGATCTTGAAACAACAACAACAAAATAAGATCAGAAAAAGGGAAAAAAAGGAAATAATTAACATTAATTTGTACCAGGCAATAATACATCAATCACGAAATGCGAAATTGAAGCAGACTTTCACCACAGTTTTAGATGCTTGATGTCCCTTTCATGTACTAAGGGTTTTGGGTTTGACAGTATTTTGGCTTTCTACATGTACCTTAGATCTATGATCACAGGGTGGAGTGACTACTGTATTTTGGGGGTGAGGGGTGACGGGGTGTGAAAACTGAAACAACCCAAAACATTACAAAAATGCTAACCAAAAATGCCTAAACATTATCTGAAGCATAATATTATTGTTCAGGCCTAAGGTTAGTATTTTTGTAAAGGTTTGGGTTGTTTCAGCTATAATTGTACCCTTGACCCGCTACTGCCACCATCTTCACCCCTCACCATTGAAATACACATGTCGACATGCCGTCAACATGCAGAGGGACATGTTTGATGTTTTATTTTCCTTTGGCCCATTGAGTACTGAACTACCCCCCCCATCGATCGTCTGGCTTTAGAAATTGGAAGAACATGCAAGGGGTCGACACTTTACCTGTTCTTTCCACATGAAATTCTAGTTGCATTCGCTCAGTTTTCACTTTCTCAATTTCCTGCTCTAACTGTTCCATTTCCTACAAAAAAAAAAATCCATTAGAGCAAAATCTTCAATTATTGTTGCATAAAATAATTTTGTTTTTCCTCTGTACTGAGGAATTACATGTATACCGTAATGGACAAAGAAAATCACTGAAGATAAGACTGATAGTGATGATTTCTTTTGTACATAGGCTATTGTAGTTAGTATAATATACCACCTGAACTTCAGCTCCATAACTTCTCCTAACAACTTCGAGTTGTTGTGTCTGTGGAAAGCACAAAATACACATGATTATTAAATTAATAATAGCAGAGCTCTGCAGTGCGCAGAGACCATGGGTTCATTAAGAAAACAACTATGGTAACCCATCTGTTCGAGAAAATTGGGTTTTGGTCACTGTACGACTGTATGAACGTCCACTCCTCCATGTGCGCCAAGGCATGGGCTCAAGTTTAACGCTTATCGAGGTGACCATATTCCTCCCCCCCTCCCCCAAAACCAAACATGGTGGTTCAAGGGTCAACTGAAAAAAAAAACTTTTATTACCTTTGAAGCAAGTTTTTTATCCAGAATCTCCAGTTTATTCACAATAGCATCACTTCTCTCCTCGACTGAGCTTGGTTTCTTTCCTAATGAATAACATGCTACTCATTCAATTGACAAAAATAATACTCGCGTTGGGTACATGCACCTTACAATTTCCTCAAATTCTTCCTAGAATTACTGGCATGGTTCACTGATCCAAAAGAACAGAAAAAGGTGATTACATTTCCATTCACATGGCATCTGACAGGATGCTATCAAGAAGATCCGCATAGAAATATTACAACATCTTGAGGTAAAAATTATCGGGAAAAATGTTCGATGTTTTGACCGAACTTTGGTCATTATCAAGCTTAAAAGTGAAGATAAAATTTTGCATACATATAAATATAAAGCTAAGAAGTAAAAGTATGTAAAGTATGAGAATGTACAAAAGGGGGTGTTAAAAACACGCAAGAATAAAAAAGGAATAAAACTCTTTCGCATGAATTGAGTCTGACTGTACATTGAGGCTTGGTCTCAGTTCATTAATTAAAAACATTTCATAAATGAGACAGTCAAACTTGCTCTTGCACCTTTTTAAGATGGTAAAATTCCTCATAAGGTCATTGGGCACATAGGAATGTTCCACACGGAAATGCTTTCCAATGGAGGAAGACACATTCTTGTGCTCATCAACGCGTTAATACAAATGCCGCCGTGTGTAACCAACATAACCTGCATCACACAGGTCACATTTAATCCCTTGTTTATCTATTTAAATGTGACCTGTGTGATGCAGGTTATGTTGGTTACACACGGCGCATTTTTCCCGATAATTTTTACCTCAATTTGTTTTTAAAAGTCTTTACAACATCTTACCGATGCATGCTTGATATCAGTGAGAAAGTACATGTAGCTGCTTACCATCTTAACAAGCATAAACTCCATTGACTATTTTAAAAACACTACTTTCCTCAACATGAACAAAATAAGTTTGCAGGTGGTTTTTAACTTTCCATGCATTCAATGCATCTTTTGGCACTTCCCACTAGGCCTGGACACTAGCTTTGTTCTTACTGTACAATGGTTTTCTAGTGGACCAATGGGCAATTAATTTTTTCTATTGGAGGAGAAGCATAAAGTAAAATGATATTTTTACAAATCAGCAAATAAAGTGCTTTCAGAAAAGAAACTGCATTTGATACATGTACTTAATAAACAAGAAAACTGGATGGTCGATTTGCTGTCATAATAAGGATGATTTTTTTATCAGAGAGGTACCCGTATAGAAGAAAAAGGATCGCCGCTTGGCAGTTAATATAACAGCAAAATTATAATGATATAGCCAGACAAGTACCCTAGGTTGTATTCACATGGTCAAAAGCCACTTATTATTTTTGTTCAAGCTGCTACAATGTACAGTAGGTTGATGTCCAATGCACTGGAGAGGCTTAATTATTATTAATTAAATAAATTAAGATTTTTGTCGAAATTTCCACAAAATCCAGAATATTTTCCTCATAACATGGATGAATTTTTCTGAAATTCTTCTCTGCATCCTATCAGAAGCCCAGCACTTTGTTGTGTAGAATGTACAGCTCGATGCATTAAATTCATCTAACCTAACTTCGGAGTTCCATCACTTTCATCCCCCTCTTTCTGCAAGTCAAGTTAAGAATTATTGTCATAAACTCCACATTAATAAACCATAAAAAGGTACATTGATTATCTGCTTCACATTGCCACTGAATAAATGTGTCAGTGAAGCAAGCCTCCATCCACCAGATCTAACTTCCTAACATCAGGGTTTTTTTAATTTATCAAGAGGCAACAATGGCTCACTTGAAAGAACAGTCGCCTTTCACAAATGTTGTCAGCATCATGTTCCCAATAGGATTTCCAAAGGATAATTTTACTAGTTGCCTTTTCTCTAGGAGGTTTTATCTGGGTTCTCTGGTATTCCTCTCTACTCAAAAAAATAAATTTCTTTTCTTTTTGAATCATATGCCCTATTGGTGCATCACTAGTAAATTGATTTGACAAAGTGATCATCAACTTTAACATCATCATCATCATCAAACCGCAGACCAGGGCCCAGTTGTTCAAACGATGGATAGTGCTATCTGCCGGATAAATCACTATCCATTGGATAAGTCATAGCGAAACCAATTGCGCTATCCAATGGATAGTGATTTATCCAGTGGATAGCGCTATCCACCTTTTGAACAACTGGGGCCAAATGGCCGAGTTATAAAATCGGACTACTGATGATGATGATGATGATGATGATATCATCTTAAAAAAACTAATGGCATATTACATCATCATCTGTGGTATCTGCATCCTCATTCCAGTTGAATTCCATATCGTCATCATCTCTGTTTTGAGCACGCAAATCATCCATTTCTGCCTCAGACTGGCAAACAAACATGGAATATTCACCACTCAACACAAACTTGCGATAAAATTTCTCCTCCAAGCTGTTGAAGACCTTTTTCTGTGCATCAAAGAAAGCTTGTAGGCCATGTGTTCCATTCAAATACTGTTCCATTCCTCGGATGAGTGTAGTGTCCAACTTAACAGATTTGTCTGAAGATGGTGCAACATAGACTTGATAAATTTCTTGCGCACTCTTGTCTAGCTCGGTGTGTTTGACCAGCTTGAGATTCTCAACTGCCATCCAGAAACTACGAAAAACATAGCAGAATGTCATTATGGTAAATCAGGACTATGGAAACCACCCCTCTTGTGGCACCAAGCAACAAGAGGCCTCATCGTGGCTACACTTGCATTTCTCCTTGTTAGCCAGTGAGAAACAAAAGGTCACAGTACACTGTACATGTACATCTAGTCAGCTGTAAATACATGTACACTGCGGTACCAGGATTTGCCATCTCTGACCTGGAGCACGAACTTACCGCCTCAATAGAACCTTCAACCACATGAATATTCTTAGCTACATCCCTGATTATCCTTGTTCCTTTTGCATTGTCTCTGGTTCAGCACAATGATGCCTTACATGAAGGTGGTGGCTACTCCAGAGGCACAACCTGTATACCTATATACATGATTGTACTTCTCTGTCCCAGAACACCTCCCTGATGCCACCAACCTGGAACTGGGTAACAGCCTTGCTTGATTTAATGTAGTTGTTACCGGTTGGTTGAACTTGCTTTCAGGAGAAATGATTTCATGATTGTGTCTGGTATTCATTATCAAAAATAAAGACAAAGAAATTACAAATCAACCTCCAGCTGTAAAATCACTTTGACTTAAGATCACAATCATAGCTGGGTTGCCAGGACTTGCTTATAGCCATTGCAGAGGTCTCACCTACAAGTAGGGACTGGCTGCCAAGGGTGGAAGCTCCTGTGTATCAAAGGAATCCAAACCCTACTCAATGATTTGGCTGTTACTGGTAATTCCCTAATAATTATTTTATAATCTCTCACCTAAGCATATTTTTGCTCCCGGTTTTATTCTGCAGAAACAACATGAAGAAACTCCTGGCCAAGCTATTCTCCATGACTTCATTAAAACTCAGTACTTTGGACTTAGTTTTGCCAGATTTTTGAGATGACTTGAGCTTCTCTTGCCTGGCTTGCTTCATTTCTGCAGCCCCATGGTTGGTGTAATCTGGACCACCGAGAAGTTTGATGCGTCGTTCACACTGGGATTTGGCAACAGTACATTGGTTGATGTAGCGTTTGAGATTGCGAGCTCTTAGCCGGGCATCCTTCTTGACTGCTTTGCCTTGTTTGTCATCCTGTCCAAACTGGTCAATTCCTTTTAAATTATTAATGGTGGTAGCCTGCATAATTTCTGCAATTATGTGATACCTTTTAAAAAAAATTAATTAGAAATAATAAAAAAATATTTGTATTAACAAAAATTTGAGGATTAGAAAAAAAGAGAAAAAGGAAAACATAAGTTGATAGCAGCTTTTTAAATAAAATACAAACCTTTCACAACACGAGTGAAGCTAGGATTGCTTTCACAGTGGTTTCATTAACCCATTAGGTACCTTAAGACCTACGACGGCGACTTTAACAAAAACATCACCTCCAAATATCACTTTGTCTTATCATAATTCTTTCGTGGTTGTTCTATCTCGTTCACTTCTTACAATTTGGGTGAAGTATCGTAAAAATAATTAATACGAGCAGGTACAAAGTCAATATAGAGAATGAAAGATTCTCTGCTGCATGCTCACGTTGTCGTTAAAACCTCAAATTTGGTAATTTCACGTCGTCCTTATGCAGAGTACCGTAAGAATCTGTCCTAAAATCCGTGCTGCAAGTGCAGCACGATTATTTATGCCCTTTTAACCAGTCAGTGATATCATTGTTTTGCGCAGTTGTTGTTGCTGTCGCCGTCGTAAAATCTTAAGCTCCCTATTGACCCCTTGGAGAGGGACTGGCTAATGCCAGACGATTTTACTCTTCAGTGGGGGTGGTCCATGTGTCAATGGGTTAAGGTTTTAGGAGGTCATCAGAGTTTCTCATATGGGCAGTTTTTCATGTTTAGCAAAAGAAAGTAAGCCGGGATAATGAAAACAACAACACAAAGTCATGTCAACAGCTGGTCAATTTGACTACTGCCTGGCGCTAAATAAACCCATTGGATGATTGCACCCCTTGTCAAATTAATGTAGTTTAAACTATTTCAATGTTGATTGTTCCTTTCTTTCAGATTACAATAATGAAAATCAAAATTGAACTGGTTTGAAAAATTTTCTACCAAGGAAAAAATTGAATCACAACAAGTCAAGACCCCTTGTGCTTTGGACTCTTTTCCCTGGTCCCTTTTGAGTTGGGATAATCAAGGCTTGATCATATTCCCTGTCATATCAAACCTACATGTATCTTAAATGTCCTTTTATCTTGAGCAGTTCCCTGTTGACTCCCAACAGGCCCAGAAAATTGACCACTGTCATTCAAAACTCCTTCAAATCTCACTTCCCTTGGGAATTTATCAAAAAAACAGGTTCTACTGTACGTGTACAGTATGCTGAGCATGAGTACTCTGTTCATGAAGTGTATTTCTGAAAAAGGAATAATTTACACATTGACTCCTGGTAGTATAATCAACAGATTTTACTCTGTCTAACACCAGATGATTTTACCCGTCAACTGGGCAGGGATGTAGATAGAACCCAGAAGCCGGAAAAAATCGCTGGCTATTCCCAATAAATTTCTGGGTGATCAAGTAACTAATTTGAGTTTTTGGGATTTGTCATCTATTTTATAATTTACGAAAAATGAAATGTACTACACACTCAAACAGTACTGACAGAGGCCGGTTGTAGAAATGTCCCAAAGGTTGATTCATTACAAGGGTACGTAAAACGTGATCCAAGATCTCATGTGTTTGGTAAAAAGCTTATTGGCTAGCGGTATTTCTACTTCATGTACGTCAAATAATGTAAACCCGCAGTTCATGTATTTTTTGACCGTGTCGTATAAGCTAAAATGTCGGTGACAAGTAGGAGAAAAAGTGATTCTGAGATACTTGGTATAAAGAAATTCTTCAACTCTGCTGAAGCTACTTCATCAAACTCTGGCGGGCCCAGTGAAAATTCAAAGAAAGCGCTATTACTACGGCAGAATTGGCACGAGACACAAAGGGCACATGTTCAAACAAAGAGACATTTTTTCATTAAAAAGGCAACAAGAAATTGTGTGGAAACATCACGAATGGCCTTGAATTTACGTCCTAAAATCGAGGAAAATGCATTTATGAGAGTCTAAAATTAATTTCAAAATTTTCAGGGAAGTATGCCCCCAGACCAATCTGGAAGGGACACGCCAGAGGCGTGTCAAACTGGGCCTTCTACCTGTTAAGTGCATGTTACCATCTTTACAAAATTTTAGCTCCATCCCTGAACTGGGGGAGTCTGAGGAGTTAACAAGGTAATTAGGAGCAATGATGGGGATGGCTCTGGTATTTGCATCCTTTATGATGAATAGCTATGGTAAATATATTTTTGATTGCACCTGATGTCACGGTGGCCATGTTGGTGGAAAGAACAATAGTGAAAAAGTCTCTTGGGAATTGGACTCTATTATTACGCATATTTGACCTATATTTTTCTATTGTTCTGGCACCGCCATGGCCGTCTTATCATGTGAGTGCAATCAAGGAATTTCGTGACGCAACAAATTGATGCTTGAATACCTGATTTGCTTCAAGGCTTCCACAGAGTTTGATCCATTAATCATTTTAATGAAATCTTCGTATGTTTCTGCATAAGCATAACCTTGCTTATGCTGAGCTGTCAGAGCTTCTTTCGCTTCCAAATGGACAAGAAGGGTTTGATTGATGTAGTCCGGATCGCAGATCATGTCAGCGAGAGGCTGAAAAACAGAAAAGGCTAAAATTTCACGTAGAAGATACCGCATGGCTGTACAACGAGAATTCTTGGGAGGCAATAGACAGTAGAGGAGAACTTCAGAGGCCTTACGCAAATAATTGAGTTCGTCTTCTCTGCTCTTGAGGCATGGATGGAGCACGAAAGGCAGTGCATTGTCGGAGAAATTTCGTGTGTCTGCGAGACGAAGCTGCTGGAAGTGCTTGCTAAGGATTTCCACAACATCGTTGGAGAGAAACTTCACGGTATCCACGCCTTTGAGTCTTTCAACAACATTCGATGTAATGATCCAGAGTTCTTCAGTTAATAGATCAACGAAAGCAGTTTCGTCTTTCCCTAAATCACGGAACCATGACAGGCAAAAATCGCGAATAAACAAATCAAAAACCTCCTGGATGGTCTTGTCAACCGGCCGAGAGACAAGGGTCTTGTGCTTGTAAGGCAAATGGCTTTGGGTTTCAGTCAACCTGGCAAGGTAACGACTCACAGTTTCGACTTTCTTCGAAAGCTTTGGTGTCGGTGGAATTCGCTGCTTTCCGGACAGAAGGTAAAGCATAATGCCGGAGAAAATCCCCAGAACAGCAACGAAACAGTTCCATAAGGCTGAGAAGAGAGCTTGAAGAAAGCCGACTTGCCACAGCACAGCGAACAAGAAGACACAACCGCTCACCAGGTAAACTTGCATCCTTCGTATAGTATCAGCTCAAGGTTATATAAAAAGACTTAAACACAAACACTGTGAGCCGTCACGAAAGATTTTAGCCATTTTCAAGGAGGGATTCCCACAATTTGAAACAGCGTACTTTCCCCTTTTCGTGAAAACATTGGATTAGCGCCTGCGTTCACAGCGGCAGTACACAGCTCATCGTGCGCGGTGGTACTTTCTTATAGCAAGCCGCTGTTAAAATGTGGTCGTTTTGGTTTCAAAATGGCCGAACAATCGGAAAGAGACACATTTGTCCCTCTCAGAAAAACTGTTAAAAGAAAAGTAGCTAGCACTGAAAGGGAAGATAACTTGATGAAATCGTACTACCATGAACAGGCAAGTGTCTCTCAGCTCTCTGATGAACAAATTGATGAAATAAGGTGGCAAAATGGGATCGAGATTCAAGGGGAAAACTGCCCCAGACCCATTACAAGTTTCAGAGATTTGAATTTACCCCCAGAACTTCGACAATACTTGGCAGATAATGACTATAGAAGGCCGACATCGATTCAAATGCAAGCTCTGAGTTGTGTAATGAGCGGTAGAGACATCATTGGTTTGGCGGAGACTGGTTCAGGTAAAACGCTGGCTTACACGCTGCCTTTGTGCATGTTCCTGAAAACAAGGCATCCATGTTTACCAGAAGAGGGTCCATTGGCTCTGATATTAACTCCTACAAGAGAGCTTATGAGGCAAGTCTCGGATCACGTGTCAGGATTACTAAACTATATGTCGACCAACCCAAGAGAGATGCCATTACCATTAGCCAGCACTAACAATTTTGGCATCACGCAAAACCAGGACATTCAGATGACTGCCTCAAACAATCTAAACACCACGTACAGTTCTCGAGATAACTACAGTCAAGGCACGCATTGGATGCAAAGCTACCAACCTCAAAGATACAACGTGACCTTTCCAGAAGAGACATCTGTCGCCGTTCGATACCAAGCAACTGGTATTTGCGGTGGCATACCAATCCATCAGCAGGTAAAGCAATTGAAGAGCGGAGTTGACATTGTCATAGCAACACCTGGGCGACTGCTAGACTTGTGTGAACGTGGCGTTCTCAATTTGGACAGTGTATCCTATTTGGTCATTGATGAAGTTGACAAAATGCTTGGTATGGGAATGGAAGAACAATTAAGGAAGATCGTTGGCCTAGCAACTGGCTCTGAAAGAGCCAGGCAAACACTATTGTGGACTGCGACTATGCCAGAATCTTTAGAAAGACTGGCAAGATCGGCAGTGCTTAATCCCATAACAATTCAAGTAGGACCAGCTGGTCTGATTTCCCCAACTATACAACAAAATGTCATGTTTTTGTATCATTGCGAAAAACCGGAAAAACTGCTCCAAGTCCTGCGAAGCACTCCATTTCCGCCTGTAATTGTTTTTACGTCGTCCATTCAGAATGTGGACTATGTCGCCGGGTTACTCAAGGATGAACAGTTCCATGCATCTGGTCTCCATTCAGAAAAATCACAAGATTATCGCTTTAAGCTTGTTAGCGCATTTCGTGATGGCAAAGTTGATGTCTTGGTGGCTACTGACGTCGGTTCACGAGGTCTTGACTTTCCAGAAGTAACGCATGTTGTAAACTATGATTTGCCTGACAGTATAGAAGACTATGTTCATCGATGCGGCCGAACAGGCCGGATGGGTCACTTTGGAATTGCAACCTCTTTTCTGACTCTGGACTGCAAGATAGCTGATGAACTCAAAGAGATGTTAGAGGTTATGGATCAGGTCGTCCCGAAAGAACTAGAGAACACAAAACAGTTTGGTAAAAAGATCATACGAACAGAATTTGGTGATAGAGTTGTGGAGTTTTGATTGTTCCATGTAATTCCATTTTTAGAAAGGATAGGTTGTTTACAACCATCTTCTAGAGACAATTTTAAGAATGGCATAATGTATAGTTCTTGGATGGAAAACAAAAGAAGCTGGTTAAAGATGTGAGCAAACCACCTGTGCACCTTTTGAGCTCTTGGATACAAGAAAAAAAAACTAGAATTTAAGGCCAAGATTTCCTGGACCAGATTATATTGTGTATTCCAAAAAGGAAAGATATCTTAAAATTATTTGTTAATTTTAGGTAAATTGTGTAAATGGGATGGTAGGAAGTCGAACGTTTCTCCGAGCTTCAATTAACTTGTTTTTGAATGAGTTAAAAAAGAGACAGAAAGGCATAGACCTCTTCAAGTTCATAGTGGCCGCCAAATAAAGTGTTCTTCTGTTTTAATGCAAATAAGGTTTTCTAGCCTCGCTACGATGAACAACGTAAACAGTCCCCTGAGAAACCAAGAAAGATTGAAGAAAATAAAAGGGACTCGAGTATCATTTAGTCATTTCCGACTTCACTTCAACTTCTTTCTTACAACAAGTTAAAGCGCGAATTACTATGGTTATTTCGTCTACTTTCCGCGTGACTAAAGTACGGTAATATACATGACACTGAAGACACCAAATTCAGCTTGATTTTAACATATTTTCTTTTAATTGATGGCCTGGCATTTTTAACTTTTAGGTTATTTCGGGCAGCCAGCACCCCTATTATCTGCTGAACTATTTTTATTATTGTATAATTATTGTATAATTGTTATTAGTTTATTGTAACTATGAGGTTGAGTATTGTTGTTGTTGTTGCTGTTGTTGTTGTTGCCGGTCTAGAAAATCGACGAGGGCATGTCAAGCGTCGTCGCTTTTTTTCTCTCGGCTGACTGCAGGTCAGTGTCCTGAGTTAGTCGGCGTATATAAGCCCTTGGCCAATCCGAGAAGTCTCAGAGAACGAGATTGTGTGTGGTAACATTACTGTGGCGGACACAGTGCCCGGTAAACGAAATCTCCATAGCTATCGGTAACAATGTCACACATACAGTAACTTCAAGAAGAAATACTGCTTCACTAAATCCTCTGCTAAAAACCTAAAGACCCGTGCAAACGCTTGCAACAACACGCAACATTGTTGGGCAATGTTGTCTCTTGTTGCGCGATGTTAGCCGATGTGTGCAAACGCTCGCAACAAGTCACAACATGTTGGGTCTTTAGATGAGAATACAAAGGACTCTGGGACGTTTTCCATCTCCGACGCCATGTTGATTTCTTGTTCGCATGTATTTGTGTGGATACGTGGCATGTAGTGCGCTTGCGCGGCGCAACATTGTTGGATGTGCTGTGCAAACCAACGCAATATTGTTGGACCACGCTTCGATGACCACGAAACAATAGAAATGTTGGCACTTGTTGGCTCTGAAGTTTGACTAGTTCCAAACTTCATCCAACAAGTTCCAACAAGTCGCAAAAACACACAACAACTCACAACATGGTGTGCAAACGCTCGCAACATGTTGGGCCCAACAATGTTGCGAGCGTTTGCACGGGCCTTAAGTTTCGTCATTAACAAAAGGCTCGGTCCATCAAGCTATGCATGGTTACCCAGTCCAAACAACTCTCGGGATATTAAAGTCCACCATTGAGGTCAAGGGATATAGGATTGCTTACTGCGGCCTTGTACAACTCGAAATTAATAAGCACTCGAAATGCCTTACGTACTTATTAATTCCAAAGTGTACGCGCGAGATTTTGCTATTTCTGATATATGCCATTGAGGTAACCTGAACAGAAACTAGAGATAAGGTAGAATTTAGAGCGTGTCGTTGTTCTCCGTGAATCGTTACCCATAAAGTCATTTGTAATGCCTGAATATTGACTCAGATATCTCGAACGAGGAGGAGTTGGTTTCCAAAGTAGCTGAGACGCTGCGGCGGTGAGACTGATAGCAGTCCCTTCTAAGTAGCAGGGGCACCCAAAAAAGGTGTTCCGCAAAATATCTGTTCGGCAGTGAAAACTCAGCTGGCTGGCAAGTTATACAGTTAATTTTCAGACTCTTTCGCTGGGAAACGTTAAGCATTTTTAGCATTCAATCAGTGCTGGCTGTATGAGAACGAAAACTGGGGGAGACTGGCAAAGAACTCGCTCTAGAGAAACGTACCGCTGGTTCAACTTACCGCTTTTTGAGCAAAAAAAAAACTTGTTTTGACCGGTTTAGCGAGCGGTTTAGATTCACGAGGTTCTCAATGGGTTCTTTACTGGCTGCGACAGTGACACAAAGTCGGCAGGCTGGGAGTTTCCCTCACTATCTAGCTATGAGCTGGAATTTTGCTCATAATTATCCTGAGAGTGTGGGACACCTTTTTTTCCCTCAGAAAAATTACAAAAAACTCACAAAAATGTTAAAATAGCTTTTGAAGTAGGTGGAGCTAACCCCCTTAGTCACCCAAGCGAGCCGTTCTTGCCTCAGCTTTTCGGCTTGCTTGCGTGACTTAAGCGGATGGCTGGGCTGACTTAGAAGTGAGTGAGTGAGTTAACTTGATTTGTTTTACATGATTGCCGCGTGGAAATCCAAAAGGTCAGGTTGGGTGATTATACATTTGAACTGGCCAATAGAGTCAGCATTTCTTGAGTATTGGGGAAAATTATTCCACAAACAGGCCTCGCTATAACAGAAACTTCGTTTCAAATAATTAGTATTTGGTTTGGGCAGAGTAAGTTTTAGAGGTTTACCTTATAGGTTTCTCAAGTTACATTCAGCAACGCGTTGACCGAAAAGTCGTAGATCATGAATTGTTTTATACATAATTAGGACTTTCTGTTGTTCACCTCGAAGAGACAGCTTCTTCCACTTCACAGTGTCTAGAAGGAGGTTGGAGCTCGTATCAAAGGGTAATTTAGTAACTACCCTGGCTGCGCGATTTTGTAGTTTTTGCAGCTTAATACTCGACTGGCCACTTGAGCAGTCCCAGACTGGACTGCAATAATCAGAACGTGGTAATATTAAAGCGATATCAATTTGAATCGCACTATTAGCTGAGAAAGTAAGTGCCGTATGCGTTTTAAGGCTCTTGCAGCATACTAGGAAACTTTCGTGCATATTTCGTCTACACGATTAGACCAAGAAAGCCGATCATCCATGGTAAGACCCAGGGATTAAGTGTGATCAACCTTTTCACATTGAGTGTTTTTAAATAATTGGATCTAGCCAGAGATTAAAATCTCTAATCTTATCATGGCTCTAATCTTATCATTAACTCTGTTTTAGCCACATTTAAACTCGACCTGTGGTTCTCAGCCAACAGTTAAGGTTACTGAGTTCAGGAGTTAGTGCTAATTTAAGCTCTGTCAGTTAAAGCTTTTGCAGCTAGAGTCGGCAAACATTCGTCGGCGAACATTTCCGGGAATAGTCCTTGGCGGATTATGCACCTAAAAGTGGCATATTATGCTACTAGCAGTGCTCGACATTTTGCCAAATTATGCCAAAATTATACCAGAATTCCCAAATTATGTTCCTGATTTCCGAAGTTATGCTGGTCAAAATGACGTAGATTCTGTACATAAAGGCGCGCAATAACGACACCAAATGTTGGAGTCGTATGGCAATTGTGCTAGTTTACACAATCCCCACGTGAAGAACACGTGAAGCCGGATGGGAAATCAGAGTACCAGACTCCTTCAAAAGGTTAATCGCGCACGCAGAATTCGCCAAAAGAGGCCTAGTAACTAAGCATGTCAGGAAAAAAGTCAATACTACTATTTTATAATGACGGCAAAATTCTCGCTCGCTCATTGGCTAATTTTTATTGTCAATAAGCGGACAGACACATAAATTTATAATTTATGAGATAATGACGCGATATTGCTCGCACCAGATTGAAGTTTCTCGCATTTTTTTTCTCGCGTTCTTCTCGTGTTTTGACTTAATTTTGATCCCTCTGCCTTTTTGTTATTGTAAAAAGCAAATTGGTGTCAGTTTTTCATGCTTCTACCCTCTTATTGACAACGAATTTCGTCATAACATTGTCAAAGTAGTCTGCGGATCCACTCGGCTATCGC
>NC_090891.1:26481328-26483828 GCF_036669925.1 Montipora capricornis | reverse complement strand
ATTGCTTTTCGTTCTCTTTGCGAGTATTCAGTAAGTGCATTTTTAATTCTCAATACCTTAGTTATTTACTTCATGATAAGCCGACCGTGGCTATAAGTTGAACTCTTAACTATAACATGTTATTTCCTTTTACTAGCTGAACTGATTATTGAATCAATATTGAATGATTGACGAAGATTGTTCGAAAAAAGATCATTGTGTTTGTGTCCTGAGTAGCACGGACAGAACAAATTAATTATTTTTGGTAGATTTAGGTTATAATTGAACTGAAGTTGCAAAAGCTGCGAGAACGAAAAAAAAGACAATTGTGATAAAACTATCATTTTATACAAAACGTTCCCAAACCTTTTCGGATGCTAAAAGCCACTTCCAAAACTGCCATCCGATCGTTTTGATAGGCTGATTTTTGAATTTGCTTTCAGGGTAACTAAACATGCTCAAAATAGGCCTACTCTGGGACTTTAAGTCGCCGTAACTTAAGGCGAGTTCATTTAAAAGCGACTTCAGGCAACTTAAGAAAAAATTGCCCAAAAAATCACGGCGACTTAAGGTGGCTTAAGGCGACTTAAGGTAACCTAGACTTTCTCAAAGCCCGTTTCCAGCGTTTCCGCTAACAGACGCTCGCGTCTCGCGACTTCGTCTCTCGATTTCGCTCGCTCGCTCGCTCGCTCGCTTTCTTTCGCAGTCGACTTGTGCTTGTCTCGAAGGCAACCTTACACAAATTAGATTGCTTATTCTACTTAAGTCACAAAATATCAACTTATCAAAAGTCTCCATATTTCTTTTCCAAAATCAGAAAAAAAAGACTTTGAAATAATTATTTCACACTTTTTAGACATATCACAGTGTCAAATGTCTATGTCTGAATGCCAATAGAGCTATAAAATGCTGAGCTTGGAATTACAGCAACCATAATAAGTAATTAGTAGAATTTCAGAGATGAACAAAGAGTTTCCAACCATCTGATTGGTTGAGGGGTTTCCTATAGAAATAATATGACTTTATATTCACCCCACTAGCTGGTTAATATAAAGCATGTTGTATAGTCGACCAGTTTGTATGACTGAATTTCCATACTTAAGTACGAGAAGCGACAGCTTGTCGCTTGCCATGCATATGTCGTTAACAATACAATACAATACAATACAATACAATACAATACTATTTATTGACCACTCCCCATACGGGCTTTTCAGGGCCAGTGAAACACAATAGAGAGCTTTAGATTAGCGATAGCCAATGTGTATTAGCGACAGTGAATGGAATTAAGCGACAGCGAATAAGGTTCAGAATAGCGAATGGACTCTTGCGATAGCAAATGTGTTCCCGGAAAGTGGGGGGGGGGGGGGGGGGGGGGGTGGGGTACTAAAGAAATTTAATACGGGGAGGCTCTTGGCAGAAAAGATACCCCTTTCGTATACCTTCCATTGACAAATGGTACCCTTTTCGTATACCTTCGATTAGAAAATAGTACCCCTTTCACAAAGCTACTTAAGAACACTACACTCCCTCGGTCATAAGGTATGTTCAAAAATAAGACACAAACAGCAGTGATAAACATATTGAACTTGTTCATTTTGATTACGACTTGACGTTTCGTATGTGCTCTACATACATTTTCAAAAGTAACCATTGAAATTTAAAACAGCTATTTATATATAACAAAGCGGATAAGGGGACTGGAACCTAGATTAAGCAAATACTTAACAGTAAAATATATAATAATAATAATAAAAACAGAAAAGATTAACAAAGCATCAGCTTTTCACTTCCGACGTTCCGACGGCTTTCAACGTCAACGTCGGAAGTGAAAAGCTGATGCTTTATTAATCTTTTAATCTTTTCTGTTTTTATTATTATTATTATTATTATTATTATTATTATATATTTTACTGTTAAGTATTTGCTTAATCTAGGTTCCAGTCCCCTCATCCGCTTTGTTATATATAAATTGCTGTTTTAAATTTCAACGGTTACTTTTGAAAATGTATGTAGAGCACATACGAAACGTCACTGAAGTCATAATCAAAATGAACAAGTTCAATATGATTATCACTGCTGTTTGTGTCTTATTTTTGATCAAACTACGATGGCCCAAGAACAAAAGTATTTACCTTTAGGTATGTGTGTTCGAAATGTTTTAATGAAAAGCCCTTTTAAATACCTAAAAGTGACAGTTTTCTCTACCCTTTCATATACTTCGACTCGTGAAATCGCTACCCTTTCATATATACCTGAAGCGTGAAAAAGGTAATGTAAAGCAACCATATTTAACGTCGATAACTCGTTACAGTAATTCAACTGACAAACCTGAGGTCGACGGTGCGCTCATTTTACTCCCCCCTCTCAATCAGTGCTTCGCTTTACGGGTATTTAAAGATACTTAGCTACACGGAAAGGAAAGAAGTCGAAACAACGATGTGAGATCCGGGAATCGAACTCCCCAAGGCCACGCACTAACCGACTGTGCCATCCTTGCTCCTTAAAAGACCACTTTCGG
>NC_090891.1:26461328-26476328 GCF_036669925.1 Montipora capricornis | reverse complement strand
TGGAGCTACGGTTACATGTTCAAACTTGCCCTATATTAATGCACGCCCCTTGCCTTCTCATCTGGTGTACATACATGACTGGCATCACATCAACCAATTTATGCGACGTCATGGGATGCACGTGTTGTTAATCGTGTTAGGGTTAGAGTTACGCTACGTTTGCGTCATGCTCCAACTTGCCCTTAATTTAAGCACGCCCCCTTCTTTTGTCTTTTTTATTGATGACGTCATTTGATGACTACTTGTCAAAATGGGTCTGAAGTATCCCATATAACAACTTATATATTTCTATAGTCAACGCAGCTTTCATTCTATTTTTAGAGTTTTGACCATCTCACCTATGAGGAAAAACCTTGCAACACCATGAGAACTGGCATGGTTCGCTCTACTGCTGACAGTGGTCACACTGACTTAGAAGTGTGCTCAAGAAAACAATGGAGGCAATATCTTCCTCAGTGTCACCTCCTTAAAGGTTGCTATAACAACAGGGTACCTGGTTTGATTGGTCACTGGCGTATGGACGAGCAAACTGGAAACCAGGTCGCCGATGATTCGGGACTTGAGAACCACGGCTCGGCTAGTGGCGTGGTGCCTAAGCTGTCCAAGTTCTCACGAGGTCGCTTCTTTCACGGCGGAGGGATTATTAGAGTTCCAAACACCGCCATCTTGAATTTTGGCAATTCAAGCTTCAGTGTGACTGGATGGGCCAAGATTTTGGATGTTCGATATCCATTGACAACTTTTGCTGTCAGGAAAGGCTTCGGCTGTTATTTTCGCCCAGGTCACTCCGGATGGGTACCCGGCTGGGAAACAGCACACGGCTACCAAGCCACGGGTCTGCGGGTGTGCATAAGGGACAACCAGAACAGAGTGGACAGGACGATCGCATTTGACCACGGCTATCAACCGGCACAGCTGATTGGACAATGGGTTCATTACGCTGTCGTGTTCCATCGCGAGAAAAAGAAGAAGGTGTATGTTTACGTCAATGGTAAAAAGCAGTCAAACACGCTGGACATCTCTGCCGTTAATGGAAGCGTGGACAACACCAAGGCACTCGAGTTTGGTCGACTATACGGCTGGAAAACCAAGGGGACCCTGGATGAATATCGAGTTTACAACATCGCCCTGGACGACAATGAAGTTGCGGCCATCTTCCAGAATCACCTTGTTTAAGACGTACTAAACTCAGGGAGACCAACAAGGTGATGGGATATCGAGAGATGACTGTGTTTTGACACAAAAAAGGAAGGAACTAGTTTAGAAACTTTACGCCAGTCATTTTAAACAGTATTTAGATCGAAAACGTATGATTCTGGGAGACATAGCTAAAGTAAGGTGCTTAGCATTTCTTTGATTTTTTTACGGTTTTTTCGGCTATGAACAGTTTCACGTTGGTCTGCCTGTATGGATGCCAATAAAGTCGAGGATTATACCTTGGTCTCAAACAATAGCATGTATGGTAATATATCAAACACAAGGAAGAGTGTTTCATCAGCCTATATCCAAACACTGAACAGCTTCAAAGTGTTTGGATATCTGATGAAACACTGTTTCGGGTATTTGATATAGCTTCTCAAAGCCTTAATAATTGTAAGAGAAATAATTAAAACCAAAAGCTCGCCAAGTTTTATGATACGGTGTTTGAATCAATTATCCGATGAAATAGTAGGTTTCAGGGGGTAGTAGAAATGCGTAGATTCAGGTAGATTTTATCCATTGGACACAGTAGTAAATGGTGAGCATCATTCTCATCTGGTTGGTCAATAAATTCCGAAAACCGCTTACCTTTATTCTTGCAACGATCATTCCATCTGGATTATTTGGCTAAATGGTAAGCATCCATCGTGTCGTGTAATATCCGAGCAAGAAAGATGACAGCAATTTTCAGTCGTGTTCTTTCGGGCAAATGATTAATAGGTAGACACAGTTTTTAACGTCAGAAAAAAATTGTTTTGTCATTCTAGTGTAAAATGAAGTTTATTTGGCCAGCCAATTTATTGATACGACTTGCGAAGATTGTCTACATTACTCATTAACGCGAAGATTTTTCAACAATGTATCGCTTAATCTAACCCAAAATCATTCCTATAGTAAAAAAACTTCATATTTATTAACCATTTCCTTCGCTTTTGTGTTTGTCAGCATTATGATTTGCGATAATTCAAGTTCATGTGTTCGATTCGTTTTCGAGTTCTGAATAACCAATATCTTAAGAAAAGTGTATTTGTATGTTTTCAAGTTTAGCAGAGAGAAAAAATGTTTTAAGAGAGCCAAACTAAACTCCAGGTCCCAGTTGTTCAAAAGGTGGATAACGCTATCCACCAGATAAATCACTATCCACTGCATAGCACAGTTGGTTTCGCTATGTCTTATCTACTGGATAGTGATTTATCCGGCAGATAGCGCTATCCATCGTTGGAACAACTGGGGCCATGCAGATGTCCCTCTCAGGGAAACCAAGATGGAATTTCCATACTAAACACTATAATTTTGAGTGATACCCTTTGCCGAATAACTCGAGTTTGGAATATCGCACGGCCCTAAAACTTTGACACCCTGCTCATTTATTGCTATTCTACAATATCTCAATTTCTGGACTTAATTTATTGAATGGTAAGCGATTCTATTTTTTCTTTGCGTGATACTTGCGTGACGTGAAAACCAAGAATAGATATGTTTCGTTTCTGAGGAAACGATGAGAAATATGTCGCATTCGAGCTCGATCCCCTAGCTGGCCTGCTTCTTCCATTGAAGGAGTTACCAGGGGTACCTATTCCATTCCTAGGCTTTTTTCTTTTTTTCGACTTTTAGTTTTTGGCATTACTCCTGTGAAAATCCACTTTTAGCGCCTTCAATTACACCCAACTCAGTGCCCTCTGTTTTTGTGTAACATGTACCACAGGCAACTCAGTTACGCTCACGAGCGTCTAGTTCTTTTCCGTGTTTGGAAAAGTCTTTCCTAGCCCTCCCCTGCTAAGTAGTGTCTTTGTGAGTAGAGTCTTCTGGGCGTATGTTTGGTCGGTTTCACCGGGTACTAGAAATGCGTAGATGTTATCGGGTGGACACAGTAGAATATTTACTTAAAGGGGTACTCTGACGAAAATCGCATCTTTCCTATCCAAGCCATTTTGAAACATAAGCAAGTAGTCTGCATGAGAAGAAAAATGCTGTTTACTTTTTTCAAATATCTCTTTTCGTTCCAGAGATATTCGAGTTTTTAAATTATGCAAATTAGCCAAGTGATGACGTCATATACTCAACACAAGTTTGTTCAAATATGATGAAAAGAGATATCTCAGCCAATTTGTATCAGAAATTTTTGATTTTTTGCAGTAAGATTCTTCTTAATGTTCTCCACATTATGAGCTTAACAGTTACGTTACCATGGCATCATACTGGGTTCCAGACCTCCCTCATAGTAAAAGCTTTCCTGGCCACCTTTGGCATTCCATTGTGATAATTGCTAACAGCTCTTCATGTCCATGATCCAGAAGCATATAAATATGGTAGCTCCACTTTGTGGCCTTGTTTAACATTTTTCAAACGGAACATCACTAACATACTGAAATCAAGGGGGTGGGGACTGGAAAAGAGTGAGTTGCCATGGGAACAAATTTTTTGATAGCCATAGGTGTGTTTCCTGTAGAACCATTAGACTACCAAGTTTCAATGGTCTGCGCTGCAAATTGGCCAAGTTAGCTCTAGTTATATACTCAATATAATATTGGGTTGAGTATATGACATCATCAGTCATCTCCTTTGCATATTTTACCCATTTTTCAAACTTAAATATCTCCGGAACCAATGCAGATATTTGCAAACGGTAAATGGCGTTTTTGTTCTTTAATGGAATTCTATGTGATACACTCAAAAAATCAAGGGGTAAAATTTGATCAGAGTACCACTTTAACCTGCAATGGCGTCGAAAGTCATTGTAAAGCGATTGGCGTTTTAATGGATCTTAACATACCCTTATGGAGCTCAATAATGGAAAGTCAATTGTACAAAAAAAAAAAAACAGGCGGTGAAAAATAAATATCTGGAATCCTCAAACCGACAAGTAATGGTCTTCGACAACAATTGCATCTTTTGCCGTAGGATATCACTAAGTGAGCTTTGTTTCTAATGTTATTTGGCTAACTGTGGTGTTATGTACAGGACTGAAACCAAATGCCAAATTCTGTATGGGTTTAAAAGGAATCCAACGCCTTGAATGCATCACAGTGGTTACTGAAGTCGCAGCTCAGTTGTTTGGGAATTTACATTTATTTTGCACTCAACTCTGCACAGTCTTCAGGAAAAAAAAAATGGAAACGTGACAGTACGAAGAATTATTTGAAAAAAAGCTTGCTGTCTATTTTGTGCTTCATAATTCACGGTCAAGGTTCTTCCGAAAAGGGTATCCTGAACTGTGAGAGTGAAATTTATTTCAGCGCTACCCGTTGCAACCACTTCCGGAGTTCGATGCCAAGAGGAAAGAAAATTTTAAAAAAATGATAACTTCTTACGGTGGGAAATTTTTCATTTCATCATATTTTTGTAGATAGTAAGTAAAGTAAGTGATTCATGATTAAAAAAATAGGGGTCACCGATGATCTAAACGAGTAAAATCGATGTGATGTTGCTAAGCTCTTGGAAGATTTCGTTTGTCACGTTTTTGCGTGACGTGTCGGGGAAGGACTGGAACCCAAGACAGGATCGATCGTTGAAGGAATGAAAGGTTTTTATTAAAAAAAAAAACCACTTTCTCAAGCATAGCAGCGACGTTTTAAGCAGGCGTCATCTTCATTTGGTTAGTGTTTTGTATCATATCTCGCCATTACCATCATGCTCATCTTCTGGAGTGTGGTTTTGTGAAATTTAATCGCTGGCTGTTTCTTCGTAGGTCCGTACTATTCAAGTGGATGACGAAGAAAATACAATTCTGTTCTATTTTGTGAAAGTAAATGAAAAGAACTTCAAAAACATGCATTCATTTTGAACTAAAGTTCGTAGGGCAATAAAAACATTAAAAAAGACAGCCCCATTAAATTTTCGCAATGGTTCGTCCTCGAGTTTTCCAAACATAAAACTGAACGTCAAGTAGATTACTGCACGACCGATAAAACAACGCGAATATCAGATTTTTTAAATCAATTTTTACTGATCACGATCTTCTCTGATCCAATGATGTGCAAGACTTATCGTCCACGGTTTTTGCAAAGGTTTTAAAACCTCAACTTCACTAATACTTGAAGTAATGCGTGACATGCTACAGTCGCGTTACCAGCGCAGTAACGTTGCGCATAAACAATTAGCGCTAACGCCCTTAAGCGAGCGGCTTACAGTAACTTAGAAGGGACTGCTACCAGTCTACGTCGGTAAGGGTGTAACACACGAAATTAGCCGATATATAAATACCATAATACTTTTTGTTTGTCCCTCCAAAAGTATTGCATAAGCATTGTTTCCAGTTTCTCTTGGGACAATATTACAGTGCGACGCGCCTTACCGTGGCCACCTAACAAAGTGTTTTACAAATTGTCCGCCAATCAGCATGTGTGAATTTCATTGAAAGTCACACCTCCTTGCAAAGTTCCCACAGTATGTTCATTTAGTGGGTGTGAGCGAATATGGACATTACACAGCGCAAGCACAAGGAAGTCTGTTAGCAACGAAGAAGGCATTTTTCATTTCGGAAAGGTAGAAGTCTGGTAACAAGTATGGTGCTATGGTGACATTATAATCACTATGACAATGTGTAGTTTTGGCAGCACATCAACCCTGCAAAATCTCAACGCTGCAGACTAAGTATTTGCAAAGATATTTCACATTTTGTAATTTTACATAATTTTGTGTCAATTATGTGACGTCACAAGTCCTCTAATTAGTATAAATCAAAATCTTGAATAACTTGGCTACCAAGAGTGCTATCACAATAAAGTAAACGCCGTTCTTCATCATTTTGAAAGCTCTTTCGAACAAGCTAATAAAAAATTGTGTCATAGACACGTTAAGATGCTTTGTGTATTGGATTTGCATGATAATGTAGCATTCGCATTGAATGATATGGAAATACTTGTAACAAAACGTTTTATTCACAAAGGATTTGAACTGGGTACAACATTGAGTTAGCCGAATTGGGCTATTAAGCCCCATTTTCCTGGACCAGTGTCATTTTTGAGGAACTACCACACCCTTCTCATATTGAAAAGGTTTAAATAGTCACGAAGTGATTAAAATAACGCGAGTTTATATTTTGAGATAACATTCTCGCTGCCCTCGCCGTTGCTTGAGTTCCCTACTATTTCACTCATTACTTTATGAAATGAGTCAAAAACGACGGCTAAACCTGCCTATAAAAAAGTTTGAAAGTTTAGCCCGTCTAACCCTTGACTAAGCTAAACTTTGTCTAACAGTAACCGAGTAACGGAAACTTTCTGAAAAAAGTGTGGTTTGGGCCAGGACTAATGTAATTCCAGTCTGGACGTCGTCTATTGAAATAATCATCTTCTAGTGTTAAATTAACAATTCCATGAGCGCACGTTGGATATGAGATGGTAAATAGCCAACGAGGAGCATAGCGCACGGCTATGACTAGTCTCATATCCAGTAAGCGTGAGTGGAAAAATCATTTTGTTAAATTTTCATTAAGTTCTGAACTGTTTAATTACAAAACTCCGACAGGATGTTGTCTCAGTTTTTACAAAACGACCGACGCAATCAGTTTCCGTATAAGATATGAGCTGATAACCGAGATTGACTGAGCCAATCAGAACGCCAGATACACAATATCCGAGATTGAAAATTTGATAATAAACAACTATTGGATGAGGTTTTTGTGATATCCAGAATAGTCAAGGTCGAGGAAGAGGTTATTATACATTTATACATTGAACGAAAAAAAAAAAAAAAAAAATGGCCACGACATTGAGTGGAACTGATAAATTTATTTCTCAACGTGTAAATATACAAATCAGTGGCACATAATTCAATTGCCAAAAAATTCTATACATTAGACAATATGTGAAAAATTGAATAAAAGCTGGTTGAGAAAGTAAATAGCAATAAATAAATCTAACTGAAGAAAACAAACCTGGAAGTCATGTATTTGCTTCTTCACTGACGGCAAGCAACACAAAGCGCGCGAAGTTGACATGATTACCCTTACAAATCATGCACCGCGGTTATACATGACATGACTACCAGTAACCTTGAGTGTCCTTGACATGAGTATTGTATAATCTGCAGCTACATAGATGGCCTCATAGGCGCTGATTTCGAAAATTCACCTTACGCTTTCAGCCAATCAGAAATGAGATAGTGACTTCAATGTATAATAATTAATGTTATTGCTGTAGCCCAATCTAGACCCTTCAAGTAGCACATCTTAGTTGACAAATAAGAACTCACGAAAGTAATTACCCTGTTTTCGTACCATTTGCAGTTTACAGAAGTCATCTTTGTAGATCATAACACTGATCACAGAGCCTAGTTTAGTCGAGTATGTGAAGCGCCACCCATTAAGGCCGAAGCTCATTATGGACAAGTTGACAGCGCCTTTGGATTGTGGGAATGTTACGGAACTGTCAGCAGTACATTTATAGGGGATTATCGACTGCTGGTAATTGTGATAATCACAACTTCAGTGGCTTTATGGTGGGCAGTTTCACTAATAATTGTTACAAGCAGTGTCGCAATTGTTCAGGATGATACTGACTTCCGTACCGCGGCTCTTCGAGCAAGTTACGATGGAGTGGCTTTCAACGCGAATGGTCTTGGTCCAAACCAAGTCACAAAGAGGCTAATGAACGTTAGATTGCGTCAAGACATCAGCGCTCGTTCTATTACGAAGGAAATTTTGTTAGTTGTATTTTTGAAGTGGTACACTAATCAAAAAGCTGTCTCGAATTGGTCTAAGTTAGAGTTAAATGGTAATGCAAACCACCTCTACGGGTCGTAATAGAAAATTTTATAAATTTTAATGCGACAACCAAGGACTTATAACGCGTGTCACATACTATTTGAGCAAATGCTCTTGTCAAAATTCCAAGCGTCGTCCGACGTCACATGTATCCAATCATACACAGGCATCTTTCTCGATAGTACAATAATCGTGATTGGTAGTCTTTTCTATGCTGCCATGTACTTCAACATCTAGTTCTTCATTCTAGCCGCTCTAAAATTTCCCTCTCTCCCTAACCTTAATGCGCGATCTCCAATAGTATGTGATACAGTCTAGTATGTTATTCTGCCATAAGAGCACTCCTCTTTACTGAAGATCTAGATTACTATAGGTATGACCTTATGTTGTTATAGGCTGGACTAAGGCAGACCTACCAAACAAAGAAGAAGCAGATCTATACTGAGCTTCCTGTTATATTGATAGGGTTGGTTTTCAAGCATTTTTCAGTTTGATTAATATGCCTGAGTAGTTTATTACAAAGGATTGCCACTTAATGGGGTCCATTATCATTGCTCTCCTCTATGAGCTATATTTATATCCATGCATTTAATCGTTTGGCTTTGAAAATTGTTATCGTTCCTTTACCAGGTTCATCACGGCTGCATTGTGAAAATAGAGCATGCAAGTCTTTGAATCAACTTCGATTGTTTTGAGCTCTTGGACGCGAGAAATAAAAGGAAATTACAATGTAAGGCCACTTACACACGAGCAAGTTTTCCTGCCCAGAGCTATGGACAGCTTTATTTTTTTTAGTGTTTATGCAAGACATTTTTTTTTTTACATTTCCTTCTCGGCAAGTTTTTTTCCCTGGTGAGTATGATAACGAACCTTTCCTTGTCATTCATGTTTTAAAAGATTTTGTTCTTCCAAGCATTTTCACGCTAATCATGGCTTCTTTGAGATCGTGGTGAAGCCGCAAGTCGTAGGCGGTGGGTTCTCCGAAGTGTCACACGGAGATGGACCTTAGCAATCTCAAAGTTGAGCAAGCAATTTGTTTTGAGAATTACGAAAAAACAGACGAGATGGATAAAGGGTATCGGTTGCTGAAGAAACTCTGGTGCTGGGTCGGTGGGGAAGTGAAACCGCACTGAGTCGATATGGCAAATTCACCATCTTAAAGAAATTCGAAAGCTGACGTTTCAAGCTACTGTTAAGCCTTAGTTCTGACTTTTGTCGCGTTGTCAGTGCAAAACAGACGAGGAACGTTTTCCCAGTAAAGAGGTTGTCGTGGGAAAAGCAGATCTTGACAAGTGTTAAGGCGGGCGACACGAGGGGTCATGTTGCGGGGACATGAAGCAGCGACATGTTGCAGTGACAAAAAGGTGTTTAGTACACACTGAGGCAACATGCATTAGGGTCATGTAGCCGGGACATGTAGCAGGGACAAAATCACAACATTTGCACACACACGAAAATGTTGCGGGTACATGTTTCAGGGATATGTCACAGCGATATGTTGCAGCGAAGTGTCTCATGAAGTTCAAGAACTTCATGGGACACGTCGCGTGGACAAAATCACCCCCAAATTGGTGTTGCACAATTATAAAAGTATCAGTTCACACGAGGGGACTTGTCGCTGCAACATATCCCTGAAACATGTACCCGCAACATTTTCACGTGTGTGCACACGTTGTGATTTTGTCCCTGCTACACTACATGTCGCCTCAGAGTGCATTACACAAGTCTTTTGTCGCCGCAACAAGTCGCTGCAACATGTCGCTGCAACATGACCCCTCGTGTCTGCCCACCTTTACACTGAGACCCGAATAGAAAATCGGGGTTAACCACGTACTTTTCAAAGATAATTAATCAACAATATTTGTAAAAAGCTTTAAAATACAAAGCAATGTATGGCCTTCTTTTCCAAATTAAAGCTTAATTATCTCTAAAAATGCATGGTTTTCTCCGCATCGTTTTAAACTGCGCAAAAATCATCCCTGTAGTAAGCACCACCTATAGGACACCCGAATATCTTGAGATGCGCGGAAGGTACGCGCAATAACAATAGAAGGCACCATGCTTAAACGAGAATCTTCCCTATACTTTAGGCAAGGAAACCACAAAAACTACAATTTT
The DNA here is from genome assembly GCF_036669925.1 of Montipora capricornis. Lineage (NCBI taxonomy): Eukaryota > Metazoa > Cnidaria > Anthozoa > Scleractinia > Acroporidae > Montipora > Montipora capricornis. The sequence continues at coordinate 26,466,304 of NC_090891.1, read as the reverse complement.
CTTTTTAGCACATACAAGAAAAGAACAGAAGGAATTTGAAGTTGAATGCTTGCCAACAAAGAGTGTACAGCAACTTAGAAAAAGTAGGAGCAGCGCGAGTCACGCCAAGTGGCTGGTGGGGTTCCTGCGCAACAGCGTTTTTCAAAGAGGCTAGGCATTTTTTACTGACGAATATAATCATAGACATACAGCAATTTTTTTCCTTAGCGACTTGCGAAAATTCCTTGTTTTTTAAATTGTAATTGACAAGAAAAAAGTAGCGAAAGAATAGCGAAAGAACAGCGAAACAACAGTTTCAAAAGGACACCTAACAAAAAACATTTTTCCGTGCCGGTTTCAATTTCAGGTAAAAAACAATGAAACAATATAAATAGCCTCAACTTTTGCTATTATCAGCCCCAATTTGGTTATTAATCAGGCTTAATACCCAATAAAGGAAAAGATGACTGATAATTAACGCAGAAATTTGAGAGCAGTTTGGCAAACCATTCAATGACTCATGGGTTTGAAAAGTCGAAGCGTTTCATTCATTCAAAAACATTTCTTTTATGTTGAGCTTCCCTCGCAGGTTTGAAGAAGTATATGGTTGCAATGGTCATCCGTTTATATTGACAAAATTGTGGAAAACAGCCATAAAAACACACACCGGCATTAATTAAAATACAGTAGCCTCCGGGTGAAATTTAATTTTACAGAAGTACGAAAGGTGAAACAATCACGTTTCAGTACCTCATTTTATAGTATTTGGGACTTTTAATACTGGTTCTTAAAAGCCTGTTTTGGGGTAGAAACGAAGTTATTTAGGTATTTGTACTCGCATCCATAGAAATGTTTCGTCTCAGGTCTTATAATAGGGCCAAAATCGCCATCCACTCCAGTGCACTTTGCACACACTGGTGCCCAATCCTAACTGCTCATCTAGATCAATGGTGGAGGATAGTGTTATTTTTTCATGACTGTTCAATAGCTGCTACATTCAAGCATTGAAAGGTTCCTATCAAACACTAGTAATTTTGGCCGGAAATAGTTTGGAAACAATTGGGCCAATATATGTTCTGTGTTCATCGAAAAACGAATAAAAAACCCTGAGTTGAGATCATTGATTGCTTTTACGTCAGTAAACAAAGCAAGCGGCAAGCGTGATCGTAAATGTCATTAAAATATTGATCAAGTTTTCTTTTTTTCCTTGTTCCACAATCGCAGTGTTTTTATGGAGTTCACTCCCCAAATAGCCGTTAGTTATTTCACTGCTTATATTAAACTGTTTAAAATCTTACCACGAAGCTAAGGGATTCATTACTAGTCATTTACGCGTTTGTGAGCATTTAAATTGTACCAAGAACAAGGGAACAAAAAGTCTTAACTCGTCCTTGAATGCTTTCAAGCGAAACCCCCATGGTAACATCATTAATGGAAACGCCAGCTTTTCTCTGTGGATTAGCATTGGAATTTTTTCCCGTTTGCGGTGTTTTTTAAGAGCTCATTCGGTGCGCACTTCACTGTTAGTCGATTTGATCTCACAAGAAAAATGTATCTGGCGATATCGCTTTTCGTTCTCTTTGCGAGTATTCAGTAAGTACATTTTTATTCTCAATACCTTAGTTATTTACCTCGTCACGGTGATAAGCCGAAAGTTGAAAGCTTAAGTATAACTTTATATTTCTTTTTACCAACTGAAGTTATTATTGAATCGATATTGAATGATTGACGAAAACTGCTCAAAAAAAGATCATTGCGTCTGTGTCCTGAGTAACACGGCTAGCTAGCCAAATTGATTAATTAATTTTTTTGGTAGATTTAAGTTATAATTGAAAACCTGCGACAAAGGAAAAAAAGCACAATTCTGTTAAAACTTTCACTTACAAAACGTCACGGTCATAACATGGGCTCGGCGTTTCTCGAACAAGTTCCAAAACTTTTCGGGTACGAAAAGCCACTTCCAAAACTGCCATCCGCTTGTTTCAGTTGATTGCCTGGTTTTTGAACCTGTTTTCAGGCTAACACAAATCAATGATTGTCAATGATATTTTTTACTGAAGAAACAGACGAAACGTCAGCTTTCCAAATCTTTCATGCACGGTGGTAATTCGACCTTTATCAACTCGTTTGATAAAACCAAATTTCCTTGTTTCACACAGTTTCACGCTGCACCACAGTTTTTTGAGAAACTATAAATTTGTTTGTGGTAGCCACTGGTCTGAAGGACGCTTAACCTACGGGAGAAAATGAAAATTTATACTCAAGTGCTGACGCTCTTCATAAAACTTCAAATTTGGCTTCTTCACGGGTTGTTTACCATTTACAAGCGGAAACCGGTTGGTACTAGGTTTGTTCAAATGGTAAGCAAAAACTCCTGAATGGGAAATTTAGTTGAGATCGGCGAGCTCCATTTACAAAATCCCTTCAATGTTACCGAGAAAGTCTGGAGAGAGGCAAAATCATGGGGGTATGCAAATGGTAAAGGCGTTTTCCGTTTGGAAATTCCGTTTGGGAATTTTGGACTACCTTTCAAGAAATCCCGTTTTCTCTCATCCTCGGAGACCCAGAGGCAGATCGCGAGGCAAGGGAAGTGTAAACGGGCGAAAAGAAAAGCATAGTATGCTTTTCTTCGTCGCCATTTTCTTTCGCCCGTTTACACTTCCCTTGCCTCGCGATCTGCCCCTGGGTCTCCGAGGATGGTTTTCTCTTGAAATTTTCCGTTTGGGAGGACCAAGATGGGCTTACCATTTACATTCCGACCGAGATTTCCGGATTTTTGTCGTAAATGGCAAACAGCCACGGTGTTGTTTTGAACTGGACCAAAGTGAAAAATGCAAGTGCAAGGCGTGCTAAGCTATTGCAAATGTGTGACGTTCTCGTTACAGTCGCCGTGGTCGTTGCTTAAGTTTCCTAATATTGGCACCTTACCGCTATTTTGGAGTGCAGTGCCAATTGCGTGTGTAAAAGGGGTTTTAATGTCTCTCATCGCATTGGCAGTGTTCATGAAGACGCCACTTCAGAATAAAAAACTTCGCGCTAACATAAATATCATCCATCCTTTTAGCGTTGTCAGTCAATTGGCCGAAGCGCAAAATACCATAATATGAAGCTGTGATCCTCCCAGTTATGAAGGCAATTTTTGCAATTGCGTAAAAAAGCCTGAATAATTCAGGACTTCAACGGGGTTTGAACACGTGACCTCGCGATACCGGTGCGACGCTCTAACCAACTGAGCTATGAAGCTATGAAGCTCCGTTGGTTAGAGCGTCGCACCGCTATCGCGAGGTCACGGGTTCAAACCCCGTTGAAGTCGTGAATTTTTCAGGCTTCTTTACGCAATTGCAAAAATTGCCTTCATAACTGCGAGGATCATAGCTTCATTTGATTTCATATCCGCAGTTCATATATTATCAATTTCATATATCATTTCATCGTCGATAATAATCTTTGTTTGTCCACCCAAAAATTGAGTAAACATTGTTCTAAGTAGCAAGAGAAAAAGGAAACAATGCTTATGCAAAATTGGGGGGACAAACAAAGAATACTATGGTATTTTTCGACTCGGCCAATGGGTGGTTTTCACATTACGTCATCACCGCCTAGCTCCTTTTTTTCGTCCACCGGTACCAGCATTACATCATTGTTATCTGTGTCTCTAGAACTTGTTGGCAAACCATCTATATGAGCAAACTATCCTATAACTAATTTGTGCAAACGGTTTTAAAGTGAAGATAGGAAACGAACAGTTTCTCGTGGTATACTCACGTTGTCGCCAAATCCTAAAATTTGTTTTTTTTTTCACTTTGTTGTTTTGCACAGTTCAGCAAAGAGATGCACTAAACTGGGTGCCGCATGATTATTTTTCTCTTTAACTCATAAGATTCTTGTCTTTTTGGCGTAGCCATTGCCTTGGCCGACGTCACGGTAGTTGCTACTTAAGGCGCTGTTACACTTTGAAATGAAATCGCATTGTTTTGGCGACATTAGGGCCGTTTATACGAGAGAAAATAAGCCGCGGCTTACTCTGGCCGCGGCGTGCATAATACGCGAAAGGAACTATTGATACGAATAAAAACTCCCAGGCTAGGATAAGCCGCGGCTTGAGAAAGCCGTGAACGTAGATTTTGCACCATTTATACGGTGTGTTCGCGTCTTATGTAAGCCGCGGCCAGAGTCCCATTGTGGCGGGACAAGTTGCACGAAACATTTCGCAGTGTGACATAATCTGTAACGGCCAAAATCGTTGCGAGACAAGTTGCACGAAAGTAGAACTTAATTTTACTTTTGGCAAAGGCTCTTGCAACTTGTCTCGCGACGATTTTGGCCGCTAATAATTCAGCATCACAAACAGCAAAAGCAGGCTGAAATTTGCGTTTTGCCAAAAATCAAATGAACTGGATTACCTTTAGCTCATTTTTTTGCCTGTTGTCTGCAGATGTCGTACAACTCTTACGAAGACAAAGAATTGTTCTAATAAAAGAATTTCGACCATCAGTAGCCAACCGTTTTTCCTTGCTGTTTCACGTAAACGTGATGTCAAATCTCTCTAATGATCGTTCGACCATTGGTGGTTAATGCATGCATGATATCCATCGAGTAGCTATCGAGTCCACCATAGCGGAGATATCGTTGACGTCACCTTTAAAAATGTCATTAATGTGCCAACCAGAGCCTCATTGGCTGTCGAAACAAAGGGTCTTTTGTTCTTGTCGTTGGTACATTTGAATAACAAAAACAATGTTTGTAAACAGATATCATCCCTATGTTAAATAGCCTCCTTGCAGCCGTTTTTTGTGTCGGTCCCATTCCCCCTCCCCACAAGCGACGTTTGTGGGGAGGGAGAATGGGACCGACAAAAAAAAACGGCTGCAAGGAGGCTATTTGTTAGATCGAAATTACAAGCCGTCAAACTCTTTGTTTATTGAATTGCATTCTCGGTCGCGGTTGGCGCACAGAGCAATGACGTAAAATGCCTATTGGGATAATGCAAAACCTGT
>NC_090891.1:26428828-26443828 GCF_036669925.1 Montipora capricornis | reverse complement strand
CAGTAAGTTGTTAATTTAATTGTCTGTATATCTATTTACTGGTTTGATAATAAGTTAAAAAAGAAACATTCACCGAAATTCAGCGCCCAAGAAACTCCGTGGTAAAAAGGAACTTTTTGCGGTTACGGAAGCCACACTGAGCATTTATCAAAACAATATCTTTGAATTCCGTCTTCCGCGGGTCAATAATTTTTAGCACTTTAGTAATTATTTTTTAATCTACGGTGCCACGACCTATCATGCAAGCGAACCAGTTTCGTTTCAACACGCTAAAAAAACACATCTTCATAGATCTCTACAGAAAATTCTCATAAAATCGAAGCCTCAAAGTGGCCACGTTATGCAAAGGAAAGTAAAGCAGTATAGATCGTTTTCACTGTCACGCAATAAAAAAATAAATCGGAAACCATCTAGTGGAAAAAGTCAAGAATTCGCGATGTTTTAGAAGATAAATGAAGAAGACACTTCTCCAAGTTTTAGGCCCGTACGTTTCCCCAAACTTCAGATATTCGTCGAAATGTTTCGCAGAAATTTACAGAGCCCAGTATGAAAACGCCATGTTGGTGCACATCTGTGGTGCACCAATATGACGGCCGGAAAATAGTGTCAACATCTGTTTACTTACTTTGGCTATCTAGGCGAGTGATCATCTGTACTGAACAGACAGCTATTTACTTAAGCACTTTTCCTAATGCTTTAAATTCTAAAAAGGCTCAAAACCATGAGATAAATATATATTTCTCAATAAACTTGATCGTCGCCTCGTGTCACGCACCGCTATAACTCAGAAATTCAAAATGCTCTGGTTTCCAAACGAAGCACGCTATTGAGCTTTAAAATTGCAAATGGATACAAATTTACCGCCTCTTATGCCTGATGAGGATAAAAACTTTCGTGGCTCTTTAGTTTTGGATTTTAGAAAATGATGACGTCGCGTGAAAACGATCTATTCTACAAGTTTTCATCGAGTCTAGTTCTCGAAATGTAGTTGCTTTTATCGCATAGAAATACCAGTGTCTGCAGGAGTATGAGAGAAAATTGCTTTTTTTTTCTTTTATTGATGAAGCATGTAGTCAAAACTGTATAGTGCAATTGGTTAAATAATCTCGTTGTCGTTGAAATTATTTATTATTAATTTCAGTATTAATTTTCGTGAAAGGTTTGAATCGTAAGAAAATGAAAACAATTTTTAAAACGATTGAATGCTAGATATATAAGGATAAAAATATATCAGTATCATATCGCTTTATGTGCTACCTGTGAGTCCACATACGTATAGAACCCTTAAGCGACCTGTGCGCACGCGTCATATTATTTGCGCTGATGTTCTTGTTGCATCTATCTTACCAGAGCATGGGCAGTAAGACCGCGGTGAATACCGTACGAGATGGCAGCTAGTACATAGTTCGTTGCACTTGTTTTGAACAGAAGACAGAACAGACCTAATCATCCAATCTTCATATGGCTGATTTCTAGAGATAATGTTGTCAAGTGAAGCTACGATCCTCGCAGTTATGAACGCAATTTTGAGCAATTGCGTGCATAACTGCGAGGATCATAGCTTCACTTGATTTCATATCCGCAGTTCAATATATGATTCATTTCATATATCATTTCGTTCGTAAATAATGTTTTGTTTGTTTTTTTCTCAAATAGAAATGTCTGTTCCAGTCTTGTTGACCTAGACATTGCTCCTCCGAGTACAGCGATCAGAATCTGCCCAATGAACTTCCCAGACTGCAACCTCTTTGAGGTATTATTTAACAGATGTCGATTTTTAATTCCAGTCATAGGGGACTTATGCTAGGGACACAAGTAGGCTTTTAGTATGCCCGTTAACGGGATTTATGTTAGTTGAAGTACCTTACTCTGTAACCTTAAGAGAGAAGCCGAAGTACGATCTCCATACTCCCCTCGACTGCGTATAGTTGAGCGGATGAAGACACGATAAGGTGTCAAATCTGAGTGAATCTCGAGTTAAGAGGTGCAGGGATGGCGCAGTGGTGAGAGCACTCGCCTCCCACCAATGTGGCCCGGGTTCGATTCCCGGACTCGGCGTCATATGTGGGTTGAGTTTGTTGGTTCTCTACTCTGCACCGAGAGGTTTTCTCCGGGCACTCCGGTTTCCCCTCTCCTCAAAAACCAACATTTGACTTGATTTACTTTCATTGTTCATTTCAGTTTACAGTGTCCCCAATTAGCGCTCCAGCGCTAGAACGACTAGACACTTAAATAAAGTTCCTTTCCTTTCCTTTTTTTTTGACTTTCTTTCGCACTTGTGTCCTAACTTGGACCCCAGTGTGAACTCACATAATAGTAACAGATCATTTAAGAGGAACGGGGCATTTGCAATGTTTCTAGTGTAGAGTGATATGATTAGCTGTTGTGGGCCTCTTCATTGATTTAAATTCTCTTTTAAAATGAGTCGACGTCATGCACTCTTGACTTTCGCCTCTGATGAATTGGGTATCATTTCGAGGCTATGGTGATGGCCCACCGAGAAGCAGATTCTACAATGATTTTTCTGATTCTTTCTGTTGTTCTCAGACCTACAGAAGCCTCTCCCAGGTCCGATCTATCGTCGGAATGAGAAAAGAAAAAGAAATCCTGAAAAAAAAAAAATTAAGTATGGCCCACCGTCGATTCTCATACAATTAACCAAACTTTATATAGCGTTGTTTTGTCACCTAACAAAAATTATTTCTGGTTTTGTCTGTAAAGGGAAAAGTGATTCTCCACAGGACCTTGTTTCCCGCTGACTTGGTGGCGGATGCATCATTTATCGATCCCACTGGTGTAGTGATCTCTCGTGAGCTAAGATTCAATACGATCTCAACCTCGCGTGACCTACTTCTTCGAGTTCCACTGATCGAAGCTGGTGCTTTTAAGACCAACGCTCCACTGACCGTCAAACTTACCATTGCCAATAACGTCGAACTTGGTACAAACCAACAGACCGATATCTTATATGCATTGTCAGACGGAAGCAGATTTGTCGGGTTCGATATTCCAGACAGACTTAATTACGGTGGTAAAGCACCATGTATTGGTGCACAAGGCAACCTTATCAACAATAGGGCACGTAATTTGAATAGAATCAATCCAACATCTCCCCTTGTGACAGGCTCCCCATATCCTGGCAAATTCGAGGTCACTATTAAATTGAACGAAAACATAGGCTATTGCTACACTGCCCAACGAGCAGGAACCGTAAAGCTCGCCCCCTACAACGACTTTAATAAACTGGCAGTCGATCAAGGAATCTCCCTGGTGGTCTTTAAGGACAACGCTGCTGAGACGTATGGGATCGTCTTCGTTGAGGCGTACATCTCGGTAGATGACAAGCATTAAATTATGTAAAGCAAAACGTCATACATGACTCGTGTTCGCAAGACTGCATGAAATACTGAAACAATTAGGTATTTCCCAGATTTGAGCTGGTTCACAACGACTTTTATAATTACTTTCCTGCTTGGCAGAGATTTCTTCGATTTCCCTCTGTAGCAAGAAGGAAAGGACACCTTTGCACGAATCTCCTCGATGTTCTGTCACGCATGCACGACGTGACGTCAATGCAACGCCACTTGCACTCTGCCGCCGTTGAGCAGGCGTACAAATTCTAACCAGTTATAGCGGGTTTTGAGCCGGTTAAAAGTTTAACTTCCGTCCAAAGTTCTGGACGTCAACAAGGAGATCCGTGCAGAGCTTTCACTGATATCAAGTTTCCCTTCGCAGCAAAATGAACCTCCATTGCCGGTAGTTCACTCAAACACTTCATGTAGTATAGATTTCTTGGTTTTAAAATTCAGAAATACGAAGTTTTTCTTTTCAATTACTACTGACTTGCTTATAGTTTTCGCGTTTCTGAGGTTGCTTGCCCGGGTGGGAATCCTAAATAGAAAGGACGGGAGTGCTCGTCGGAAATTTTGAAAAGAACCCCTAAGAAGTACCAAAATCCAGTCTTGTGGGCGTGGCATGAATTTTTTTTCGCCCCTAAGAGGTACCAAATTATGGGTTTTAATTAGACAAAATCAAAAAATAGTTAATTGTCAAAATGTCTCCTGTCATAATTTTTCGGCTGAGTCCCCTCAAAGGTAACGCTAAAGCTTCCGCTGTGGACATTTTGAGGCTGAACTCCCTAAGAGGTGTCAAAACCCCTATTTTAACCCCTAAAAGGTACAACAAGCACCCCCCTCCTTTTTATATGGGAGTCTCCCCCTCCCCTGGGGTTGATTGAAGCATTTTGGTGTTAGTTTTATCTTAATGTCAAAAGTATTTTAAGCCGGGCTTTGCTTCACTACTAGCTTTTTTTTGTCGAATCGCGGCTTAAGGCAACAGCTTTTAAATCTGTATTATTGACACCATACTGCCAGACTAAGTTTTAAAGGAAATCATTTCATATACGTTCAATACCTCTCTGTAAAGAGTTTTTCGCAATCAAGATGAACTCTGCCTCGATTCAAGTCATGTCAGTTCAGTTAAGTGTTGTAAGCTTTGGATCATAATTGTATCAGGCAAGAGTTGTATGCTTGAAAATAAAGTAATTTACAAGTTGATGTCCTTTACACTCAATACTTAAAAAAATGTTACACTTTCGTCTTTAAAGGCGCTAGGTCACGCAATTTTAGGCAATTTCAGCACTGATCGAATGGTCATAGAATTAACTAAAATATCAAAATAACTGTTCAAAACTATAGAAGAACTCTAACAAAACACAGGGAAGCCAAGAAGGGACATGGATGGACAAAACTGGAGAGGATTGAAATGGATTGAATTTGCGTAAATTTTTAAACGTCGGCCCACCTTTTTTCAAATTTATATCAGTCAAAATCAAAATGTCATTTACACAGCTGGAAAATCATTCTCAGTTGTTATGTGGCCGTGATTTTGCAAATGAAAGACTCATAATTAACAAAATGAAACAAAATTACCTAAAATAGCGTGACCTAGCCCCTTTAAAGGGGCTCCAATATTTGCAAAATAAGCCACTCAAACACTTTTTTCACAACATCAAGCAGGGATATTGAATCTTCAGCGAGGCCCTTGGAACAAGGCAGCGATACCCCACTGGTATTTAAAAAGCATAGTAAAATAAAAGACTTACACAGTGAGATGATCATTCAACTGGGTCATTTAAGGCCACCTTGGATGGGTGAATTTTAAAAGGCGTGCTTGATCACTTATCAAACTATAGCTATTGAACTCGAAAATAATTGAACGAGTATGTACTGACTGTGAATTAAACATTTAACACCGCCATAAAGGATTGGACACTGCAGGTCACTTTGCTTTTCACGAAGGCTTCTGTAAAAATGTCAGACTTTTTTACTGTAAAATCTGAATGACACCCTTTTTTTTGTAATAACGTCTAAGTTGGGTTTAGGTTAAGCATTCAGTTATTTTTTCGCGATTTGAGCTTTAAAATTGTGTGGTACGTGTTAAGTTCGACAATAAACCGGCTGAGTTTTGCTTTAGTGTATCATGTATGAAAACCACATTGTTGATGTTGAAAAACGTCCTTAAGTATTTAAGTTAATTGTCCTGTTACTCTCTACAGTTTTACATTTTTTTTACCTATATTTACACTACTCACAAAACAAAAACAAAAACAAATTAGCGCCAAAATAAAGATATTCTGAATTAACTGACTATGAGCCTGAGTATGTTCTCAAAAGTTTGGTTAATCTCATCCTGAACGTCCTCATAATTTATATAAAAAAATAATTTTATTGCCCAGAAGAAATACATAGATTTATGCTGATTGTGACTGTGACATGCTTAGTTTCTTATTTTCCATGTTTGCAGTTTGGGCATTCCTGTCATCCAAGAATTTCTCTCAGTAGATCTGGAAATCTAGATCTAGATTTAGATCTCTCGTGCGCAAGCTAGGCCGAGGGCAGCTTTCACCAACTGTGAAAATAAATTCCCTCCCCCATTTCCTCCCTATTTTTACTTTCTTGTGGATGGTGGGTGTCCCCTCACCTTTGCAGGGATCATGTCTTCTATTTTTGGGTATTTCCTAGGTTACCATGCTCATTTTCACTAAACGGCCTAGCCCATCATAGCTTGGCCAAAATATTCCAAACAAAATGGGTATTGTGTTCCAGCAAACGGAGCTCGTCCAAGGTAATGCCTTGCCAACAATAATCAGTCAGACTCTATGGCAGGAAGCATAAAGGTTCTTATATTAAAAAAAAAAGAAAAGAAAAGAAAAGAGTATATTTAAGCACGCAAGATGACATGAGCCTTCCTTGGATTGTTTTAGTAATATTGGCTGTCAGTATTGCAGTAAGGAAAGGCGCAATATTTGCGTGCATCAATTGCTTCAGGCACGTCTCATAGTTCATTTCAATTATTTGTCGGTTTCTTCGTCGGCTTTTCAGACTTCGATCGTAAGTTTGAAAGTGCAATATGTATGTGTAATCAAATGACGACGAGTGAAATTAGGAAATAATTTCACGAGCGTTTTGTCAAAATTCTGATAATTTCCCGAACCTTCAGGCGAGGGAAATTATCAGAATTTTGACAAAACGCAAGTGAAATTATTTCCTAATTTCACGAGAAAACCATTTGATTACCTTTTAATGTCGTGGGTGACAAATTACGCTCACAACCGTAATTGTAAAATCGCTCGAGTACTTTATCCAACTGCTCGGGAAGAATCATCTCCAGGTTTTTCTCAAGGCTATTTTCGTCACACCACTTCTCAAAAACTCTCACCCAGTTAATTGTGCTCTTTCACGCATTTAAATTTTCTGCCGCTGCTTTTAATTTCGTAACTTCTTCAATGGTCACTGTCTTAAAGGGGCTAGGTCACGCTATTTTAGGTAATTTTGTTTCATTTTGTTAATTATGAGCTCTAAACGTCAAATTGGCAGAGCAAGAGTCTTTCATTTGCAAAATCACGGCCACATAACAACTGAGAATGATTTTCCAGCTTTGTAAATGACATTTTGATAAAGATTGATATAACTTTGAAGAAAGGTGGGCCGACGTTTTTCAAATTTAACCAAATTCAATCCACTTCAATCCTCTCCAGTTTTGTCCATCCATGTCGCTTCTTGGCTTCCCTGTGTTTTGTTAGAGTTCTTCTACAGTTTTGAACAGTTATTTTGATATTTTAGTCAATTCTACGACTATTCGATCAGTGCTGAGATTGCCTAAACTTGCGTGACCTAGCCCCTTTAAATCTAGACGCCATCTTGGCTCTGATCGAGATACAAGAGATGTTACCGTGGCAATTTTGTAATTTCACATGTGAAATTATAAATTAACGCTGAAATTTTTCGCGCCTAAATTAAGGAGTAATTTGTCACCCATGATATTAACAGGTTAATTTTGCGGCTTTCGTTGAATCAAGGAAAAACACATTACGGTATTAATAGCCTAAATAGGCTAGTTTCGAATTGTGCATCAACAAAAGAGCAGAGTGGCAAGGTTCAGGGGAATACTTAGCATTTTGTTTTGATTCAGTATTCTTAAGACTTTAAGTGAATGCGGGCTGGTTAACTGGAGATCTGAAAGACAAAATTTGCGTTTGCGTAAAAATAAAATATTAATTGGATGAACCCAAAGAAAATATCAAGCAAAGCGAGAGGTTTATCTTGATCGATTACAATGTATAACAGACTCAATAATCATTCAACAGTGCAACCGTACTCACTTGTCAGTGTTAAATGTATCACTAGCTTTTAAATTGAAACTTGCACTAAGTGTTGTAAATTATTAGTTTTCTTCGAAGACTTTTATAGCCCCAGAAATTTCCCACAAATTTGGTGTACCAACGGCTAGATAAATCTTTTTCCCTCAGTTGAGGTATATTTTACACAGGCAATCAGGAAAACTAGCTTTTAAAAGTTGGGCCGAATTGAATAATGTCACCTATGCCTCTCTCCACGGTCTGCAGCGTAACCGAGTGTTTATCTCCACACCTATTATTATTATTATTATTATTATTATTATTATTATTATTTAATTTTTTATTTTTTACTTTTTTGTTCAACTTCAAAATACCCGACTGCCGCAGTTATAAGTGTAAATTTTGTACCGTTACTAAAATGGGCCCGTTAACTTGTTGTGCGCAAGCTGTGGATTATTAAACTTCCGCTAACTTGAAGGCCACAGGGTCGAAGGGAAATGACGCCATTGAAGATTACTGGGCGTGAATGCAGCTGAGAAGGTTTTCAAAAACAAAAGAGAAAACGGATGTTTTAACAGCGAAGGAATATATTATCCTTAGCCACTATTTCGAAAGGTACTGCTCAGCCTTTCTTTCTTCGTTTTTACAAGCAATGACTACCTGAAACGTTACCCAATAATAGCTATGAGAGATCCTGAAATAGAAAAGTACAGTAGGCTAATTATGGAGTTTAAGTAAGCGGCAACATACAAAATATCGCTTAAAAATATAGCTTTGGGTTATGGTTGATTTGCAACCAATCTCCAGAGACACAGATAACAAAGCTGCAATGTGTAATTGCTAGTGGACGAACAAAAGGAGCTGACAAAAAGAGATCCTTTGTTTTCTTCCACCAACTTGAACATGGCGGCGATAACCTAACGTCTCGGAAAACCACCTATTATTAATACTTATCACGGTCAAGATATAATACCGTAAACAGTGATTGGGTAGAATCCGGAGACTGGATTGGTGCGAAGTAAAGATAGAGGAAGAAAGAGTCACTGTTGCTGTGCTGGTAACCGTTACATTGCCTGGGACTTTCGTCCTTTGAAGACATATTCCTTTAATCTTTGAAAAGCTTTGAAAAATGTCTGTTACCATTTTGGCAGATCTTAAATAGGGAACATGGGTTTTCCGTACTGGTTTTCTATTGCTCTGATTGAGGGATTTTTCTCGCTAACGGTGTCAATACAGACCAGTTCAAATTGTCGACTCTCCTGACGACTTAAACCGCACCCCTATCAGTTGCCAGCTCTAGCACTTCAACAGCGTGGCTAATACTCAAACATCAATTCAAATTGTTATAACATCATTACGAACAGGCCCGGGTTGCTCGAAGCATGGTTAGCGCTAACCAGCGTTAAATACCATAGAAACCTATAGGTTTTGACATCTGTTAACAACGGTTAGCGCTAACCAGGCTTCGAGCAACTTGCCACAGATCTCTTAAAATCTAACGGTTAGTCTATATCTGTATTAATTACCTCTTACGTATAACAGCGAACTAAGACTCAACTAACAAAGCCAATTATTAGCAAAACAAACAAAATATTGGTTCAAAGACATTTAACAATGTGTGACCATATCATTTTTAATGATTTGAAACTTTGTTGACTGCAATTGTTTTTTTCTCTTTATGACGTACTTTGTCAGGTTGAGTTTCCTCCAACAATATAAACTGATGACGATATTAATTAATGTCCCAAAAAAAAGCTTCCAGTTGGTCCACCTATAATATACAAATACGAACTGAAACACAGATATTAATAATCGAAATCAGGTGTTGATGACGTCTTCTCATCAACAGAGATTTTCCTTTGAAGACCATTTCGAATGTATGTATATATCGCATTGCGTTGGTCAATTGTATATATAGATTCGGCCAATAATTGATCAGTGGCATCTCGCTGCAGAATGCACGCTAAGATCCCTCACAAAAAGTTTTCTTGCTCCGCCTTTGCAACTTGAAATGTTCTTATATATATATATATATATATATATATATATATATGGATTTTTTTTGAAAAAGGGTACTTCGATTCTTAAGCAGATTATTCTTAAAGAAAATACTTTTGTCTATGGAAAAATAATGGTACTACCATTTTCTTGTTCCGTATAAACTCTGATACTAATAATAATGTTTAAATCAATCAGTGACCTCTGATATTGACAAACACACCCCCTCTATCAACATTATTCTATTTCTCGCAATGCTTCAATTATAACTCATATACAAACAACCGAAACACTAAGCTATTGACTTATTTGAAAACCCGTTAATTACAAAATTTGGATTACTCCATCTCTCGATATAGAGACCTTTATCAAACTTGAGCTTTTAGATCAGAAAACTTAACTTCAGACTATCTTCTCTCTTCTTTTAAACTAACTTGTTATTTGCTGGTATCCCCAAACATTGTTATGGCTCGAGTCAGTAAAAACTTGTGCGTAAAATTTATGTTCACTTAGGAGTTTTACGTCAGTCAGTATCGGAAGGGAACAAGTTAAATTTAGCTGACCGGAATATCCGAAAGACAACTCTCAATTGATCATTGTTATTTTCCGAAATAACATCGCAATTCAATATACAGCAATGACGCGAAAGGGAATGTCGTTTCCTTTTAATATACGCTCCAATTTGCACCAAGTTTTTTATTTTCTCAAAATTTCCTACGAAAAGAACACAACCGTAAGTCGTTTCACAAGCCTTTGAAATAGCATTATAATGTATTTTTTTTGGCAAAAAGTCCTACGAAAAGTTGTTACTCAAACCGTTAACACAACCTGGTTTGATTATTCTTCGCACGTCATCTTCTGTAACTGCCCCCGTCACCAATATCTTTTGTCTTTTCGTTTCCAGAAATAAAACAACTCTCTTTCCGGAACCGATCACACACGCGGTTTTTTCCTCACGTGATTTTGTCAGCTCGTTGAGTATAAAAACCGTCTGGTAATCTCGTTTCTGACCACAATCGCAAGGACCACTGGTTGTATTTTCTCAGTGCCCAATCCGAAGAAGAAAAATGTTTCTGAGGACATCAGTTTCCTTTGTTCTTTTGGTAACTTTGGGAATCCAGTAAGTGCGGTCTTTATTTTGATGATTAGATATTGTAAAACCTTATTGAGAAATCGCTTGCTGAAGTCCGAGTCACATAACCTGATCGTCCGATACAACAAACGTTTAATACCACTCGTGGTAAATTGCTTCGGCAATACAGGACCAAGAACAAAGCGAATACAACTGACATGTGAGAAAGATAAGGCATTTGTAACAAAGAATATGCAAACACTGGATCAAAACTTCCCGGATTTGTGAACGAAACCAGATTCGTGTTGCTCAAACGGTATTTTGTACACCCCATCTCGTTTAATGTCAGTCAAGATACTACTGTACCAGCCGTAAAAGATCTACATATGTGATTCTAATATTTTTTGGGAGCCTGTATAAAGAGCCAAAATGGCGTAAAAATTGTGATCAGCTTCTTCGATCAAAAGCGTGAAATTTGAAAAATGTAGTTCTATATTTCGGTTTGATTACCGAACTAAGTAAATTTTACTACATCCGTGTCAACTTTTTATGGTACACGTGTACCTATAAAAGTTTTCCAACTCCATAAAGTTATACGTATTTAGTTAATTTAAGTACAGTGTACACGAAAACTTAATATTCTCTTTTGTTATGTTTTTGTTATTTTCCAAACAGGGTTGCTCGTCCCACGTTTGTATCTCATATGCCTTTGCAAACCAACATTCCTGTCTGTCCAGCGAATCTGCCAAATTGCGACTTTTATAGGGTAAGTTATTTCACGATTGCCATTTTCCTCGAGGGGAATCTTTGTTCACATTTTTCTTTGCCTCCTCGGCACATTTTTGATAAGTCAGCCAAAAATAAAGTACTGCATGTTTAAAATGCATTGCTTAATTAATGATCTTTCTTTGAAAATTTGAACACGATATACCAAATGATCTCTCTAAGCAATGAAGCTTCGAAAATTTGAAATTTTGCAAAGAATGCCTGGATCAGAAGCGATTTTGCCACCCCTGAGTTTATCGGTTTTTGATGGCTAATAACTGGCTCGTTATCAAAGCTATAAGGCTTAAAATTGGAGATTTAACTAAGTTTATCCGGTTCTTTTACCTTTTGAAGTCGATTTATTATTATTATTATTGTTATTATTATTATTATTATTATTATTATTATTATTATTATTTTACGGCTTGATGAACATAAAGATTGTGAACAAATTTTAGGAGCTAATCGGTAGTTTTTTCAGGTTTCTCTGTTTCATTTTATGCAATCATCTTTCGTTTAGAAAATCGGTTCATGTACGCAATTGAAAAAGTTGAATTTCTTTTAATTTTTCCATCAGACTTCCTGTTATGGGATATTATGCCCCGTAACAACGAACTCGCAATTGACCGACTCTGGCTCAGATAGTTTGATAGCTCGCTGGCTCGAGTTCCGTCCGAGCCTGTATCTTTACATCCTCGTTCCCAGATCCCATCGTTTCTCTCAGCCGGCGGGACCTTTGCACTCGAAAACCAAGGTGTCTGGAGACTTGCGAACAATAAAATCTAGAACCAGAAGTAAAAATACTTTAGTCGATGCGGCGCGATGCGACCCATTTTCCTCTAGCTTGAATTAACAATTATCGTCAATTCGTAATTTGCTCCGAATTTGCTATTATCGTTAATTTAGAGGAATGAGAGCTTGATGTAGATTATGGGAAACGGTAATATAATTTTTAAAAGACAACCTACGTGTATGGACATAGGACTCGAACTTGGCAATATTGATTAACCCGTCACCTAACCACTTGGCCACCACACCGCTAGAGGCTCCAGCTCAGGGACAATATTTAAATACTATTTGATAATGCTGTATTATCACTCGACAACAAACAATATTAAACACTGCAAAAGGTCGGTTTCCAAACTCCACGACAAAGCTCAACATTTTTAAAATCAAAGTTTAGGCCTAAATTATTAATCTAGCTTAGGCTATAAACTATGGGAGACATAAATAAATGTTTCCTTTGATTATGCGGTGTCTTGATCTTCCTTGGTGAAACGGAATTAAGAAGCGGTTCTTATAGAGTAGAAACTCCCGGTTCAAATTTAATCCACGGATATGATCTTTTTTTCCCTTATTTCCTCTGCTACCACAAGTCCTGGGACAAAGTGTCCTAAATTAAAGATAATAGTAAATTCAAAGCAAATTAAGAATTAATGATAATAGTTAATTTAGAGAACAGATCATGTTGCGCGATGGGGTCAGCTGACGCGAAGCTGGTTTGTAAAATGATCAGAGTGGCTTTGTTTCAAACTACAATTTTACTTAATTGCTTCTTTTTGTTCGACACGAACGACACGGTCTCTTAGATGAGGCCATTTAAAGCCCTTCGAATGCTATGCTTCGGAGTGCGGCCATGTTTAGTACTAGAGCAAATTTAAATCGAGTGTCGGTAAAACCAATACCAAATTAAAGAAATTACTTTGGCTAATCAAAAATGACAGAGACAGTCAAACCTCGAAGTAATTACACGTAGCTGACAGAAAGCGCGGGAAAACGTGCACGCGCGAGCCACGATTGATTTTGGTTTCGCTTCTGATTGGTTGAAAAAGTGGCGCGAGAACCTTAAACCAATCACTGAGTGAAGTAGAGCGAGTTTCAATTGAGTGTCGTAAAACCAAAACCAAAGTAATTACTTTGGCCAATCAAAAAGGACTGAGACACTCCGGCAAACCAATCAAAACTCGAAGTAATTACACGTAGCCGACACAAAGCGCGGGAAAATGTGCACGCGTGAGCCGCGATTGGTTTTGGTTTCACTTCTGATTGGTTGAAAAAATGGCGCGAGAACTTTGAACCAATCACTGAGTTAAGTAATCATAAACCAAAGTAATTATCTAATTACTTTCGACACTCAATTGAAAACCGCTCTAATGCAAAACCAAAGCAATCGCTAATTACTTTCGACACTCAATTGAAAACCGCTCTTTTGACGACTCATATTTGAACTCCGGAAGTTCTAAAATCCGGGACTCCAAATGCTATCCTTCGTTCTCGTGCGAAGGCCCCGCCGGCTAAGAAAAACGATAGGATCTGGGAACGAGAATGCCCTCTTTACAGTATAGTTCATATTCTTGGATTTCACATGACGTCACGGCCGCCATGTTGGTGTCCCCAAACAATGAAATGGAGGCCATGTTGGTGTGCCGATCCAATCCTCCGGGAATAGTAAGCTATTATTATGCTAACGTCTTCTTTTGTTTTTGTTGAAAAATATGGCTGTTGATCACGTGAGTGAAACCCAAGAATAGATGGAGTGATTATGAAACTCTGGAAGAAGAGTGACATCACGCTTCGTGTTAACTTGACAATGCACAATCTTTTGTCCTCGGTTCAAAACTGAGTCTTGAATAAATTAATCGAAACTTTTTGATTGGCTGTGGTTTGTGCATGGTCAGAGCCGAAACAGCAAACAAAAGACAAGAAACTTGCCGAGTTACATAACCATCTCCATGTATTATCTATGTTTACAGCAACTGACAGTATAAAATAATTCATTCACGACGACGATCTTTCGCTTAGAAAATAGGCCATATCACGGTTTTGACCGCCTTTTTGACGGATAGACAAATTGCAAAGCGTAAAGAATTTGTAGTGTTTATATGGGGATCCGATGTCAAATAATTTTCGTTAAACGCTAGTTCTGAAAAATTTATGAATTGAGAACTGAAGGTACAGGGCAAAAGATTATACAGACCTAATGTTAGGCGCTAACCTTTTACAGAAGTTGCCCGGCAGCTTTTTCAATTTTTCCATATCTTTGTAATTTTCTACCGCGAATTTTCAGTAACAATTACAGACAACTGTATGGAAAAATCGAAAACGCTACCACGCAGCTTTTAGCGAAGGCTAGTCTCTAAAAAATGGCCTGTATAATCCTTTACCCTGTACCTTCAGTTTGCGATTCATAATTTTTTTAGAACTAGCGTTTAACGAAAATTATTTGACATCGGATCCCCATATAAACAGTACAAATTATTTACGCTTTACCTACCCATTAAAATGACGGTCAAAACCGTGATAAGGCCTATTAATTAAAAGCTCGCCCTACAAAAAAAGGGCTCGTTTTTAGGTCTGAAAGCAGTTCGGACGTATAAAATCACATACATAGTTCCGGTTTTGAATTTTTTGTTTGCTGTTGTTTCAAAAGGGAAAAGTGTTACTTCATAGGACACTGCTGCCACCTGAACTGCTAGGAGTTGCGGTGAGCAGCACTGCCTCCCTGACACCAGCTCAAGACGAGTTG
>NC_090891.1:26411328-26413828 GCF_036669925.1 Montipora capricornis | reverse complement strand
TAAAGATGTTGTGTAATGGCAGTACTTCCAAAAGGATACGGAAAATCGCTAGTTTTTTACGTTTTCCCGCGATTGTTGAAGGAAAGGGATGCAATACGCACTTCTCCAAGTACGACTTGTAGGTCCGTAGTTTGAACGCCTTTATGTACGACCAAATATCAAGCTTGAGAAATAAAGGGGTCCAAGCAGCGATTTTGCAGGTGAAAAAGGCCGAATCTGACGAGGATGGTGACTCGCCGGTTACATTAACTTCTCAATGGGAAGAAAATAGAGGGCGCATTATCCAGGCAGGCCATGAAATAGCTTTCTATCACCTGGATGCATTCTTGTCTTGTGACGACGGAGAGCACAATCTGTTTATCTGCTGTCTAAGAAGAGATTGTAGTTGAGATGTATTGCATCCGTTGTAATAGACATTTCCACGCCAAGCCAGTTAATTTCCACTCCCTACCGGGTTCAGTAGATGAGTTCACTTGAGACAAAAATTTAACTATCGTACCCTTCCTTCCCGTTATCTTTGTGGCCCGCGTTGCTCGAAACGTGGTTAGCGATAACCAGCGTTAAATACCATGGAAACCTATCGGTTTTGATCCGTTAACTACATTCAGCGTTAATGTTAACTTTCTTATTGACTGAAAAGCTGGGAAAGTTCATCGTGAAAACCATCTCCAGGTTGTCCCATATGAAAAATACATTGCGGTGTATGCCCTCGGGAATACTTGGAGAACATCCGAGTGTTCCTTTGCATGAGTCGAACCTGCAGTTACCAGTTTGGATGCTCTGCCACTGAACTATGGGAGACTTGTTGTCCGAACATTATTCAGTTTGTCTGGTAAAGCCTAGTTTTCATATGTCAGGAAAATCCCAGACAATCGGGGATTTCGCGGTTTCCCGACCGTTCCAGATTTTGCCGACTAATGAAATCCATGAATCGTAGACATATCCCCGATAATCTCGGATGGTCGGGGACGAATCGAAAAAAGAGGAGGCGTTTCTATTTTCCTGACGTGTCATAGACATCGTCGGCGATCATTCCTCACATATCAAAAACTCAAATTTGTACTGTCGGAGAGGTCAGCGATGGTTTTTAGCTCTTAACCAATCCTCTAAATTGCAAGTTTCAGTTTTGGCGCACTTTTCATTTCCGGTCAAAGTCACTATATATCGGGAGAATCTGGAACACGCGCCTGGCAATTTTCCGATGGGACGGTCGGGAAATTCGTAATCCCCGATCGTCAAGGATTTTCTCGACATATGAAAATGACTAGGCTTAAGTCCTAAATCACTCATTCAACTTTAGTTATTGCCAAAGAAAGAGTTGGATACTGCAGTCTATTGAATTTTCAATCATTGCTTTTTCAGGGTTCTGATTGGCTAAAATTAATCAACCTCGGTTATCAGCTAATATACCCCATGACCTTTAATGGGAAAATTGTAGTCAACACTGGTCGTTTTGTAAAATTGGAACAGTTCTGGGTTTAATGACATTTAACAAACAATTAATCCATTTGCGCTTGCTGGATATTTACCTTCTCATGATCATATTCAACATGTGCACATGAACTTCAAGTCATTGCTAGATATAGTATAGCTACCTAAAAACATTATTTGCATTGACAAAGAGCAATCATTGGAAACATCAGCCTTTCAATTCTCTACTGGCAGATAACAAGGTTTTATCAACTAGTTCAATGTGGTAAAATAACATTTTTCTGCCTTTCTTCATTACAACAATGTGTTTTTTTGCTCTAACCTTAGGCTACTTGATCTTCGCTTTCTTGTTTAATAAAAAGTTTCTTCCTCAAGAATTATGGAGAGTTTGATTAGCCTAATGCCATACTTTTCTCCGCGATCATCGTCTTTGTAGACTTCCAGTGCAAGTCCTTTGCTGATATCCAGTGTCCTGGTATAACTTGTGTCCTTCACGTACCCTCCAACATGCGCAGTGTAGCAATAAGCTCGCCCTTCGTTCACTTTAAAAGTAAATTCAAATTGACCAGGATAGAAACGTTCACTTGAGGGTACGGTTGGTGATGATTTCTGTATTGTTCGTTGGGGATTCAAATTGCTTCCAGGTTTCCCCTCAACTCCATAGCATGGGGCGTGGTTGTTGTAATTGGTCGTATCGGGAAGCATAAACCCAACGAAATTGTGTCCATCTGACAATCCATATTTTATATCGCTATCTCTCCCTGTAGATAACTCGACGTTATTGGCAACGGTCATTTGGACGGTCAGCGGAGCAGAACGGCCAAACTGTCCTTCAGGAAACAAGGGAATTTTGAGAAGAAGATCACGGCTCCGTGAGTTTGTATGAAACGTGATCTCCTCAGCGGAATTTGGACTTGTCTGAGTGCTGCTTATAAATGTCGCATGCTGACGTATGTAACTGGGAGTCATGGATTGATGGTAAATCACTGTTCCCTTTAGAGGCAAAAGAAATAGAATTTCCAACCATTGGATAAAAAGAGGCCAAGTGCAGAGTGGTATCAAGATATAT
>NC_090891.1:26393828-26408828 GCF_036669925.1 Montipora capricornis | reverse complement strand
CTACGACTTAGTCAGTGTGGTCAGCAATAACGCAGGCTTTTGAACTGTCTCAGTTGACAACGTCATGGCGCCAATCATACTGCCGGGGGCTGTTTCTCAAGTGTGCCAACTCAATTATGATTTACTTGGTAGTTATTCATGACGTTTGTTCATGACAAGGGCTCTAATGTACTGTTGCTTTAAGGCAACATTAATGTGCCTTAATGTACTGTTTTAAGATTCTTTGGAAAGATCAGTTGCTCACATTCAAGAGCGAAAACTAAATTTTGAAGCGAAGTTGAGTCATTTATAATCATGGTACATAACATTTAGTGTCAGCAACCTCAGCTATGTTTTGTGGGTTGTTCAGTGTTGTAATGCCAAGCAGGAAGTACTGAACAAATTCATTTGATCTGATATATAATGTATCATGTTTTGTGTCATCGACGTGAGTTAATGATATGTTCAAACTTGAGATTGTCTTCAAACTCTCTAACTGGCTTAAGATCTGTACAGATAAAAGGGTTTTTAATGATAGCTATCAGCGAAGAAAAAGAAAGAAGCAAATTGTCGAATACTGAATATTCGACAATTTGTTTGTTTTTCTTTTTCTTCGCTGTTTTTGGGCCCCGAATAGCTTTAAAGGAGTGCTATGCGAAGCTTGGCTCAGATATCAATTGCATGGGAAAAGCTCTTTTCAACTCATTCCGAGTCATTAGTTCCTTATGACAAACAGGAAAAAATTCATTTCCTAAAAATGTGCCCTTCAGCCCAAAAATCGGAGGCGGTTTCCATCCTAAGTATTCAGGATCACTTGGTAACGTCATAACTTTGCCGTTGTGCGTAATTCCTTGTTATGACTTTGACTTTAAAGACTTTGTTAATTTTAACTTGCATAAGAAATCACAATGTTGCAAGTCAGCAAAGTCTTGTTCCACTACATATTTGTCTACCATGAACAATAAAACTAGCTGAGTTTATTGCTAAGACGCATATGAACTTACTTGTGACTGAAAGTCAATAGGCAGAGACCAATAACAACAAACAACTTCATGGCGGAATTGAAGTGGGCCGTTTGACTTGCTGGTGCAAACTCAGATCTCCATAAATGATCAGCGACGGCTGGTTTGTGGCCGAGAAAAGGAAAACACCGGCTTTTATACTCCCATTTGAAAACGTCATAAGGCCAATATCGCAAATTTGTTCTACTGGGGCGGTTTATCAAGTAGGTTTGATGACGTTTGCGGTTGGCGGGGGCTCTGTTGCATTATTTCAGATTCATTGGAAATATTATCACTTTACAAAACAGCTGAGCTGCTCATACTAAATTTTACCACGGATTTGGAGTCATTTATAATCATGATACAGAACGCTTTGTGCTGCTTTGCAACCTGAGCTGCAATATTTTGGCTATGTTCATTGCTGTAATGCCAAACAGGAAGAACCAAACTAATTCATTTGATGAGCTCATCTGTTGTATAATGTGTCAATCATGTTTTGTGTCATCAGCTTGAGTTATGCTCTTTGGCTTAATGAGGCCCAACAGGAAAAACCGAAAAAATGCATTTGAGCAAACCTTCGAGCTATGCCATTCTTAGTGTTAGTGTATATGATAGTATTCGATAATTGTTTTCTCTCCGCTGTTTGTAGGTCCCCAATTTTTGAATAGTCTTGAAGTGTCTAAGGGCCTCCACTGGCATGACTATTTCGCGGGTGGGGGTATGGGTGAAGGTAGGGGTAGGGGGTAGGGGGTTAAGGGTACCATAGCAGAAACAACTCAAACCTTAAAGAAAAATGCTAACCTTAGGCCCCAACACTATGCTTAAGGTAATGTTTAGGCCTAAGGTTAGTATTTTTGTAAAAGTTTGGGTTGTTTCAGCTATGGTACCTTCACCCCTACCCCACCTACCTACCACACACCCCTACTCCCACCCCCGAAATAGTCATGCCCACCTCCACAGACGAGGCAAGTTGTTATCGATAACTTAATAACAAGTTATCGATGACGAAACATTTCGTGTGTGAAGTTATTGACTACAAATAGCGAACTGAATCAAGCCGTCGACAACAACTTTTGTCATCGACAACTACTATTGTTGTCGGTCACAAACGCGACCGTTTTGTTATTAAATTCCCTTTCTCCCGTCTGTTGGCAACTTCAGTAAGGATCACTGAAGTCTGTTTTGCAGCTACGCTATTTTCTCAGGCTGCAGCAAACCGTACAGGTTATCGACAACTCAAAGGTTCGTCTGTGAAAACGTGTTTCCTAACATTACAGTTGTCGATTAAATTAGTTAACGTCGACTGTAAGCAGTCGTCGACTGACAACTTGCCCCGTACGTGGACGGCCTAAGTATTAAGTTTACCATAGATATTAATTGCATGGGAAAAGCTCGTCTTAACTTATTCAGATCCATTGGTTCATTAAGACAAACAGGAAAAAATGTTCTAAAAACGTACCAAAAACGTTGGGTGTTGTTGATTCTTGAAACGCTTGGTAATGCCATTTTAAAGTTGCATGGCCGTTGCACTTAATTCCTCTTTATATATTTGACGTTTAAGACGGTGAAAATTTTAACTTGAATGTGGAAAACTGCAATTTTGCAGTCAGCAAAGTTGTTATTTACAAGTAAATTTCCATTGATATTGTATTTAATGGTTCATTAATTAAGCCTTCATTTGCTTAAACGCGTTTACACGTAATCGCATTTTCATGGTTTTTTTTTCTTGTAACTTAGTGGGCTTTCAAGAGTGAAAAGCCGGGGAATAGAACGCGAAAGACGAATTATTTTCTCATGCTAATGTCTTACTTATCACAAAATCCTATTTTATTTCTACCTTATCTTCTATGCACTGTTACTTGTTCAATATCGAATTCTGCTATGCGGAAAATCAGTGATCTTATTATAAACAACTTTAATTTAGAAGTCATTAGTCGGCTGTGAGGAGCGGAGAAAAGGAAAGAATGAGGACAATTGACTGCCCTGCGGCAACGTTTTTGTCCTTGTTTTCAAAGAAAAAGAAACTATTGTGTTTTTGTCTAAGGACTGATAATTTGCTTGAAAGCTTGAAAGTTCCTGGCCATCAATCAAAACCCAAAAGAAGGCCCGCCGCTCTATTATTTTATTCACTTAAAATGCCTTTTTTTGCGGTTTGTCTAAGTTTTCTTCGGCAGGGTTTGGTTCAATATGAGACAAATGCTCTACAATAATGTTAGATTCGAGAATGACAATCGCAAATATGAGTGCCACTTTAGCAGTGGCGGAATGAGAGCCTGAAAATTTCTGGAATGAACGAGATTCGGAACCGATGACCACAACACTACAGGTGCAGCGCTTTCCCAATAGAGCTATCAAGTCAATTGTGAGCAGGACTCTGATTTTGGAGCTCCCCTTACTTGCTTATTTACCCACCAGATGTTTATGACTTTTCCAACCGTTAGAACGTGGTTAAATGTGGTTGTGTGAAGACAAGTTAAAAGGGAAAACAGCTCACTTCCGGTTGCCGTTTGCGTCTCAAAAACGCGCGTGCTTAAGATCCCTAATACTACAGTACGACCCGCTGTACGGCCCATTCAAGTTGAAAATTATCTTAGCAAGTTTTTCATATTGTTTATTTGAAATAAACCTGTGAAACTACTTGAATCTTGTAAGCAACGAATACTTCAAAAAGCCAATAGAATTTAATTGTTCTTCAGATTTTAACGCATGCTAATCATTTTTGACACTGAATTGAAAGTTTCTCTTGACTTCAACTAGTTTCCTTTCCTGCGTGCCTTATTACCTCAGAGATATTATAAATATCTTACAAACCTAGTTTCTCGGTCCGTGCTGTAAGTTGCAGATCCTCGTTTTTTCCCGTTGATTTATGGCCCGCGCGCTTCTACCCTGCCAGCAGAGCAGGGTAGAAGCAGGAATGGCGCAGTGGTGGCGCAATGGTGGCGCAATGGTGGCGCAATGGTGGCGCAATGGTGGCGCAATGGTGGCGCAATGGTGGCGCAATGGCGGCACAATGGTGGCGCAATGGTGGCGCAGTGGTGAGAACACTTGCCTCCCACTAATGTGGCCCAGGTTCGATTCCCTGACCCGCTGCCATAAGTGAGTTGAGTTTGTGATGGTTCTCTACTCTGCTTCGAGGGTTTTTCTTTGGGTTCTGCGGTTTTCCTCCCTCAGCAAAAACCAGCATACAGCTGATTCCAGCAAGCTGTAAGCTGTGCTCCAAGGTCACAGATGGACCGTATAGCGGCTGCCAGCGGCGCCATTGTAAGCTTTCGGTTCGACCTTGTTGAGCTGCGTCTTTGCTGTACTTGCGACGGCGATTAGCCGCGATTATTATTATTATTATTATTATTATTATTATTATTATTATTAATTTTATTTTTATTTATTATTTTATTTTTTTTTATTTTTAATTTTTAAAGTGCAACTAACCCTATTTTTTTTGTTCGCTAAAAATAATCCCGCTATTCGCCTAAGCATTTCTGCGAAAAAAATTTTGTCCTAGCTTTTTTTGTTCATTTTTACTAGCAGTTGCCAAAAGATTAAATTTGGCGCTTTTTTCGGCCACGGCCGAGCATTTGGAAGGATGGGCCCTAGTTGTACTGTGACGTCATCGAAAGTAAATCAACACTCGCGTGATGCACGACAATCATCGATTTGAGAAGAAACTTTTAGTTATGCCTGACCGCTGTATGGCGTATGGCTGTAACAATAAGGCAGACCCCTAAATTGGAATTGGCCTGCATAAAATTCCGTTTTTTGGAGACGATCGTAAGGAATGCCGCAGAAGACGGAAGAAATGGATCGACTTTGTACTTTGCAGACGAGTCCATTAGACTCCCATTGGAAACCAACTAAGCATTCTAAGATCTGCTCCCTACATTTTAGAAGAGAGGATTTCTCTCGGATGTTGACTGCTCTTCCCGGGCAAGAAAAGCTATCTTCACCAAGGTTTATGGCAGACGACCTTGGGCCGTGTGTCTTCCCAACAATTCAGACAAACGACCCTGAATTCACACAAGGAGAATGGTGAACACTTATAATATAACTACAGAGAATCAGGCAAACATACTGCTTCTAATGTACAACGAATAAGATTGTAATACTCCAACACAGACGGTCAAGCTTGCTGACGAAAGAAACACGGCGGTTTTTTTTACATAATTTACAGTAGACAGTACTCCTACGAAATGATTTTCGGAAACTCATCAAGACTCCGCTTGAACTGCTCCGTCTAGTAGTCTGGCCTGAAGTTATTGCTCTAACCATTTATTTTCCTCGTTTTCTGCTTCATATTTCTTTAGCCATTATGTCGTCTGAGCTTTCACAACGTGAAGCATACAAGGCGCGTTCGTCTTCGTCATCTTCGCCTTCCACTTCAATGTCGGAATCATCCTCAAAACTTGCCACTGAGTCTCCTGATTCGTTAATACTCTCTGAATCTGGGACGCTAGATTCCATATCTCGTGTTTTTTTTAATTTGAGCGCTTTTAAGTACACTACGCCGTTAAAATAACGTAAAGAAACCTGTCCGAAAAGAGCTTCTCGGTCATATGCTTTGTAAGACGCGACAAAGCGACTCTTTCGATGACGTCACGGGATGGCTCGTCCCAACTCCCACAAATACTCGGTCATGGCGCAGAGGTGGTTCAACTTTAAACAACTGTAGAAGGGCGAGGATTTTATCAATCACAGAACCTTTTTTCGCCAAAAGTGTCACGGAAATTTAACTCGATAAAGAAATCGTGTCAAGTCCTTATTGAGTATGCGCAAGCCGTTGCTTGGAGAAAGTTTTGAGCCCCTGAGCAAGTCCGACGAACGCGCTCCTAGTCGCCATATTGATTTTGGCACTGAAGGCTCAAATTTGACCTTCGCTTTGTCAGAAATATGATGCGCATGCGGCCTAAACCAATTTGATCGGAGTGAATAGCTGCGACGACTTAAAGTCTTCAGGCGTTTTCTGCAAAGCCTCTCCTGAAGGTGAGGCTAAATCGCGTGGGTGGGTGGGTCGTAGGTGGTGGGTAGTGGGCTAGGGTTAAGGGTTAGGGTTAAGGGTTAGGGTTAGGGTTAAGGTTAAATGTGAACCACTGACAGAATGTTAACGTAACATCTTTGGCACAATTCCTTCAGAGTCACTCGGTGTACACGCCAGAAAGAGATCGTGAAGAAAACCGCTGTTGCGAGAGGGCATTTGAAACTGCATAAAAGTATGTAGACATGACGTGTATGCATGGAGGATATCGGACCGACGACCCACGATACACGACCCACCCATCAACCACCCACCCACTCACGCTGATTAGATACACTCTCTCCTGATCGCCCTGTGGTGGATTTTAGTGCGGTTCTGCTCACAGGGTGGCGCGCTTAGCGCTTTGGCAATAAATCAGTGGAAAAACTCGGTCGGTAACTTGCAGTTCGGACCTAGCTCGAACTCGGTTAGTAAAAGGTATAGCTCGTTTTTGATGTAATGATTTGTTTTCAGTTCATTATCTATATTTTGGCAGCTTTCTACGCGGGGGTTCGGCTCGTTGTTGCCGTGACAGTAGGTTTCCCTTTTATCTTTTTAGTTTTTGTTACCTTACCTCGCTCATTATATTTCCTGCTCTTTAATGGTTCATGCAGTTGAGGGAAGTTCTGTTGTATTGGCGATGGTGTGCGTAAACAAACTCTGTGATTAATATGTATGTTTTGATGCTCCTCATGTGTTCAAATGTCGACATCTTTGACACTTCTACGATCACCGGGTTTTTTAAATTGACATCATTGCCTTTCTTCGTGTCCCCAATTAGTGCTCCAGCACTAGAACGACTAGACACTTAAATAAAATTCCTTTCCTTTCCTTTTTTTCTTCTTAAGGTCCTGCAGATCATAAAAATCTCTTCTTTCAGTACCCTGAAAAACTAATGAATATTTGACCGAAAAAATATTTACCTTTGAGTAAGGGCTTCTCAAACAAAGATTTTAACAATAAACACAACATGTTTTACAGCATAAGCTTTTCTAAAAAACTTCGTCGTGTAGGCTCTGTTATGAAACACTTGCATGCTCGTTCCGTGGATTAAATCAATATTTTCATGCTGAATTTTTATTCTAGTTTCGGTAATACCTATAATATTATTTCATGCTCCATACAGTCTGACTGATGTTGTTGGTAAGGCATTACCCTGGGCGAGCTCCTTTTTCTAGGACACAAATAATACGGAATAACCGCATTTGTTTGGGATATTTTGGCCAAGCCCTGATGGGCTCGGCCGTTTATTGAAAATCAGCATGGTAACCTAGGAAATACCCAAATATAGAAGACATGATCCCAGCAAAGGTGAGGGGACACACGCCATCCACAAGAAAGTAAAAAATAGGGAGGGTGGGGAGGGAAAATTGATTTGACTCTGTTGAATCAGCCTCCGCCTAGCTTTGCACAAATAGTTAATTATCTCCAGAAAATCCCGGATGATAGAAATGCCCAAACTGCAACATGGGAAATAACTAACTAAGCATGTCACACTCAGCATAAATCCATTTATTTCCTCTGGGCAATAAATGTCCCAAAGTTAAAACGAAAATCAAGTTTCCTCTTGTAAATGAGTTTGAACGTTTCCTAAAGTGCTTCCAGGCTTCGAATATTTGTGTGAAACAGTGGCCATACAGAATTTGAAAGAGACCAAATGGGCCGAGGAGCGGTTTTTTGTCAACTTGGAAAAGCTACTATGTGGAGAATAACATCTACAACTGGTAGCTGGAGTATAGATATAATCAAGAACAGATCTTTTATCGAAACAACTGTATTTACTCATGATCAAAAAAATCACTTTCCTATATTTTCTTTAGATTTTGAACTTGAAGTGTGTTTGCTTAACACCTGACTGGCAAAAGTTTGAGCTCTGATTTTTATCCAAAGACTGTTTAAGTTTTGGATTTCACGGTCGGCCATTTGTCACGTTGAAGACTGACCAATTGTATTTCTGAGGGTTGGATCTAGGGAAAAGTGACGTAATTTACTCACTAGCTTAAAATTTAAGCGGGTAAATGCAGCTTGTTATATATGGAAAACACCAGTTTAGAAGTCTGAAGTCCCGAAACTTCCGTGCTGCATATTAATTTAGCCGCGTACACGGGCATTGCATTCTTAGAATAGTGAGTCTTATGACGTGTCATTTTCTCCTCGATTTAAGGTTATATAGTAATGGCGGACCATTAGTAGGAAAATTACCGTTAAAATACACAGGTGTCTTTTTTAAATCCTGGCCTAAGACTTGGGTCACTCACTGGTTAGTTAACATAGCTTTGGAATCCAAAGAAAAAGAAAAAAAATGATTTTTTGGTCTACAAGCTTTTATGAGTTAGTTAAATGTAATAAAACCAAATTTCGGTACAAACTAAGGGGTTAGTTCATCATGGAAACGTGGTGCTGCGTCAGTGGGAAGTAAAACACGAAACTCCTGCTTTTATCAAACGAGTTTATAATTAAAAACTATTCACCAAAGTGGAGGTGGCTAGTTAACAATTATTTCATGAGCGCGCGTTGGATATGAGATGGTACATAGCCAACTCTCATATCCAGTTAGAGCGAATAGAATAATTCTTTTGTTAAATTTTCATTGAACTACAGGATGATATGTTGTTTCAGTTTTTACGAAACGACCGACGCAATCAGTTTCCATATAAGGCCATTACACGGTATGAGCTGATAACCTAGATTGAGTGAGTAAATAATATGGTCAAATATTTGTTCCCGG
Organism: Montipora capricornis; assembly: GCF_036669925.1. NCBI lineage: Eukaryota > Metazoa > Cnidaria > Anthozoa > Scleractinia > Acroporidae > Montipora > Montipora capricornis. The sequence goes on along the minus strand of NC_090891.1, from coordinate 26,400,112 downwards.
ACGGTTATTGAGAAATGAACAGTCTTCCGAGAGCAAAACTCGACGACAGATAACGTCCAAGGACAACTTTCTGAGCATGTTTTAAAGTCAAATGGAGGTCATTGTGTTATTATCTTTTAAATATTTCTTGAAACCTGGAGCTTACAAATTAGATGTTTACGAACAGTTTACCGTCAAAAATGTTTATAGCTTATGAAGTTGATTTTTTTGTGTTTTCTTGTAACTTTTATTGACCAGCAGGTTTATTTCTTCTTCCGTCACATAAACGAACCGAATTAATTTTTAACGCGCCTTCAACGCTATCCACTGTTTTAGTATTATGGACGGTGCCGAATAGTAGTAGTAGTAGTAGTAATAATAATAATAAATAATAATAATAATAATAATAATAATAATAATAATAATAATAATAATAATAATAATAATAATAATAATAACAGGCCTTGCAGGTATTGGTAACATGCTTATCTAGTGACATGTGCTCATCGAAGATAACTCCAATGTTCCTTGCAGAAGGGGATGGCTTGATCCGTTCACCAGACACATCGATGTATTCTATTGATGGGGGTGGGCGGTGTCGTGCGCTTAGGACCAGTAACTCCGTTTTTCCTCTGTTCAGTTTAAGCTTATTGCTTACCATCCACGAGTTGATTTCGGAAACACACGCTTCTATCTTAGCTATGGAATCGGCTTGTTCAGTGGGGGTGGGCTTAAATGAGAGATATAGCTGAGTGTCGTCGGCGTAGAGATGGTAGTTGAGTCCATGCCGTCTAATTATGTCCCCGATGGGCGACGTGTATAGCAAGTACAGGATCGGCCCTAAAACTGATCCCTGGGGAACACCATAGCGGAGTTCTTTCACTTTTGATTTGATTCAATCAATCATCACAAACTGCTTCCGATCTTGAATATAGGATCGGAACCATTTTAGCTTCTTTTTGTAGTTTTAGTTGTTAGAATTTGTTGAATTGGTTTCATTGTAAGCTTTGTTACATGAAGTTAACACTGTAGTATATATGGCGTGTGAATCCGATTTTGTTGCGTCACTTGTATTGTATGTAATTTAATACCACAGCTTTGTAATGTGTGTTTCACCATGGTTAATAGTTAATAGTCTATTAACTATGGTTTGACTGCAAAATAAAGAACTTTGCTCCAAACAAAAAAAGAAAGGCTTAAAAATTTCAACTAAATAGATAAACGGGGTGTAAAAACGTCGAACAAAAATTGATTTAATGGCAACTGAAAGCTCTTCAATCCCCTGCATAAACTTCTTACAACCCCGCTATACGCCTTAATCTCGCTCTAACGCTCTAAATATCATCGCACACATTCTTCTTATGGTGGTTTATTACCTTTATCGACTTGTTTAATGAAACCATTTTTTTGTTCAATTTTTTTGTCCCTTACATCGTTACACGCATGCGTTTTCTACTCGACAAGACCTTAGTTTTTTTTTTTCAGGCCAAGTTTCCACTTCATATATTATAGCAACTTTAATGAGCCTGATGCCATACTTCTCAGATTTATAAAAATCTTCAAAATCTTAATTATATTAGTACACGTGGATGCACGCTCAGCCTCACTGCGTTTGTGACTCTCAAGACATTCCATCATCCCTTATAGTCTCCTTCGCAACCGTCCTTCGGGATGTCACGCAACGCTCCCCCGAAAGGAGGGGGAGGGTTGGGTGACATCCCGAAAGACGGGTGCGAAAGAGAATAGGGAGCTTAAGCAACGACAACGGCGACGGCAACGAGAACGTCATCTCAAAATATATTAAACTTGCGTTATTTTAATCGCTTCGCGACTATTTCAACGTTTTTAATATGACAAGGGTGTGGTAATTCCTCGAAGATGACACCATTCGGAACGGCACACCATTTTAGGAGGGAGAGGAAATGAAAATTTATCCTTAAAGTGCCCATAACCCCAAAACATTTTTTTCGCTAAATTGAATCTTTGCACATGTTCAAGACGCACTGCGGCCATTTTTTTCCTTTTTACAACAAATCCTGTCCTTTTATAGGCTTCGAAAGTTGCGAAAATCCAAGCATCTTTTGTTCACGACCGAATCAGAAGGGGAGTGGGTCTATTCCTGTTTTTACGTCACAATCTACTTTGCATGCATTTTTACAGAGTTAATGCAATGTAAATCAGTTTGTGACGTAAAAACAGGAATAGACCCACTCCCCTTCAAAGTAAAAAAAGCAAAAAAAACATTATGTTTACTTTGTTGCTAAGTGTATAGGTCGCTGTACAAGCATTTCTCGCAATCCACCCTAAAAGTGGTAAGCACTTATCGTCGACGTCTACTGAACTATAATGGCGCGTAAAAGCGACGAGGATAGAGAATCTCGTGGTTTTGGTGTTCGGAGTAAATTCTTTTTATAGCATGAAAAAAGAAAACACCCCGTGCAAAACACACATGCATGTGTGAGCAAGCTTAATGAGTTGCCTAGAGGAATACAACTCTTAAAGTTACTACGTTTACTGCAACAGCTGCACTTGCTTTTTACTAGATTTATGTATGTTAGACTAGTCAGGGCTATCGTTCTAATCTTCTAAGATGTATTTACCAAACAAATGTAGGCCAAGAATGGTCACTCAGCCTCAGGAAAAGAAATGCATTTAACGGCCATCACTGAACTAGTGAAACAGGAATCAGGAATCAAAAATAATTAATCTTAGAGAGTTATCGAACTCACCGATATAAATATATTAGTCCTCTAACTCTCTCCAAGTAAATAAATTAAATCACACGTATTTCGAACGTGACACTTGAGATTATGTGTGTTGCGAAGATCGTCCAAGTTCTGAGGTAGTTACTGAGCAATAAGATATTTCTTTGTCAGTTTATCTGGTCTTATGGGAAAGCCTATGTAACGACAGGCAACGAATACGTGTCAAAGATGACGTTAGAAATTTCAATTAACATAGCTTTTTCCTAAGATGTTTCTTGGTTTTATCATCTTTAGCATCGGCTGCCAAGGCAAGTCTCAAACGCGGGAAGAACTGTGTTGTCGTGAATTCAGACGAAGAAACTTTAATGAGGATAAGACAAAGCTTGGAGCAGGATGTGCTTGAGGCACATAAGGCCATCCCCTTTTTCTTTCGTTTAGGGTCGAACGAGTTTCCTGATATTGGGTCGGTCGGTCGGATTGAAAAAAAAAAAAAACTAAAAAAAAACATAAAGAAGAATAACTCTCGGAAATAGGAGGCCTGGTACCCCAGCATCATTGCTGTGGAGCCTGGAAACAACAAGACACAAACCGAAAATAAATATGGCGGAAAAAGTGTTTGGTGTTGTTGTAAAATTAAGAAAACATGGGAAAAAGAACCAACCACCGAAATTCTTATGCGACATAAAAATGGTTTAATTACGTCGTTAATTTTTGTTTTTTTCAGTTTTGAAAATGCCAAAAAAATGGCTCGGTCGGACGACGCTAAACGGAGAAAAAAAGAGGATGGCCTAACAGTCAATAGGCGAACACTGTTAACGAATATTAAATTACGAAATTCAATTGTTAAAGTATTTTCTTCTCGAACGGATATAAATTCAATGCAACGTTGTAAATAAATTATTTATGATGCTGAAGATGTTATGCCGTTGTCACCTATACATGGAGAATAAAAGGGATTTCGCAAATTTCTAAAACAAGTTGTGTCGCGATTAATGGTTCCGGAAATTTTTGAAACCAGTTGAAACCAGTTGAAACCAGTCGCACATTTGCCGTGACATTAATCTTAGTGCAAAGTTAGCCGGCTCCAGTGTCTTTGGACATTGTTAGGACAATTAACTCGTTTCGGAAGTGGTATCGGAAATTTCTGAAACCATCCGTTATTGAACTGAGCTGGTTTCAAAAAATTTCGAAACCAATAATCGCTAATTTCCCTCGACTTCACCTGTAGTCAACTGCAGTAATTTCAAAAATTTCTGAATCCGGCAGTAGGTAATTGCCCTCGTTTTTAGCAGTGGTCAAAACAAAGATTTCGGAAATTTCTGAAACCAGTAACGGGTAATTGCCGCTCTTTTTCAAGTTATGGTGAAGAAAGTGGTTTCCGAAATTTCTGATGCCGGCCTTCACAATGTCTTCCAAAATTATTTTTTCGAGCCACCCACAAATGGAGATGAGATGGTGTACCACTAAACGCCATCGTTCAAATGAAAGTAAGCGCTGAATACTTGGACAAAAAGTGGACGAGAGGGATTTGCTGGCCAGATTAAATATCAGCCGAAAATTAAAATCCCGTCAAGGATTCAACACCGACAACCGATTTTTGTTAACTTTGGAATATCCCCCAAGGTTTCATTGGTTTTGGAACGTGTTCCTACTCGATTGTCGAACGCAGTTCGATAATCCAAGATTTATATTACCTATAGGTTATGAATAAACAGTCGTTATTATCCTGTTTTTATGCCAGTACAACAGGTTTTCATTGGATATGGATACTTCCAGGGTCAACGGTTCAACTCAGGGGAATGTACAAGTTTGTTATAGATAGTTGTTTTCGAAAGATTTAATGAAGCGTAGTTGTATTGGTGAGTTTGGCAAATGGTTGTTCAATTACCTTCCCAAAGTTAATTTTTGATCAGAAGTTTTGTATTTGATCAGACGTTTTGTAAATGAGGGCAGATACAACATGAAAATAAGCAAAGGTTGCATTCTTGTGTGGAGTGCAGTAAAGGCCTTGAAGTGGGAACAGAGCGAGATTATTAATATTCTATTATGAAACATCCTAATTGGCCAAATTAGTCCCTCTCACTGTCCGATGTCCATCATCGGCCGATAGTCAAATGCTTTTTGACCGTTTGTTTTTAGTTATGAAAGTTGTCATTGCTTATCGTAGTGATCTGATTGGATGAATTTGGGCTTTGGCGGGATCAGAGTTAGTGGAGGGGTTAGTGGGTCCCCTCCACTAACTCCTCTGGCGGGATTTTCATCGTTGAAAATTGTTCCACGGCACGCAGTGCCTGTAGGGTGAACGTGGGCCTATAAAATCCGACTTTTTTCACATGAAAAACCTATACGAAGCAGTTTGAAATCTGCTTTCTTGTGTTACCTGTTTCCGTCCTAATTACTAGCATTTATCGAATTACCCAATAATTCAATTTATTTTAAGACGTATGACTACAATTCCAATTAACAAAGATAGAGATAACGTGGGTTTCGCAACAATTTAACGTTTTAGACAGTTTATCCCATACCACTGAGGTGTAAAAATGTCTCATTTAGGATCCTTTCATTCGCTTTTGCGTTCGTCATGTATACCCTTTGCGAGAGCTTTGGTTAATCGTGTGTTTGCAAGTTTATTTTGCATCTAGAAGATGTTTAGATTTTCCATTACAACCTCTCCCTAGCGGTTATGGCGCATAGCTTTTAACTAGTGAAATCCCCGCTTCCGAAATTCTGTTGTGCATTTTACTGCTTCTACCCAGATTAAAACTCGGAATATATTCCGAGTAAAAATGATGAGATATCTTCTTCACAAAGATTTCCCAATGGTCTCCCATCCAGGTACCTACCCTCCCCGATTAGGCTTAGTTAAGTAAATAAGTGAAAACATCAACCTTTTCGTAATAGAAACGCAAAAACGACAAAAAAATTTAATAACACAATAAAAAAGTAAAAGAAACTTAGTTTTGCAAAGATAATTACCACCCAATACCAGCCTACTGCAGTACCCACATGTACGCAATGCGTGCCTATTTTTTTCCCTTGTTTTTATGAGCAAATGGTCATCTGTGAACTTATTAAAACTATACTTTTCATAGTTACAGCGCTGTATTTCACTTTTAGGTTCCTCAACTCCACTTGATCTTCGCTTTTTGTTCAATGAAAACTTTCTTCTTCATGTATTATGGACAGTTTGATTAGTCTAATGCCATATTTCTCTCCTCTATCATCGTCCTTATAGACTTCCAGTGTAAGTCCTTTGCTGATATCCAGGGTCCTGGTATAACTCACGTCTTTCACATAGCCTCCAGCATGCGCAGTGTAGCAGTAAGCTCTCCTTTCGTTCACTTTAAAAGTGAATTCAAATCGGCCAGGATAGAAGTGTTGACTGACGGGCACGGTTGGTGATGATTTATCTATGGTTCGTTGGGGATTCAAATCGCTTCCAGGTGTTCCTTCAACCCCGTAGCACGGTGCGTGGTTATTGTAATTGGTCGTATCGGCAAGCATAAACCCAACGAAATTGTGTCCATCTGACAATCCATACTTTATATCGCTATCTTTCCCTGTAGCAAAATCGACGTCATTGGCAACGGACATTTCGAT
>NC_090891.1:26383828-26386328 GCF_036669925.1 Montipora capricornis | reverse complement strand
AGTAATGTGGGTCGTTAGGGTTAGGGTCACAATAATTTACTATAATTTATGCAGTATGTTCGGCACATGTGAAATGCATCGTCTGAATCAAATATTCGACTGTTTCAGTCGCAGATTCGACTGGAGGTCGAATTTAACTCTAAACTGTCGAATTTAATTGATTCAAACGTCGCATTTCACGTGCAGTCAACTCTCGAGTTACATTCGGCACATGTGAAATGCGACGTTTGAACGGGGCCAATGTTCCGATGATTGCGTTTTTACAATAAACAATAGAGAATCATAATCTACGCTGTTACCGTAACTCAAGAGTGAGGGCTTTTAGTTAGCAGATTCAAGTTTATTGTTCAGAGTTTTGTTAATCCCTAACAGAAGTGGGCTACAATACTCAAAGTGGGACAATATATAAGCCTTGCACAGCATAATTGAGATGTCAGCATGCACCAGCTTTTTATGTCGTCTCAGAGCTCTAATTTTTGCAAAAGTAAAGCCAATGGAGATGATAACGCTTCAGCGCTTTCTTTCCGGGGCCCGGGGTATTTGTAGATATTCAAATTTCTAACCAATTTCTCAACTTCTCTATCAGGACAAAAGATATTGCATAAATTGTTATCAGTAGCGTAATCAAAGTCAGGAAAGTTTCCGTGATTCTCAACGTAAAGACCAATGACAAATGAAACTTTAAGTAGTGTTCAACTTCACACCATCATCAAAACTATTCAACAAAAAGTCAATAACCAAAGAGATAAAAGAAGATGAATATTCAAACAGTCTAACAAAGGTTCAGGTCTGTGCAATGTTTCGTGCGGGAGATATTCGAAGAAATGTTTTACTCAAATTTATAAGGCTTTGTATGGAGACACCATGTTTGTGTCTCTCTCAGGGACACAAATATGGCGGCCGGAAGCTGACAAAAACATATGTCATCGAGTTTTGCTACAAAAAGCCAGTAGTCGTCTTTCTAACCTACGTGATAGCATTCTCGACCGCCATTTTATACGGTGACACGAAAAAGCTTAGAAATTCAACCTTACTTTATCACAAGACGAGAAACCCTATCAAACTGAAAATTTGGGAAAAGACAAGTCTTCAGCTGTTCTAATAACTAACTAAACTAAAATCTAAAAAGGATTGATAATTACTTATTTTTTTTTAGTCTTGATGACGTCAAGTGAAAACCATGTAGTTATCGAGACACATATCGTACACCTTTAGGGTGAATAGGTCACTCTTAACTTTTATTCTCGCTCAGTATCCCTTTCAATTGAAAAAAATCACATACCTGGTACGACTGACAGTTCGGTAGGTTTGAGTCACATATCTTGATGGCTGTTCCAAGAGATCCCGAACTGGCAGCTCTGTTAGTAAAACAACAGCAAAAATACATTAGGAACAAGTATCAGTTTCCCGGGGTTAACAGAGCCCATGAAGAGCCATCGCCATCGAAAACTGATTTTAAAAAATAAGCCTACTTGTGGATGAAAGTCAGAAGGCAAAGGCCGATAACCGCGGACAACTTCATGCTGTTGCAAATGAGCTTCGACTGAGAAAAGGCAACAACACAGGCTTTTGAACCAATCCAGTTGACAGTGGGCGGTTCCTCAAGTTTTACAATGACTGCAAAATTCTCACGCGCTCGTTGGCTAATTTTTATTGTCAATAAGGGGACAGACACTTACAGACACATAAATGTATAATTTATGCGATATTGGTGGCGTCAGATTGAATAAAATTGAGGTTTCTCGGCTATCACCTCGTGGATCCACAGCTAATTTGACAATGTTATGACGAAATTCATAATCACTAACAGGAAAGACGCATGAAAAACTGACATCAATTTGTTAACTTCTGATAGCGATTGACGACGTTTCTTTGAGACGTGGGCTCTATTTGTATTCTGTGTGTTCTTTTCAGACTCATTGGAAAGACCGTCATCTTACGAAACAACTGAGGTGCTCATCTTTAAGAGTGAAAACGTAATTTCGCAGAGAGGTTGATTGATGGCAAAATGTTTTATGTCATGCAGCAACCTACGTGAGCTGTGTATATTGGTTTTGTTGAGTGTTGTAATGACGAACAGGAAGAACGGAACAAATTCATTGACTAACTAATTCTATGTTTTTGAGCTTCGAGCGAACATGTTTAGTTAAGTAAGGGCTCCGATTCATTCCATACTCAAATTTTCTTTCATCTCTGTTCATGGTTCATGGTTCATTTATTTCACACTATTAACATAACATTAACATAGAAAGAAAAGTATAGTCACAACACATGGTTACAAGATAAAATAATTACAGTACAGGTTATAAAATGTGTGTGGTGGTCAAAGTAGCGAAGGCTTTCTAGTTGACCACCACAGGCTTTCTAGTTTTAGGCGCCAAATGCTTCAGTTAAAATTAGCGTACGGGCACACTTAGACTCAAATATTAATTACGTTGTGGGAGAAAGCCATTATCAATCAACTTAGGATCTACGAGTCGTTTCAATACAAACAGGAAAA
>NC_090891.1:26351328-26366328 GCF_036669925.1 Montipora capricornis | reverse complement strand
ACGCGGCAAGGCGACTCCTTCGATGAGGTCACGGGAAGGCTCGTCCCAGCTCCCACAAATACTCGGTCATGGGGCAGAGGTGGTTCAACTTTAAACAACTGTACAAGGGCGAGGATTTTATCAATCAAGGAACCTTTTTTCGCCAAAAGTATCACGGAAATTTAACTCGATAAAGAAATCGTGTCAAGTCCTTATTGAGTATGCGCAAGCCGTTGTTTGGAGACAGTTTTGAGCCCCTGAGCAAGTCCGACGAACGCGCTCCTAGTCGCCATATTGATTTTCGCACTGAAGGCTCAAATTTGACCTTCGCTTTGTCAGAAATATGATGCGCATGCGGCCTAAACCAATTTGATCGGAGTGAATAGCTGCGACGACTTAAAGTCTTCAGGCGTTTTCTGCAAAGCCTGTCCTGAGGGTGAGGCTAAATCGCGTGGGTGGGTGGGTCGTAGGTGGTGGGTAGTGGGCTAGGGTTAAGGGTTAGGGTTAGGGTTAAGGTTAAATGTGAACCACTGACAGAATGTTAACGTAACATCTTTGGCACAATTCCTTCAGAGTCACTCGGTGTACACGCCAGAAAGAGATCGTGAAGAAAACCGCTGTTGCGAGAGGGCATTTGAAACTGCATAAAAGTATGTAGACATGACGTGTATGCATGGAGGATCTCGGACCCACGACCCACGATCCACGACCCACGACCCACGACCCACGACCCACGACCCACGACCCACGACTCACGACCCACCCATCAACCACCCACCCACTCACGCTGATTAGATACACTCTCTCCTGATCGCCCTGTGGTGGATTTTAGTGAGGCTCTCCTCACAGGGTGGCGCGCTTCGCGCTTGGGCAATAAATCAGTGGAAAGACTCGGTCGGTCACTTGCAGTTCGGACCTAGCTCGAACTCGGTTAGTAAATGGTATAGCTCGTTTTTGATGTAATGATTTGTTTTCAGTTCATTATCTATATTTTGGCAGCTTTCTATGCGGGGGTTCGGCTCGTTCCGTGGATTAAACCAATATTTTCATGCTGAATTTTTATTCTAGTTTCGGTAATACCAAGAGAAAATGAGGGGACAGAGAGGGAGGCTCCCGGTCCAGCCCTTGGGATATGTCATGTCCACGAAAGTTATTTTTAGACGAGCGGAAGTCTTCCGAGACGTCCGCATGAAGGCTAACCTCGGTCCGATGTTTGAAAGAAAATATATATTCATCAGCCTTCCTCGTGCGCCATCATTTTCTCTTTTCACTAAGAACCTGAGAGCGAGGCAAGACTGCATGCGGACGTCTCGGAAGACAGACTTCCGCTAGAACAAAGACTTCCGCTCGTCTAAAAATAACTTTCGTGGACATAACATATCCCGGCCAACGCCCTGAGCCTCCCTCTCTGTCCCCTCATTTTCTCTTGGTAATACCTATTATATTATTTATGATTCATGCTCCATACAGTCTGACTGATATTGTTGGCAAGGCATTACTCTGGGCGAGCTCCGTTTGCTAGGACACAAATAATACCACATTTGTTTGGGATATTTTGGCCAAGCCCTGATGGGCTCGGCCGTTTATTGAAAATCAGCATGGTAACCTAGGAAATACCCAAATATAGAAGACATGATCCCAGCAAAGGTGAGGGGACACACGCCATCCACAAGAAAGTAAAAAATAGGGAGGGTGGGGAGGGAAAATTGATTTGACTCTGTTGAATCAGCCTCCGCCTAGCTTTGCACAAATAGTTAATTATCTCCAGAAAATCCCGGATGATAGAAATGCCCAAACTGCAACATGGGAAATAACTAACTAAGCATGTCACACTCAGCATAAATCCATTTATTTCCTCTGGGCAATAAATGTCCCAAAGTTAAAACGAAAATCAAGTTTCCTCTTGTAAATGAGTTTGAACGTTTCCTAAAGTGCTTCCAGGCTTCGAATATTTGTGTGAAACAGTGGCCATACAGAATTTGAAAGAGACCAAATTGGCCGGGGAGCGGTTTTTTGTCAACTGGCAAAAGCTACTATGCGGAGAATAACATCTACAACTGGTAGCTGGAGTTTAGATATAATCAAGAACAGATCTTTTATCGAAACAACTGTATTTACTCATGATCAAAAAAATCACTTTCCTATATTTTCTTCAGATTTTGTACTTGAAGTGTGTTTGCTTAACACCTGACTGGCAAGAGTTTGAGCTCTGATTTTTATCCAAAGACTGTTTAAGTTTTGGATTTCACGGTCGGCCATTTGTCACGTTGAAGACTGACCAATTGTATTTCTGAGGGTTGGATCTAGGGAAAAGTGACGTAACTTACTCACTAGGTTAAAATTTAAGCGGGTAAATGGAGCTTGTTATATATGGAAAACACCAGTTTAGAAGTCTGAAGTCCCGAAACTTCCGTGCTGCATATTAATTTAGCCGCGTACAAATAGTAAGTCTTTGACGTGTCATTTTCTCCTCGATTTAAGGTTATATAGTAATGGCGGACCATAAGTAGGAAAATTACCGTTAAAATACACAGGTGTCTTTTTTAAATCCTGGCCTAAGACTTGGGTCACTCATGCACTGGTTAGTTAACATAGTTTTGAAATCCAAAGAAAAAGAAAAAAAAATGATTTTTTGGTCTACAAGCTTTTATGAGTTAGTTAAATGTAATAAAACCAAATTTCAGTACAAACTAAGGGGTTAGTTCATCATGGAAACTTGGTGCTGCGTCAGTTGGAAGTAAAACACGAAACTCTGCTTTTATCAAACGAGTTTATAATTAAAAACTGTTCACCAAAGTGGAGGTGGCTAGTTAACAATTATTTCATGAGCGCGCGTTGGATATGAGATGGTACATAGCCAACTCTCATATCCAGTTAGAGCGAATAGAATAATTCTTTTGTTAAATTTTCATTAAACTACAGGATGATATGTTGTTTCAGTTTTTACGAAACGACCGACGCAATCAGTTTCCATATAAGGCCATTACACGGTATGAGCTGATAACCTAGATTGAGTGAGTAAATAATATGGTCAAATATTTGTCCCCGGACGGTTATTGAGAAACGAACAGTCTTCCAAGAGCAAAACTCGACGACAGATAACGTCCAAGGACAACTTTCTGAGCATGTTTTAAAATCAAATGGAGGTCATTGTGTTTATTATCTTTTAAATATTTCTTGAAACCTGGAGCTTACAAATTAGACGTTTACGAACAGCTTACCGTCAAAAATGTTTATAGCTTATGAAGTTGATTTTTTTGTGTTTTCTGGTAACTTTTTATTGACCAGCAGGTTTATTTCTTCTTCCGTCACATAAACGAACCGAATTAATTTGTAACTGCAAAAGTTTTGGGAAAATGGGGAATATGGGGGATATTAGGTCACGGGACGCGTTTAGACCAATCGCTTGCGAGCGATAATATTTGATGGCTCGGAACGCGCCTTCAACGCTATCCACTGTTTTAGTGTTATGGACGGTGCCGAATAATAATAATAATAATAATAATAATAATAATAATAATAATAATAATGCTTTATTTATATAGCGCTATTTCCCTTTAACCCAATTGCGCTTTACAATAATTACAATCCAAAATAGGAAAATTTACAAGTAGCAATAGGATGAATTTTTACAATTTTCAGGTAAAAACTATATAAAAACTATTTTAAGATATTAAAACTATATTTCCAGGTAAAAGACTACATTACATCCTAATCTAAGTTATAACATTTTTTAAAAAGGTATGTTTTCGTATAGGTCTTCAAACTTGGTAACGAGCTACTCTGTCTGATAATGTCGGGGAGAGAGTTCCATAAACTGGGTGCTGCAAAAGAGAAACACCTATGGCCATAACTTGCTAGCTTGACGGGTGGTATTTTTAGTAAGTTTTTAGAGGAAGATCTCAGATTCCTAGTTGGTGTATAGGGCTCTAACAGTTCAGTAATGTAACTAGGAGCCTAGCCATTAAGCGCTTTAGAGGTCAGAAGTAGTATCTTATAGTTAATGCGCTGGTTAACTGGAAGCCAGTGCAGCTGGTTTAGGACAGGCGTAATGTGGTCATATTTCTTGGTGCGAGTAATAATGCGGGCCGCAGCATTCTGGACATTTTGTAAGCGATCTATTAGAAATGTGGGTAGCCTATACAATAGTGAGGTGGCGCTATCAATCTTAGAGGTAATGAATGCGTGAACCAGTCTCTTATCTTACTAATGTTCCTGAGGTGGAAAAAACAGGCCTTGCAGGTATTGGTAACATGCTTATCTAGTGACATGTGCTCATAACTCCAATGTTCCTTGCAGAAGGGGATGGCTTGATCCGTTCACCAGACACATCGATGTATTCTATTGATGGGGGTGGGCGGTGTCGTGCGCTTAGGACCAGTAACTCCGTTTTTCCTCTGTTCAGTTTAAGCTTATTGCTTACCATCCACGAGTTGATTTCGGAAACACACGCTTCTATCTTAGCTATGGAATCGGCTTGTTCAGTGGGGGTGGGCTTAAATGAGAGATATAGCTGAGTGTCGTCGGCGTAGCGATGGTAGTTGAGTCCATGCCGTTTAATTATGTCCCCGATGGGCGACGTGTATAGCAAGTACAGGATCGGCCCTAAAACTGATCCCTGGGGAACACCATAGCGGAGTTCTTTCACTTTTGATTTGATTCAATCAATCATCACAAACTGCTTCCGATCTTGAATATAGGATCGGAACCATTTTAGCTCATTTCCTTTCACACCGTAGCGTTTTGACATTCTTTCCAGTAGCAACTCATGGTCGACGGTGTTGAACGCTGCAGACATGTCCAACAGCGGCAGGACAACGCATTTCTGATTGTCTATTTCACGGAGAATGTCATTTTGCACCTTCAATAGAGCAGTCTCTGTGCTGTGGAAGCATTTATACGCTGACTGAAAAGATTCCTCCAATTCATTATCACGTAGGTAATCACTCAATTGACAAGATACTGCCTTGTCAATTATCTTTGATACAACCTTCAGATTTGAGATAGGTCTGAAATTTAGATAATCCTCAGAATCTAGATTGTCTTCCTTCAGCTTCGGTTTAATCATTGCTTCCTTCAGTGTAGCGGGAATATATGCTGATTGGGGCGACATGTAGAAGAGTCGATTTGCATTCCTTGAGAATAGATGCTGGTATAGGGTCAAGATCACAAGATTTTTTACCTATTTTGTCCACAAAACGTTCAACCTCTCTTGCTGACATCACTCTGAACTTTGCGAATTCGACATAACATGGCTGTTCATTTGCTCCGCAAGACTGGATAGTGGAGGTCATTTCGTTAGATAGCTCCGTTGTTATGGTTGCTATCTTCTTGTCAAAGAAGTCGGCGAAATTATTTGTAAGCTCGATCGTTGAGGGCGCAGTCGGATAGCGTTTCTCTACTTTGCGATGTAGCAACTTGTGAACTGCGTTAAAGAGTAATTTTGGATCTAGTGCATTCTCTGATATAATAGATTAATAATATGAAGCCTTCGCGTCCTTAAGCATTTTGTTCACTATCTGACACTGGTCAACATACATCTGTCTGTCGACACACAGTCTTGACGCTCTCCAGCGGCACTCCAGCTTCCGACGCTTTCTCTTGACATCATCAATACCACCATGGTACCATGGTGCCGATGGGCGGAGAGTTATCACGCATCGTCTCAGAGGCGCATGCTTTTCAAATGTTTCTTTCAATGTGTTTTCGTATTGTTCAGTAAAGGCTCATAAGATCGAGTTGTCAGAAGGTTGGACTGCTTAAGATCATCGTTAAAACTATTCATATTTACAGAGTGAAGTTTACGATAACTAATTTCCTTTCGTTCCAGAGATGGTTTCTTCAGGCGAAGCTTACAGTGCACAGCGGAGTGATCAGACAGCATTGGATCTCGTGTTTCAGTGCAAATAACTAACTCGTCTGCGGCTCTGGTTATGATCAGGTCTAAGGTATGGCCCTTCTTATGGCCGGGTGGGTCCATTAACATGCTGGACTAGACTGAACGATTCTAGGACCTTGTTAAATTTGACAGTATCCAAATTTTTAGTGTCATCCATGTGCAAGTTGAAATCCCCCACTATTAGCAGGTTTCCAGGGGAAACAACTAACTGCTCTGTGAGGGTGCCGAATTCTTCGAAGAATAGAGTACTATTTAGTTGATTTGCCTTCGATGATAACAATACAAATGATAACAATTCTTGTAGATCCAGTGGAGCATGTCGTAACGACGTCCAAGTATTCAAAAGGGCTAAATTTTCCTTGGGTTTGTCTCGTAACTTTTATGTGTTTCCTTACTAAGAGACCAACTCCTCCTTTTTCCGTGGAACATGGTAGAAGCAGTATCCAGTGGGGCAAACTTCGGCAATGGAAAAATTATAGTTTTCATAGTTTTCATTATCGCGTAGCCATGTCTCAGTCACTGCAAATATATCTACGTTATTTTCAACTGCATAATCTTTAATCGCAAGCTCCTTCTTATTGATCGATCGAGTGTTCAGCAAGCAAAATTCAATGGGTAGAATCCATTTTGCAGTTTTTGGTTTGAGCATCTTAAATTGATAAGATTTTGCTGATTCACTCCCCTGAGACAGGCATTCAAAGGTATTTTTGCGCGGTTTACTGAATATGCGGGAAAAGCAGATGTTAACAAGTATATTATCGAAGTCCAAAAAGAATATCAGGGTAACCACGCACTTTTCAAGGATAATTAATCAACAATTTTTGTAAAAAGCTTTAAATTACAAAGCTATGTATGGCGTTCTTTTCCAAATTGAAGCTTAATTACCTCTGAAAAATGGGTGGTTACCCCCAATTTTCTTTTTGGATACCAAGAGCACTTGGTAAGTTCTGCTTTCTCCGCATAGTTTTAAACAGCGGCAAAATATATTCTTGTATTAATAAGCACCACCCATAGGAAACCCGGGTATCTCGAGATGCGCAATAAAAACAGAAGACACGTTCCTTAGCTACCGAGAGGAGGACCTTCTTTTTGTAGTTTTAGTTGTTAGAATTTGTTGAATTGGTTTCATTGTAAGCTTTGTTACATGAAGTTAACAGTGTAGTATATATGGCGTGTAAATCCGATTTTGTTGCGTCACTTGTATGTAATTTAATACCACAACTTTGTAATGTGTGTTTGACTGCAAAATAAAGAACTTTGCTCCAAACAAAAAAAGGAAGATTTAAAAATTTCAACTAAATAGATGAACGGGGTGCAAAAATGTCGAACAAAAATTGATTTAATGGCAACTGAAAGCTCCTCAATCCCCTGTATAAACTTCTTACAACCCCGCTATACGCCTTAATCCCGCTCTAACGCTCTAAAAGTCAGCGCACACATTCTTCTTATGGTGGTTTATTACCTTTATCGACTTGTTTAATGAAATCCTTTTTTTTTTCGATTTTTTTGTCCCGTACATCATTACACGCATGCGTTTTTTATTTCTTCTACTCGACAAGACCTTAGTTTTTTTTTTTCAGGCCAAGTTTCCTCTTCATATATTATAGCAACTCTAATGAGCCTGACGTCATACTTCTCAGATTTATAAAAATCTTTAAAATCTTAATTATATTAGTACACGTGGATCCACGCTCAGCCTCACTGCGTTTACTCTCAAGACATTCCATAATCCCTTATAGTCTCCTTCGCAACCGTCCTTCGGGATGTCACGCAACGCTCCCCCGAAAGGAGGGGGAGGGTTGGGTGACATCCCGAAAGACGGGTGCGAAAGAGAATAGGGAGCTTAAGCAACGACAACGGCGACAGCAACGAGAACGTCATCTCAAAATATATTAAATTTGCGTCATTTTAATCGCCTCGCGACTATTTCAACGTTTTTAATATGACAAGGGTGTGGCAATTCCTCGAAGATGACACCAGTTGGAACGGCACTCCATTTTAGGAGAGAAAATAAAATTTATCCTTAACGTGCCCATAACCCCAAAATATTTTTTTCGCTAAATTGAATCTTTGCACATGTTCAAGACGCATTGCGGCCATTTTTTCCTTTTCACAACAAATCCTGCCATTTTATAGGCTTCGAAAGTTGCGAAAATCCAAGCATCTTTTGTTCACGACCGAATCAGAATACTTTGCATGCATTTTTACAGAGTTAATGCTATGTAAATCAGTTTGTGATGTAAAAACAGGAATAGACCCACTCCCCTTCAAAGTAAAAAAAGCAAAAAAACATTATGTTTACTTTGTTGCTAAGTGTATAGGTCGCTGTACAAGTATTTCTCGCAATCCACCCTAAAAGTGGTAAGTACTTATCGTCGACGTCTACTGAACTATAATGGCGCGTAAAAGCGACGAGGATAGAGAATTTCGTGGTTTTGGTGTTCGGAGTAAATTCTTTTTATAGTATGAAAAAAGAAAACACCCCGTGCAAAACACACATGCATGTGTGAGCAAGCTTAATGAGTTGCCTAGAGGAATACAACTCTTAAAGTTACTACGTTTACTGCAACAGCTGCACTTGCTTTTTACTAGATTTATGTATGTTAGACTAGTCAGGGCTATCGTTCTAATCTTCTAAGATGTATTTACTAAACAAATGGAGGCCAAGAATGGTCACTCAGCCTCAGGAAAAGAAATGCATTTAACGGCCATCACTGAACTAGTAAAACAGGATATAAATCGGGAATCAAAAATAATTAATCTTAGAGAGTTATCGAACTCACCGATATAAATATATCAGTCCTCTAACTCTCTCCAAATAAATAAATTAAATCACACGTATTTCGAACGTGACACTTGAGATTATGTGTGTTGCGAAGATCGTCCAAGTTCTGAGGTAGTTAGTGAGCAATAAGATATTTTTTTGTCAGTTTATCTGGTCTTATGAGCAAGCCTATGTGACGACAGGCAACGAATACGTGTCAAAGATGACGTTAGAAATTTCAATTAACATAGCTTTTTCCTAAGATGTTTCTTGGTTTTATCATCTTTAGCATCGACAGCCAAGGCAAGTCTCAAACGCGGGAAGAACTGTGTTGTCGTGGATTCAAACGAGGAAACTTTAATGAGGATAAGACAAAGCTTGGAGCAGGATGTGCTTGAGGAACATAACGCCATCCCCTTTTTTTTTCGTTTAGCGTCGAACGAGTTTCCTGATATTGGGTCGGTCAGTCGGATTGAAAAAAAAAAAACTAAAAAAAACATAAAGAAGAATAACTCTCGGAAATAGGAGGCCTGGTACCCCGGCATCATTGCTGTGGAGCCCGGAAACAACAAGACACAAACCCAAAATCGATATGGCGGAAAAAGTGGTTGGTGTTATTGTAAAATTAAGACAACATGGGAAAAAGAATCAACCACCGAAATTCTTATGCGACATAAAAATGGTTTAATTACGTCGTTAATTTTTTTTTCAGATTTGAAAATGCCAAAAAAAATGGCTCAGTCGGACGACGCTAAACGGAGAAAAAAAGAGGATGGCCTAACAGTCAATAGGCGAACACTGTTAACGAATATTAAATTACGAAATTCAATTGTTAAAATATTTTCTTCTCAAACGGATATAAATTCAATGCAACGTTGTAGATAAATTATTTATGATGCTGAAGATGTTATGCCGTTGTCACCTATACATGGAGAATAAAAGGGATTTCGCAAATTTCTAAAACAAGTTGTGTCGCGATTAATGGTTCCGGAAATTTTTGAAACCAGTCGCACATTTGCCGTGACATTAATCTTAGTGCAAAGTTAGCCGGCTCCAGTGGCTTTGGACATTGTTAGGACAATTAACTCGTTTCGGAAGTGGTATCGGAAATTTCTGAAACCATCCGTTATTGAACTGAGCTGGTTTCAAAAAATTTCGAAACCAATAATCGCTAATTTCCCTCGACTTCACCTGTAGTCAACTGCAGTAATTTCAAAAATTTCTGAATCCGGCAGTAGGTAATTGCCCTCGTTTTTAGCAGTGGTCAAAACAAAGATTTCGGAAATTTCTGAAACCAGTAACGGGTAATTGCCGCTCTTTTTCAAGTTATGGTGAAGAAAGTGGTTTCCGAAATTTCTGATGCCGGCCTTCACAATGTCTTCCAAAATTATTTTTTCGAGCCACCCACAAATGGAGATGAGATGGTGTACCACTAAACGCCATCGTTCAAATGAAAGTAAGCGCTGAATACTTGGACAAAAAGTAGACGAGAGGGATTTGCTGGCCAGATTAAATATCAGCCGAAAATTAAAATCCCGTCAAGGATTCAACACCGACAACCGATTTTTGTTAACTTTGGAATATCCCCCAAGGTTTCATTGGTTTTGGAACGTGTTCCTACTCGATTGTCGAACGCAGTTCGATAATCCAAGATTTATATTACCTATAGGTTATGAATAAACAGTCGTTATTATCCTGTTTTTATGCCAGTACAACAGGTTTTCATTGGATATGGATACTTCCAGGGTCAACGGTTCAACTCAGGGGAATGTACAAGTTTGTTATAGATAGTTGTTTTCGAAAGATTTAATGAAGCGTAGTTGTATTGGTGAGTTTGGCAAATGGTTGTTCAGTTACCTTCCCAAAGTTAATTTTTGATCAGAAGTTTTGTATTTGATCAGACGTTTTGTAAATGAGGGCAGATACAACATGAAAATAAGCAAAGGTTGCATTCTTGTGTGGAGTGCAGTAAAGGCCTTGAAGTGGGAACAGAGCGAGATTATTAATATTCTATTATGAAACATCCTAATTGGCCAAATTAGTCCCTCTCACTGTCCGATGTCCATCATCGGCCGATAGTCAAATGCTTTTTGACCGTTTGTTTTTAGTTATGAAAGTTGTCATTGCTTATCGTAGTGATCTGATTGGATGAATTTGGGCTTTGGCGGGATCAGAGTTAGTGGAGGGGTTAGTGGGTCCCCTCCACTAACTCCTCTGGCGGGATTTTCATCGTTGAAAATTGTTCCACGGCACGCAGTGCCTGTAGGGTGAACGTGGGCCTATAAAATCCGACTTTTTTCACATGAAAAACCTATACGATGCAGTTTGAAATCTGCTTTCTTGTGTTACCTGTTTCCGTCCTAATTACTAGCATTTATCGAATTACCCAATAATTCAATTTATTTTAAGACGTATGACTACAATTCCAATTAACAAAGATAGACATAACGTGGGTTTCGCAACAATTTAACGTTTTAGACAGTTTATCCCATACCACTGAGGTGTAAAAATGTCTCATTTAGGATCCTTTCATTCGCTTTTGCGTTCGTCATGTATACCCTTTGCGAGAGCTTTGGTTAATCGTGTGTTTGCAAGTTTATTTTGCATCTAGAAGATGTTTAGATTTTCCATTACAACCTCTCCCTAGCGGTTATGGCGCATAGCTTTTAACTAGTGAAATCGTCGCTTCCGAAATTCTGTTGTGCATTTTACTGCATCTACCCAGATTAAAACTCGGAATATATTCCGAGTAAAAATGATATGATATCTTCTTCACAAAGATTTCCCAATGGTCTCCCATCCAGGTACCTACCCTCCCCGATTAGGCTTAGTTAAGTAAATAAGTGAAAACATCAAACTTTTCGTAATAGAAACGCAAAAACGACAAAAAAATTTAATAACACAATAAAAAAGTAAAAGAAACTTAGTTTTGCAAAGATAATTACCACCCAATACCAGCCTACTGCAGTACCCACATGTACGCAATGCGTGCCTATTTTTTTCCCCTTGTTTTTATGAGCAAATGTTCATCTGTGAACTTATTAAAACTATACTTTTCATAGTTACAGCGCTGTATTTCACTTTTAGGTTCCTCAACTCCACTTGATCTTCGCTTTTTGTTCAATGAAAACTTTCTTCTTCATGTATTATGGACAGTTTGATTAGTCTAATGCCATATTTCTCTCCTACATCATCGTCCTTATAGACTTCCAGTGTAAGTCCTTTGCTGATATCCAGGGTCCTGGTATAACTCACGTCTTTCACATAGCCTCCAGCATGCGCAGTGTAGCAGTAAGCTCTCCTTTCGTTCACTTTAAAAGTGAATTCAAATCGGCCAGGATAGAAGTGTTGATTGACGGGCACGGTTGGTGATGATACATCTATGGTTCGTTGGGGATTCAAATCGCTTCCAGGTGTTCCTTCAACCCCGTAGCACGGTGCGTGGGTATTGTAATTGGTCGTATCGGGAAGCATAATCCCAACGAAATTGTGTCCATCTGACAATCCATACTTTATATCGCTATCTTTCCCTGTAGCGAAATCGACGTCATTGGCAACGGACATTTCGATGGTCAGCGGAGCGGAACTGCCAAACTCTCCGGCAGGAAACAACGGTATTCTTACAAGACGATCGTGCGTCCTTGAGGTTCCAAGAAAAGTAAGCTGCTCAGGGGAAGCTGGAATCGTCTGAGTGCTGCTTATGAAGGACGCATGCTTGCGTATATAGCTGGGAGTCATGGTCTGGTGATAAATAACTCTCCCCTTTGGAGGCAAAAGAAAAAAAATACAGCTCTTGGATATAAATCAGGCCAAGTGTGATCGATATCAAGAATTAGTGTAGAAGAATTAGATATCAAGAATTAGTATATACTAAAACAGTGGATAGCGTTGAACGCGTGCGCTGATTGGCTACTCATCATCAATCATCATCAATCCAATTTTGGTCCGGTTTTATCCCCGTAAACTGGGGTGGCCGGATTTACCGCACTTTGGTAGCAATATCTCTAACTCCCACTCTCCATCTCGCTCGATTCATGGCATCCTTTTTCTCCAATCCAACACTCTTGCTCTCCTTCTCCTTCATTTGCTATTCACCTCCGAGCCGCTTGGCGGCTCGGTAAATATCCATCACTGGCCATGGTAACCTCCACTTCGGTGAAGAGTTGTTAATTATTGAAAACGTGATCATTAAATGGTATTCTAGAGCTAGAGTCATAAAAGGGGCTATGTCCCGAAATCTCGCCAAATTGAGCGACTAGGAACTGGCGACCAAATCAAGCGAAAGGTAAAAAAATAACTACTTAAGGAGGCTCGAAATAGTTTCTCCTTTTTTAAAAACAATTAAACATATTCTGTCCTTAGATACAGTTAGGGCAATCATATCAAGACGAAATTTGGCCAGGGTATTAAGTACCTATCGTAGATTTCTCACATTATGTTTTCCTCCAAAATAATGTTACCATGGCAACGATATTAGGCATTTCTTTGAGCTTTAAAATCAACATATGTTGTCCTTGAAGAAACGGGACGGTGAAATTTTCCCATTCAGCGTTACCAGATAATGTTAGAAATACTCTCTAAAATATTTAAAATTCAACAAAATCTGTAGGTCAGTTTTTCAGAAAAATAAGTTTTTTTGAATTGTGACTCTAATTTTTTTTTTCACCTACAGAATTTTTTTAAATTTTAAAGACAAACGGTTTAAATTAAACTAAGCTAACATGCAAAAAATGAAAAAAATTCACCGTCCAGAATCAGAGATATAAACGGGTAAAGTTGCAAAATCAGGAAAAATTAGGGGGTTACAAGATCAGCATTTACGCATGCGTCACCCGCTCATTCGAGTCCGCGCACGAGTGGAACTACAGGTCAACACAAACGGATTTAAGCGACTATTAAACCGTTTAAGTAGAATTTTCGTAGTTTTCGTGAATAGGAGATGTCTATTTATATTCCATGTATATAGGAATTGGAGAAAGGTAAGCGAAATTAGCGGTATTTGTTTATTTCTGGTGACCCATTTGAATCATGAGCTGACGCAAGCAGCTTACGAATTGCGTGTGTGGCTTACGCGCGCGCGCTCAGCTGAAAACCCTTTCGAGCCTCCTTAAAACATTGAAGGAACATTTGAAGAAAACAGCAAATAAAATAGACGGCAGGAATCGATGGAGTAAATTTGGGGGTTTTGAGAACTGTTCAGCCTGACAGTTTTTCAAAGTTTATCTCTGTTGTTTGTAACTTAAATTGTGTATGCTCAACAGACACTTTTTGCTCAGCAAGTGTTGTTTTTAAAGTAATATCTGCGTTAACGTTAAGTTGAATTGCATGGCGAGTAACTGATAAAATTACACAAAATGCTGCTGTGACGTCTTAAAGTGCTACGTATGACCAAAAAATCCATTTTTATTTTTCTT
Organism: Montipora capricornis; assembly: GCF_036669925.1. Classification (NCBI taxonomy): domain Eukaryota; kingdom Metazoa; phylum Cnidaria; class Anthozoa; order Scleractinia; family Acroporidae; genus Montipora; species Montipora capricornis. Next base: position 26,352,272 of record NC_090891.1, on the reverse strand, counting down.
TGGATGTCAAAACTACGTTAACTAACCCAAGTTTTAAGCCTTGATTTAAAAAAAGATATAGTAGTTCTTTTTAACTGGAATTTTCCTATTTAATGGTCCGCCATTACTAACTTTAAAATCTTGAGAGAGCTGGATCGAAGGCTTAAGCACGTGCGTTTTTGAGACGCGGACGGCAACCGGAAGTGAGCTGTTTTCCCTTTTAACTTGTCTTCACACAACCACATTTATATCGCTAAGTATCTTTTCACTATTAGATACCCTAAGTTTAAAAAGCTGGGAGAGACCGCTATCCTGGCGTGCGAAATATTCACTTCCGCGTCTCAAAAACGCGCGTGCTTAAGCTCCCTACTAGTTTAAGAATGCAACTTGTGTGTACGCGGCTGAATTAATATGTAGTACGGGAGTCGCTTAAACTCGGGTTTTGCATATTTAATAAGCTGCGTTTACACGCTGAAAATTTAAGCGAGTGAATCAATGACCTCACTTTTCCATCCAACCCTCTGAGGCCCAATCGGTCAGTTTGGAACGTGAGTAATGGCGGACCGTGAAATCCAAAACTTGCACTCAAAGTAAACAGCCTTTGGATAAAAAATCAAAGCTCAAAAATTATTGCCAGTCAAGGGTTAAGCAATCAGTGATTTTTTGATTATGGTAGCACTTTAAATTGGCTCTGTCATTTGTGTAAATGAGTCCCTGGATCATTGATTCTACAACATACAATAGTCTGCTGACAAATGTTGCTGTAACCATCGAGGAAAATCCCGTTACGCTCGATGCATTGTTCTTTTGTATTGCCTTCGATGTATGGCCTAAGTTGGCATCTAATCCTTGCCTCATTCCGCAGTTGAGCTAAAAAAAATTCCTTGCCGTTCTTCTTTAATCAACGTTTTGCTTACCAAATTGTCCCTCCAATTTAAACCGATCATTCTATTTTTCAGCTCCGA
>NC_090891.1:26338828-26346328 GCF_036669925.1 Montipora capricornis | reverse complement strand
TTGCACAAATTGTTATCAGTAGCATAATCGAAGTCAGGAAAGTTTCGTGATCCTCAACGTAACGACCAATGACAAATGAAACTTTATAGTGTTCAACTTCACGCCATCATCAAAACCATTCAACAAATAAAGTCAAGAACCAAAGAGATAAAAGAAGATGAATATTCAAATTCCCGTACGAAATTTTCTGGCCTAACAGAGCCTAAATCAGGCCTAACAAAGGCCTGAAATGGAACACCGGAGGTTAACAAGAGCCAAAATTGAGCCCAACAATATTTTTTTTGGCTTTCAAGAGTTGAGACTAACAAACTGTAAGTCTGTTGTTAGGTTACTGTGAGCCTCCGGTTAGACAAACACGAGCCTTAGAAAGGTAAGTATCTTGTTAGGTTTGTCTTGTCAACCAAACATAAGCCAAAATTGACACAAAATATTTTTTGGGTCACGATAAATAATTCTCTAAGCTAACAACTGACCAAACAAGAACCGTATTTTGGCGGTGAGTCGTCATAGTCATTGGATTTCCCAGTGCGAAGGACTGCATGTGCATATCTTGAATTCTGGGACTTTTAAAGGACACAAACCCGAAAGCTTACGGCCCAATGATTCCTCTTATTCAGTACTTAATAGCAATCGCAAAGACAAGAATAAGGCTGGATCAATAATTTTACCACTATTAGCGCCAATTTTCTGGACATCGCCGATTTGTGGGTGCAGTGTGGAAAAACGAAGACAATCGAAAATAAACACCGATGTGGGATCAGTCGCCGCAGAGCAAACACTTGTTTATAAATCTTGCTAAGATTCGAGCCAAGTCTGTAATATAATTATTACTAACCTTGCCGCATGTATGAAGAATATCTGGAGAAATAATTTAACGATACTAGTGGATATAGTACTTATTTGCCGAAGGATGAGAATTGTCACAAGCTAATACTTCGTATGCAAAATTCCCCACTCGAAATCCTTGGCGCTAAAATTTTAGGTGACCGCTGAGCAACTCAAAAAATTTAAACTGCTCGCTGAAATGCGAGACGAGACCTTTGGCAGATTTTAGAGACGATAAGTGGTCTGACATGAGTTTGCGTAGTTGTGGCCTTTTAAGTCTTTTAAGAAAAGTGTTGAGACAAAAGGAAATATATTTTCCCTTGATGACAAATAAGGTTCCCTGAACATTTGACCTGATCATCTTATTCAGTTCAGTCACAGTGCGTATAAAAAAGTATTTATATCGGAGCAACGGCTAAAATCAATGGTTTGAATTTCGAAATTTCCTTGTAAATATCATGACCTGTCCACCCGGTTCAATAATATCAGATTAAACTGAGGTGCAACTTGAGTTGGATCAGGATTAATTATGTTTCTGCTCGCATTCTGTAGCCAGGCTCTGACGGTCTGTCGCTCAGTTTGGTGGCAACTAATAGTCGTTCAGCTAAACAAATGTTTCTTCGAAATTCAACCAAAGGAGAGATGGTTGAACTGAACAACTAGAGATTCAATGATTCTCCATGTCACACTGATTTTTATTGCGCAACACTGGCGTTACATGTCCACATGATTACTGCTTGGCAATTGATTGGTTCTAGAATTTTTGGCGGTTTTAAGTTAAAATCGAAATTATTCGTTAACAGTAGAAGAGAGAGCAGACAAGAAAAAAAAGGCAATTTAAAAGAGAGTTTAATTGCTCCAGTCAATCCAGTGTGACGTTAAGAGCTTGTGGATCGGACTGCACTGCAGGCACTGATTCGAAAAGCACATCAAAAGGGGCCACTTATTTCTTCTTAAGAAACTACGACCATCACATCAGTGTTAACTTTTCAACCGAAGAACTGGCAAACTCATGATTGACAAGCATTGGAGGTTGTAAAGAAGGGAAAAGATAATCAAAGCCACAAATCTCTACTAGATCCAGAGAAAGTTGCACTTTGCAAAGGAAAGCGAAGTAATTTTAACACGGTTATTAGGAGAATGAATGCGACTATATGTCCTCCAAATCTCATTGAAAACAGGTTTCATTCATCGAGCGCGGCCCCCCCGGGAGGGGGGGGGACTCCCATATGAAACAGACGGGGATGCTCGTCGGAAATTTTGAATTTAACCCTTAAAGGAGACCAATCTAGGCGTTGCTTAAGCAGATTTTGACCACTAAAAGAGACCGTTTAATAACACAAAAATACGACACGCATTGTGTTTTAATGATAAAAAGCCATAATCACCGAAGGCTTTTATCTAAAAAGAAATTTAAACCGAAATTTGACTTCTGTTTCTCTTCGCGTACTTCTGTGTTACTTCGCGGAACCCTACACGAGATCTTGGTGGCATAAAATATTGGCGCTTTGCCCGGAACCCCCTAAGCGAGACCAAGATCCAAAATTTACACCCTAAGCGAGACGACGAGCATCCCCGTCTGTTTCATATGGGAGTCCCACCCCCGGGGCGCGGCCCATTAAGTAAAGTCTGATGATCGGAGTTGCAGATCTACAATGAGTTGTACAAAGATCAAGATATCCAAACTATCTTAGAGCACAATTGTGTATTTATATCCACGCGAAAAATGTTCTCGGTTCCTATTTTAATTTTCCGTTCGTAAAAAAACCGTTCAAAAAAAACCTGCTTGGAAGATACGCATGAACATAACCTTTGATTGAACTAGAATGAAGGGGAATGAAAGCTAACAAGGAAAATCCATAACCTGACTGTTTTGGTGTGAGAGTTGACCAAAAACATATCGGCAGTACCATTGTAGCACCTTACGAAACAGATCATGTTATCCACTGCGCAATACCGTGACAGTATTACTGAAGAGGGCTTTTTAAAGGATCTTTAGTTGGTTCCAATTGATGGAGGCATTAAATCTATTTCTTAAAACAGTGGAAAAGGAAGCAACACATTAAACTGATGATGGCATGAGTCATGCCGAAACATGTCTTTAAAAAGTTGTATCGTGAGCTTGAAATTTCTGTTAATATGTGTAACAATGACGCTTGATATCCCATACCATGGTAAAGCCGACTACTGTTGAGAAATTCATGCAGTTTCCTATTACTCAGAGATTGTAGTCCAGAAACTTGTAACGTGCAATACAAAGACAATGATCGACAGTTCGTTAGATGATGTATATTCCTGTGGCTTTTTTATATCTTGCTTACCCAATTGGAGGTTTCTTTAGCTTGCTTTTAATGTCTTAAATATTGAGCAACATGTCAAGTTTTACATTGTCTCCTTCCGTAAAAAGTAGACTACGAGCAGTCCCTTTGTTTTCTTATAGTCCGTCGAGAGCGGAGCGAAAAAAACAGGCCGCGCAAAACTTGGCCGCGCGAAAGCTGGTGTCTGGTGCCTTCCGCCCAGACACCAGCTTTCGCGCGGCCAAGTTTCGCGCGGCCTGTTTTTTTCGCTCCGCTCTCGACGGACTATAAGAAAACAAAGGGACTGCTCGTAGTCTAGTAAAAAGTGAGTAAAGGATTTAACATATACAAGTCTGTGCAGTTGTGGATTCACGGCCATCTGAACGATGTGTGAGAGGACTCAGAGTGCTTCACAATTCAAGAAGCTTCCAGGGCGCTTTCCGCTACATGTTGAATTTGCATATTTTGTTCACACTAAAGCAACAACAGAAGAGAAGTACTCTTGGTAAGGAGTGAAGACCAAGTCACGACATTTTCCGGGCCAAAACAGCTCTGACACTTAGCTGCAATTTAAGTCATCCAAAGGTAAGTGATACTTGTCCAACTTTTAAAGCTTTACAGATAGGTTTATGTTCTGCAATCAAGCCATATCAACTTGCCTGTAAAATTACCATTGTGCTCTACGCAATCTAGTCTGGGCCTCTGGAAAGGTGAGGGAAGCCGAGAGCTTGGCCGAGAACGTGCATGCATCCCTTTGGGGTCACGCCATAAAAAATAAGAATTTCCGCTTGACCGTGTATTTACGTCGAGATACGCAAATGTGATGACAGACATTTAACACACTGAAAAGGAGCGTGCGTGTTTTTTTCTCTATCACGAATGACAGGTTTTACATTAAGCCGATATTATTTCAACAAAAGAAACAACCTAACATGAGCCCAGCAACGAGCCTTAATTTTTTCACGTTTTTTGATAGAGTACAAGCAAACCGTCACGCTGGTGGCATATTTACTCCAAATCCTAGTAGTTGTCATCTCTCTGCACATCAAACTAGGCGCCAATAAACAGATCACGCAATTAGCTCTGTAGTCGATGATTAGCCCTGAACAAAAAAGACATTTTGCCATCAATCAACCTCTCTGCGAAATTACGTTTTCACTCTTAAAGACGAGCACCTCAGTTGTTTCGTAAGATGACGGTCTTTCCAATGAGTCTGAAAAGAACACACAGAATACAAATAGAGCCCACGTCACAAAGAAACGTCGTCAATCGCTATCAGAAGTTAACAAATTGATGTCAGTTTTTCATGCGTCTTTCCTGTTAGTGATCATGAATTTCGTCATAACATTGTCAAATTAGCTGTGGATCCACGAGGTGATAGCCGAGAAACCTCAATTTTATTCAATCTGACGCGACCAATATCGCATAAATTATACATTTATGTATCTGTAAGTGTCTGTCCCCTTATTGAAAATAAAAATTAGCCAACGAGCGCGTGAGAATTTTGCAGTCATTAGAGAGACTAAGCATGACGTTTACGCCAAACGGCAAACGTTGGAGTGAAACTAGGGTTTTGCCAAAGATGGAAGAACCCTGCTTGATATTAGCTCATTTCTGTCCTGTTAGCTCCATATATCAAGCAACTTCTCAAAGGAACGAGACAAGTTAAAATGAGATAATTTTCATGCTTTTATGACAAGCAGGAGCCTGCCGTTTCCCGTTTGCCGTTGGCCGTAAACCCGGGGGGGGGGGGGGGGGGGGTGGCCAGCCAGGGTATGTTTTTCGGGATTTTTGTCTTGAACAGGGTATCGAATTTACCATTTTTTGTCTTAATTAGGGTATCGATGTATCAATTTTTGTCTTAAACTGGGTTAAATGTCCTAAACAGGGTATCAAAAATCGGAATTCTGTCTTAAAATGGGTAGGAAAATCAGCGATATTTGTCTTAAACAGGGTCAGGGTATGAGGGGCCGCGCCGCACCTCCCCACCCAGGGATATATCGAGTACCCCCCCCCCCCCGGGCCGTAAACGTCATGCTTAAAAACTTGAGGAACCGCCCACTGTCAACTGGATTGGTTCAAAAGCCTGTGTTGTTGCCTTTTTGTCAGTCGAAGCTCATTTGCAACAACATGAAGTTGTCCGCGGTTATCGGCCTTTGTCTTCTGACTTTCATCCACAAGTAAGCTTGATTTTTAAAATCAGTTTTCGATGGCGATGGCTCTTCATGGCCTCTGTTAATCCCGGGAAACTGTTACTTGTTCCTAATATATTTTTGCTGTTGTTTTACTAACAGAGCTGCCAGTTTGGGATCTGTTTTGGGATCTGTTGGAACAACCATCAAGATATGTGACTCAAATGTACCGAACTGTCAGTCGTACCAGGTACGTGATTTTTTTCAATTGAAAGGGATACTGAGCGAGAATAGTGACCTATTGACCCTAAAGGTGTACGATATGAGTCTCGATGACTACATGGTTTTCACGTGACGCCATCAAAGCTAAAAAAAGTTAGATTTTAGCTTAGTTAGTTATTAGAACAGCTGAAGACTTGTCTTTTCCCAATTTTTAAGTTTGATAGGGTTTTTCGTCTTGCGATAAAGCAAGGTTGAATTTCTAAGCTTTTTCGTGTCACCATATAAAATGGCGGTCGAGAATGCTATCACGTAGGTTAGAAGAGACGACTACAGGCTTTTTGTAGCAAAACTCGATGACATGTTTTTGTCAGCTTCCGGCCGCCATATTTGCGTCTCCATACAAAGCCTTATAAATTTGAGTAAAACATTTCTTCGAATATCTCCCGCACGAAAAATCGCACAGAACTGAACCTTTGTTAGACTGTTCCCGTACGAGAACTTTAGGCCTGACAGGAGCCTTAATTAGGCCTGAATTTAAAGGCTAACAGATACCTCACACGACACGTACTATCAGCGTTACAATTAAGCATGACACGAACCTTACATAAACGTCGTGTGAGCGTTAAAAAAGGTTCTTTTCAGGCTCTTGTAATGTTTTTGTTACGCCTATGTTATGCTGCTTGTACTCGTATCAATTTGGAAAAACAAAAAAACGTGAAAAAATTAAGGCTCGTTGCTGGGCTCATGTTAGGTTGTTTCTTTTGTTGAAATAATATCGGCTTAATGTAAAACCTGTCAATCGCGATAGAGAAAAAAACACGCACGCTCCTTTTCAGTGTGTTAAATGTCTGTCATCACATTTGGGTATCTCGACGTAAATACACGGTCAAGCGGAAATTCTTATTTTTTATGGCGTGACCCCAAAGGGATGCATGCACGTTCTCGGCCAAGCTCTCGGCTTCCCTCACCTTTCCAGAGGCCCAGACTAGATTGCGTAGAGCACAATGGTAATTTTACAGGCAAGTTGATATGGCTTGATTGCAGAACATAAACCTATCTGTAAAGCTTTAAAAGTTGGACAAGTATCACTTACCTTTGGATGACTTAAATTGCAGCTAAGTGTCAGAGCTGTTTTGGCCCGGAAAATGTCGTGACTTGGTCTTCACTCCTTACCAAGAGTACTTCTCTTCTGTTGTTGCTTTAGTGTGAACAAAATATGCAAATTCAACATGTAGCGGAAAGCGCCCTGGAAGCTTCTTGAATTGTGAAGCACTCTGAGTCCTCTCACACATCGTTCAGATGGCCGTGAATCCACAACTGCACAGACTCGTACTCGTATATGTTAAATCCTTTACTCACCTTTTACGGAAGGAGACAGTGTAAAACTTGACATGTTGCTCAATATTTAAGACATTAAAAGCAAGCTAAAGGAACCTCCAATTGGGTAAGCAAGATATAAAAAGGTCACAGGAATATACATCATCTAACGAATTGTCGATCATTGTCTTTGTATTGCACGTTACAAGTTTCTGGAATACAATCTCTGAGTAATAGGAAACTGCATGAATTTCTCAACAGTAGTCGGCTTTACCATGGTATGGGATATCAAGCGTCATTGTTACACATATTAACAGAAATTTCAAGCTCACGATACAACTTTTTAAAGACATGTTTCGGCATGACTCAGATCATGCCATCATCAGTTTAATGTGTTGCTTCCTTTTCCACTGTTTTAAGAAATAGATTTAATGCCTCCATCAATTGGAACCAACTAAAGATCCTTTAAAAAGCCCTCTTCAGTAATACTGTCACGGTATTGCGCAGTGGATAACATGATCTGTTTCGCAAGGTGCTACAATGGTACTGCCGATATGTTTTTGGTCAACTCTCACACCAAAACAGTCAGGTTATGGATTTTCCTTGTTAGCTTTCATTCCCCTTCATTCTAGTTCAATCAAAGGTTATGTTCATGCGTATCTTCCAAGCAGGTTTTTTTTGAACGGTTTTTGTACGAACGGAAAATT
>NC_090891.1:26321328-26333828 GCF_036669925.1 Montipora capricornis | reverse complement strand
AATCAATTTTGACTGATCACGATCTTCTCTGATCCAACGCTGTGCAAAGCTTACCGTCCACGGTTTTTGCAAAGGTTTTAAAAGCACAACTTTACCAATGCTCGAAGTAATGCGTGACATATTACAGTCGCGTTACCTGCGCAGTAACGTTGCGCACAAACAATTAGCACGAACGTCCTTAAGCACGCGCGTTTTTGAGACGCGGACGGCAACCGGAAGTGAATATTTCGCACGCCAGGATAGCGGTCTCTCCCAGCTTTTTAAACTTAGGGTATCTAATAGTGAAAAGATACTTAGCGATATAAATGTGGTTGTGTGACAAGTTAAAAGGGAAAACAGCTCACTTCCGGTTGCCGTCCGCGTCTCAAAAACGCGCGTGCTTAAGCTCTCTTCTTCTTGTATATATGCAAAACACGGGTTTAAAAGTCTGAAAGCCCGAAACTCCCGTGCTGCATATTAATTCAGCCTCGTACACACGCACTGCATTCTTAAACTAGTTAGTCTTCGACGTATTTTCTCCTCGATCCAGCTCTCTCAAGATTTTAAAGTTAGTAATGGCGGACCATTAAAAAGAACTACTATATCTTTTTTTAAATCAAGGCTTAAAACTTGGGTTAGTTAACATAGTTTTGACATCCAAAGAAAAATAAAAATGGTTTTTTTGGTCATACGTAGCACTTTAAGACGTCACAGCAGCATTTTGTGTAATTTTATCAGTTACTCGCTATGCAATTCAACTTAACGTTAACGCAGATATTACTTTAAAAACAACACTTACTGACAAAAAGTGTCTGTTGAGCATACACAATTTAAGTTACAAACAACAGAGGTGAACTTTGAAAAAACTGTCAGGCTAAACAGTTCTCAAAAGCCCCAAATTTACTCCATCGATTCCTGCCTTCTACTTGCTGTTTTCTTCGAATGTTCCTTCAATGTTTTAAGTAGTTATTTTTTTTACGTTTCGCTTGATTTGGTCGCCAGTTCCTAGTCGCTCAATTTGGCGAGATTTCGGGACATAGCCTCTTTTATGACTCTAGCTCTAGAATACCATTTAATGATCACGTTTTCAATAATTAACAACTCTTCACCGAAGTGGAGGTTCCCATGGCCAGTGATGGATATTTACCGAGCCGCCAAGCGGCTCGGAGGTGAATAGCAAATGATATCCAGAAGGAGAGCAAGAGTGTTGGATTGGAGAAAAAGGATGCCATGAATCGAGCGAGATGGAGAGTGGGAGTTAGAGAGATTGCTACCAAAGTGCGGTAAATCCGGCCACCCCCGTTTACGAGGATAAAGCCGGACCAAAATTGGATTGATGATGATTGATGATGAGTAGCCAATCAGCGCACGCGTTCAACGCTAACCACTGTTTTAGTATATACTAATTCTTGATATTTAATTCTTCTACACTAATTCTTGATATCGATCACACTTGGCCTGATTTATATCCAAGAGCTGTATTTTTTTTCTTTTTCCTCCAAAGGGGAGAGTTATTTATCACCAGACCATGACTCCCAGCTATATACGCAAGCATGCGTCCTTCATAAGCAGCACTCAGACGATTCCAGCTTCCCCTGAGCAGCTTACCTTTCTTGCAACCTCAAGGACGCACGATCTTCTTGTAAGAATACCGTTGTTTCCTGCCGGAGAGTTTGGCAGTTCCGCTCCGCTGACCATCGAAATGTCCGTTGCCAATGACGTCGATTTTGCTACAGGGAAAGATAGCGATATAAAGTATGGATTGTCAGATGGACACAATTTCGTTGGGTTTATGCTTCCCGATACGACCAATTACAATAACCACGCACCGTGCTACGGGGTTGAAGGAACACCTGGAAGCCGTTTGAATCACCAACGAACCATAGATAAATCATCACCAACCGTGCCCGTCAGTCAACACTTCTATCCTGGCCGATTTGAATTCACTTTTAAAGTGAACGAAAGGAGAGCTTACTGCTACACTGCGCATGCTGGAGGCTATGTGAAAGACGTGAGTTATACCAGGACCCTGGATATCAGCAAAGGACTTACACTGGAAGTCTATAAGGACGATGATAGAGGAGAGAAATATGGCATTAGACTTATCAAACTGTCCATAATACATGAAAAAGAAAGTCTTCATTGAACAAAAAGTTAAGATCAAGTGGAGTTGAGGAACCTAAAAGTGAAATACAGCGCTGTAACTATGAAAAGTATAGTTTTAATAAGTTCACAGATGAACATTTGCTCATAAAAAGAAGAGGAAAAAAATAGGCACGCATTGCGTATATGTGGGTACTGCAGTAGGCTGGTATTGGGTAGTAATTATCTTTGCAAAACTAAGCTTCTTTTACTTTTTTATTGTGTTATTAAATTTTGTTGTCGTTTTTGCGTTTCTATTACGAAAAGTTTGATGTTTTCACTTATTCACTTAACTAAGCCTAATCAGGGAGGGTAGGTACCTGGATGGGAGACCATTGGAAAATCTTTGTGAAGAAGATATCTCATCATTTTTACTCGGAATATATTCCGAGTTTTAATCTGGGTAGATGCAGTAAAATGCACAACAGAATTTCGGAAGCGGGGATTTCACTAGTTAAAAGCTACGCGCCATAACCGCTAGGGAGAGGTTGTAATGGAAAATCTCAACATCTTCTAGATGCAAAATAAACTTGCAAACACACGATTAACCAAAGCTCTCGCAAAGGGTATACATGACGAACGCAAAAGCGAATGAAAGGATCCTGAATGAGACATTTTTACACCTAGTGGTATGGGATAAACTGTCTAAAACGTTAAATTGTTGCGAAACCCACGTTATCTCTATCTTTGTTAATTGGAATTGTAGTCATACGTCTTAAAATAAATTGAATTATTGGGTAATTCGATAAATGCTAGTAATTAGGACGGAAACAGGTAACACAAGAAAGCGGATTTCAAACTGATTCGTATAGGTTTTTCATGTGAAAAAAGTCGGATTTTATAGGCCCACGTTCACCCTACAGGCACTGCGTGCCGTGGAACAATTTTCAACGATGAAAATCCCGCCAGAGGAGTTAGTGGTGGGGACCCACTAACCCCTCCACTAACTCTGATCCCGCCAAAGCCCAAATTCATCCAATCAGATCACTACGATAAGCAATGACAACTTTCATAACAAAAAACAAACGGTCAAAAAGCATTTGACTATCGGCCGATGATGAACATCGGACAGTGAGAGGGACTAATTTGGCCAATTAGGATGTTTCATAATAGAATATTAATAATCTCGCTCTGTTCCCACTTCAAGGCCTTTACTGCACTCCACACAAGAATGCAACCTTTGCTTATTTTCATGTTGTATCTGCCCTTATTTACAAAACGTCTGATCAAATACAAAACTTCTGATCAAAAATTAACTTTGGGAAGGTAACTGAACAACCATTTGCCAAACTCACCATTACAAGTACGCTTCATTAAATCTTTCGAAAAACAACTATCTATAACAAACTTGTACATTCCCCTGAGTTGAACCGTTGACCCTGGAAGTATCCATATCCATGGAAAACCTGTTGTACTGGCATAAAAACAGGATAATAACGACTGTTTATTCATAACCTATAGGTAATATAAATCTTGGATTATCGAACTGCGTTCGACAATCGAGTAGGAACACGTTCCAAAACCAATGAAACCTTGGGGGATATTCTAAAGTTAACAAAAATCGGTTGTCGGGGTTGAATCCTTGACGGGATTTTAATTTTCGGCTGATATTTAATCTGGCCAGCAAATCCCTCTGGTCCACTTTTTGTCCAAGTATTCAGCGCTTACTTTCATTTGAACGATGGCGTTTAGTCGTACACCATCTCATCTCCATTTGTGGGTGACTCGAAAAAATAATTTTGGAAGACATTGTGAAGGCCGGCATGAGAAATTTCGGAAACCACTTTCTTCACCATAACTTGAAAAAGAGCGGCAATTACCCGTTACTGGTTTCAGAAATTTCCGAAATCTTTGTTTTGACCACTGCTAAAAACGAGGGCAATTACCTACGGCCGTATTCAGAAATTTTTGAAATTACTGCAGTTGACTACAGGTGAAGTCGAGGGAAATTAGCGATTATTGGTTTCGAAATTTTTTGAAACCAGCTCAGTTCAATAACGGATGGTTTCAGAAATTTCCGATACCACTTCCGAAACGAGTTAATTGTCCTAACAATGTCCAAAGCCACTGGAGCCGGCTAACTTTGCACTAAGATTAATGTCACGGCAAATGTGCTACTGGTTTCAAAAATTTCCGGAACCATTAATCGCGACACAACTTGTTTTAGAAATTTGCGAAATCCCTTTTATTCTCCATGTATAGGTGACAACGGCATAACATCTTCAGCATCATAAATAATTTATTTACAACGTTGCATTGAATTTATATCCGTTCGAGAAGAAAATACTTTAACAATTGAATTTCGTAATTTAATATTCGTTAACAGTGTTCGCCTATTGACTGTTAGGCCATCCTCTTTTTTTCTCCGTTTAGCGTCGTCCGACCGAGCCATTTTTTTGGCATTTTCAAAACTGAAAAAAACAAAAATTAACGACGTAATTAAACCATTTTTATGTCGCATAAGAATTTCGGTGGTTGGTTCTTTTTCCCATGTTTTCTTAATTTTACAACAACACCAAACACTTTTTCCGCCATATTTATTTTCGGTTTGTGTCTTGTTGTTTCCAGGCTCCACAGCAATGATGCTGGGGTACCAGGCCTCCTATTTCCGAGAGTTATTCTTCTTTATGTTTTTTTTTAGTTTTTTTTTTTTTTCAATCCGACCGACCGACCCAATATCAGGAAACTCGTTCGACCCTAAACGAAAGAAAAGGGGATGGCCTTATGTGCCTCAAGCACATCCTGCTACAGTTCTTCCCGCGTTTGAGACTTGCCGTGGCTGCCGATGCTAAAGATGATAAAACCAAGAAACATATGAAACCATGTTGTCTCGCAGTGATGAGCGCAAATTTCTATTGCGTCGAGAAGCCTAAAGATTTTTCAGGACTTCAACGGGATTTGAACCTGCGACCTCGCGATACCGGTGCGATTCTCTAACCAACTTGAGCTATGAAGCCACTGACGTTGGGAGCTGGGGACCGTTTCTCGAAAGTCCCGAAACTTTACGGGCCATTTTCGGGTGTCACATTTCCCTTTGTAACTTAACAACAGATGGCATTTAATTCGTCAAACTTCACAGTTATTTTTCTTTTTGTTACCTTGAAAACATGTTAAAACATCGGCTTTCCAAAACAAGCGGTTGGAAGTTTTACAGATGGCTTTTCGGGCCCGGGTGAGTGAAAGATATATATATGAAATACATCATATATTGCATTGTGAACTCAGAAGTGACCAGCTCCCAACGTCAGTGGCTTCATAGCTCAGTTGGCTAGAGCATCGCACCGGTATCGCAAGGTCGCAGGTTCAAATCCCGTTGAAGTCCTGAAAATTTTTCAGGCTTCTCGACGCAATAGAAATTTGCGCTCATCACTGCGAGACAACATAGTTTCATTTCATTTCATACCCGCAGTGCAATATATGATGTATTTCATATATATATCTTTCACTCATAATAATTTATTACGGGAAGTTGTGAACTCAGAAGTGACCAGCTCCCAACGTCAGTTGCTTCATAGCTCATTTGGTTAGAGCATCGCACCGGTATAGAGAGGTCGAAGGTTCAAATCCCGTTGATGTCCTGAAATTATTTCAGTCTTCTCGACTCAATAGAAATTTGCGCTCATCACTGCGAGACAACATGGTTTCATTTGATTTCATACCCGCAGTGCAATATATGATGTATTTCATATATATATCTTTCACCAAGAAACATCTTAGGAAAAAGCTATGTTAATTGAAATTTCTAACGTCATCTTTGACACGTATTCGTTGCCTGTCGTTACATAGGCTTTCCCATAAGACCAGATAAACTGACAAAGAAATATCTTATTGCTCAGTAACTACCTCAGAACTTGGACGATCTTCGCAACACACATAATCTCAAGTGTCACGTTCGAAATACGTGTGATTTAATTTATTTACTTGGAGAGAGTTAGAGGACTAATATATTTATATCGGTGAGTTCGATAACTCTCTAAGATTAATTATTTTTGATTCCTGATTCCTGTTTCACTAGTTCAGTGATGGCCGTTAAATGCATTTCTTTTCCTGAGGCTGAGTGACCATTCTTGGCCTACATTTGTTTGGTAAATACATCTTAGAAGATTAGAACGATAGCCCTGACTAGTCTAACATACATAAATTCAGTAAAAGGCAAGTGCAGCTGTTGCAGTAAACGTAGTTACTGAAAGAGCTGTATTCCTCTAGGCAACTCATTAAGCTTGCTCACACATGCATGTGTGTTTTTCACGGGGTGTTTTCTTTTTTCATACTATAAAAAAGAATTTACTCCGAACACCAAAACCACGAAATTCTCTATCCTCGTCGCTTTTACGCGCCATTATAGTTCAGTAGACGTCGACGATAAGTACTTACCACTTTTAGGGTGGATTGCGAGAAATACTTGTACAGCGACCTATACACTTAGCAACAAAGTAAACATAATGTTTTTTTTGCTTTTTTTACTTTGAAGGGGAGTGGGTCTATTCCTGTTTTTACGTCACAAACTGATTTACATTGCATTAACTCTGTAAAAATGCATGCAAAGTAGATTGTGACGTAAAAACAGGAATAGACCCACTCCCCTTCTGATTCGGTCGTGAACAAAAGATGCTTGGATTTTCGCAACTTTCGAAGCCTATAAAAGGACAGGATTTGTTGTAAAAAGGAAAAAAATGGCCGCAGTGCGTCTTGAACATGTGCAAAGATTCAATTTAGCGAAAAAAATGTTTTGGGGTTATGGGCACTTTAAGGATAAATTTTCATTTTCTCTCCTAAAATGGAGTGCCGTTCCGACTGGTGCATGTTCGAGGAATTACCACACCCTTGTCATATTAAAAACGTTGAAATAGTCGCCAAGCGATTAAAATAACGCAAATTTAATATATTTTGAGATGACGTTCTCGTTGTCGTCGCCGTTGTCGTTGCTTAAGCTCCCTATTCTCTTTCGCGCCCGTCTTTCGGGATGTCACCCAACCCTCCCCCTCCTTTCGGGGGAGCGTTGCGTGACATCCCAAAGGACGGTTGCGAAGGAGACTATAAGGGATCGTGGAATGTCTTGAGAGTAAAGCCAATGAGGCTGTGCGTGAATCCACGTGTACTAATATAATTAAGATTTTGAAGATTTTTATAGAGTGGTTTTCAATTGAGTGTCGAAAGTAATTAGATAATTGCTTTACTCAGTGATTGGTTCAAAGTTCTCGCGCCACTTTTTGAACCAATCAGAAGGGGAACCAAAACCAATCGTAGCTCGCGCGTGCACATTTTCCCGCGCTTTGTGACGGCTACAAGTAATTACTTCGAGTTTTGATTGGTTTACTGGATTGTCTCCGTCCTTTTTGATTGGCCAAAGTAATTACTTTGGTTTTGGTTTTACGACACTCGTTTGAAAACCGCTCTAAATCTGAGAAGTATGGCGTCAGGCTCATTAGAGTTGCTATAATATATGAAGAGGAAACTTGGCCTGAAAAAACGCATGCGTGTAATGATGTAAGGGACAAAAAAATAGAAAAAAAAAGATTTCATTAAACAAGTCGATAAAGGTAATAAACCACCATAAGAAGAATGTGTGCGCTGACATTTAGAGCGTTAGAGCGGGATTAAGGCGTATAGCTGGGTTGTAAGAAGTTTATACAGGTAATTGAGGAGCTTTCAGTTGCCATTAAATCAATTTTTGTTCGACATTTTTGCACCCCGTTCATCTATTTAGTTGAAATTGTTAAATCTTCCTTTTTTTGTTTGGAGCAAAGTTCTTTATTTTGCAGTCAAACACACATTACAAAGTTGTGGTATTAAATTACATACAAGTGACGCAACAAAATCGGATTTACACGCCATATATACTACACTGTTAACTTCATGTAACAAAGCTTACAATGAAACCCATTCAACAAATTCTAACAACTAAAACTACAAAAAGAAGGTCCTCCTCTCGGTAGCTAAGGAAGGTGTCTTCTGTTTTTATTGCGCATCTCGAGATACCCGGGTTGCCTATGGGTTGTGCTTATTAATACAAGAATATATTTTGGCGCTGTTTAAAACGATGCGGGGAAAGCAGAACTTAGCAAGTGGGGTTGGTATCCAAAAAGAAAATTGGGGGTAACCACCCATTTTTCAGAGGTAATTAAGCTTCAATTTGGAAAAGAACGCCATACATAGCTTTGTAATTTAAAGCTTTTTACAAAAATTGTTGATTAATTATCCTTGAAAAGTGCGTGGTTACCCTGATATTCTTTTTGGACTTCAATAATATACTTGTTAACATCTGCTTTTCCCGCATATTCAGTAAACCGCGAAAAAATACCTTTGAATACCTGTCTCAGGGTAGTGAATCAGCAAAATCTTATCAATTTAAGATGCTCAAACCAAAAACTGCAAAATGGATTCTACCCATTGAATTTTGCTTGCTGAACACTCGATCGATCAATAAGAAGGAGCTTGCGATTAAAGATTATGCAGTTGAAAATAACGTAGATATATTTGCAGTGACTGAGACATGGCTACGCGATAATGAAAACTATGAAAACTATAATTTTTCCATTGCCGAAGTTTGCCCCACTGGATACTGCTTCTACCATGTTCCACGGAAAAAGGAGGAGTTGGTCTCTTAGTAAGGAAACACATAAAAGTTACGAGACAAACCCAAGGAAAATTTAGCCCTTTTGAATACTTGGACGTCGTTACGACATGCTCCACTGGATCTACAAGAATTGTTATCATTTGTATTGTTATCATCGAAGGCAAATCAACTAAATAGTACTCTATTCTTCGAAGAATTCGGCACCCTCACAGAGCAGTTAGTTGTTTCCCCTGGAAACCTGCTAATAGTGGGGGATTTCAACTTGCACATGGATGACACTAAAAATTTGGATACTGTCAAATTTAACAAGGTCCTAGAATCGTTCAGTCTAGTCCAGCATGTTAATGGACCCACCCGGCCATAAGAAGGGCCATACCTTAGACCTGATCATAACCAGAGCCGCAGACGAGTTAGTTATTTGCACTGAAACACGAGATCCAATGCTGTCTGATCACTCCGCTGTGCACTGTAAGCTTCGCCTGAAGAAACCATCTCTGGAACGAAAGGAAATTAGTTATCGTAAACTTCACTCTGTAAATATGAATAGCTTTAACGATGATCTTAAGCAGGCCAACCTTCTGACAATTCGATCTTATGAGCCTTTACTGAACAATACGAAAACAAATTGAAAGAAACACTTGAAAAGCATGCGCCTCTGAGACGATGCGTGATAACTCCCCACCCATCGGCACCATGGTACCATGGTGGTATTGATGATGTCAAGAGAAAGCGTCGGAAGCTGGAGCGCCGCTGGAGAGCGTCAAGACTGTGTGTCGACAGACAGATGTATGTTGACCAGTGTCAGATAGTGAGCAAAATGCTTAAGGACGCGAAGGCTTCATATTATTAATCTATTATATCAGAGAATGCACTAAATCCAAAATTACTCTTTAACGCATTTCGCAAGTTGCTACATCGCAAAGTAGAGAAACGCTATCCGACTGCGCCCTCAACGATCGAGCTTACAAATAATTTCGCCGACTTCTTTGACAAGAAGATAGCAACCATAACAACGGAGCTATCTAACGAAATGACCTCCACTATCCAGTCTTGCGGAGCAAATGAACAGCCATGTTATGTCGAATTCGCAAAGTTCAGAGTGATGTCAGCAAGAGAGGTTGAACGTTTTGTGGACAAAATAGGTAAAAAATCTTGTGATCTTGAACCTATACCAGCATCTATTCCTCTCAAGGAATGCAAATCGACTCTTCTACATGTCGCCCCAATCAGCATATATTCCCGCTACACTGAAGGAATCAATGATTAAACCGAATCTGAAGAAAGACAATCTAGATTCTGAGGATTATCCAAATTTCAGACCTATCTCAAATATGAAGGTTGTATCAAAGATAATTGAAAAGGCAGTATCTTGTCAATTGAGTGATTACCTACGAGATAATGAATTGGAGGAATCTTTCAGTCAGCGTATAAATGCTTCCACAGCACAGAGACTGCTCTTTTGAAGGTGCAAAATGACATTCTCAGTGAAATAGACAATCAGAAATGCGTTGTCCTGCTGCTGTTGGACATGTCTGCAGCGTTCGACAACGTCGACCATGAGTTGCTACTGGAAAGAATGTCAAAACGCTACGGGGTGAAAGGAAATGAGCTAAAATGGTTCCGATCCTATATTCAAGATCGGAAGCAGTTTGTGATGATTGATTGAATCAAATCAAAAGTGAAAGAACTCCGCTATGGTGTTCCCCAGGGATCAGTTTTAGGGCCGATCCTGTACTTGCTATACACGTCGCCCATCGGGGACATAATTAAACGGCATGGACTCAACTACCATCGCTACGCCGACGACACTCAGCTATATCTGTCATTTAAGCCCACCCACACTGAACAAGCCGGTTCCATAGCTAAGATAGAAGCGTGTGTTTCCGAAATCGACTCGTGGATGGTTAGCAATAAGCTTAAACTGAACAGAGGAAAAACGGAGTTACTGGTCCTAAGCGCACGACACCACCCACCCCATCAATAGAATACATTGATGTGTCTGGTGAACGGATCAAACCATCCCCTTCTGCAAGGAACATTGGAGTTATCTTCGATGAGCACATGTCACTAGATAAGCATGTTACCAATACCTGCAAGGCCTGTTTTTTCCACCTCAGGAACATTAGTAAGATAAGAGACTGTTTATCTCCAGCAGACACTGAAAAGCTGGTTCACGCATTCATTACCTCTAAGCTTGATAGCCCAAGGTTTCATGGGGTTTGGAACGTGTTCCTACTCGATTGTCGAACGCAGTTCGATAATCCAAGATTTATATTACGTACCTATAGGTTATGAATAAACAGTCGTTATTATCCTGTTTTTATGCCAGTACAACAGGTTTTCCATGGATATGGATACTTCCAGGGTCAACGGTTCAACTCAGGGGAATGTACAAGTTTGTTATAGATAGTTGTATTTCGAAAGATTTAATGAAGCGTAGTTGTAATGGTGAGTTTGGCAAATGGTTGTTCAGTTACCTTCCCAAAGTTAATTTTTGATCAGAAGTTTTGTATTTGATCAGACGTTTTGTAAATAAGGGCAGATACAACATGAAAATAAGCAAAGGTTGCATTCTTGTGTGGAGTGCAGTAAAGGCCTTCAAGTGGGAACAGAGCGAGATTATTAATATTCTATTATGAAACATCCTAATTGGCCAAATTAGTCCCTCTCACTGTCCGATGTCCATCATCGGCCGATAGTCAAATGCTTTTTGACCGTTTGTTTTTAGTTATGAAAGTTGTCATTGCTTATCGTAGTGATCTGATTGGATGAATTTGGGCTTTGGCGGGATCAGAGTTAGTGGAGGGGTTAGTGGGTCCCCACCACTAACTCCTCTGGCGGGATTTTCATCGTTGAAAATTGTTCCACGGCACGCAGTGCCTGTAGGGTGAACGTGGGACTATAAAATCCGACTTTTTTCACATGAAAAACCTATACGAAGCAGTTTGAAATCTGCTTTCTTGTGTTACCTGTTTCCGTCCTAATTACTAGCATTTATCGAATTACCCAATAATTCAATTTATTTTAAGACGTATGACTACAATTCCAATTAACAAAGATAGAGATAACGTGGGTTTCGCAACAATTTAACGTTTTAGACAGTTTATCCCATACCACTGAGGTGTAAAAATGTCTCATTTAAGATCCTTTCATTCGCTTTTGCGTTCGTCATGTATACCCTTTGCGAGAGCTTTGGTTAATCGTGTGTTTGCAAGTTTATTTTGCATCTAGAAGATGTTTAGATTTTCCATTACAACCTCTCCCTAGCGGTTATGGCGCATAGCTTTTAACTAGTGAAATCCCCGCTTCCGAAATTCTGTTGTGCATTTTACTGCTTCTACCCAGATTAAAACTCGGAATATATTCCGAGTAAAAATGATGAGATATCTTCTTCACAAAGATTTCCCAATGGTCTCCCATCCAGGTACCTACCCTCCCCGATTAGGCTTAGTTAAGTAAATAAGTGAAAACATCAACCTTTTCGTAATAGAAACGCAAAAACGACAAAAAAAATTTAATAACACAATAAAAAAGTAAAAGAAACTTAGTTTTGCAAAGATAATTACCACCCAATACCAGCCTACTGCAGTACCCACATGTACGCAATGCGTGCCTATTTTTTCCCCTTGTTTTTATGAGCAAATGTTCATCTGTGAACTTATTAAAACTATACTTTTCATAGTTACAGCGCTGTATTTCACTTTTAGGTTCCTCAACTCCACTTGATCTTCGCTTTTTGTTCAATGAAAACTTTCTTCTTCATGTATTATGGACAGTTTGATTAGTCTAATGCCATATTTCT
>NC_090891.1:26301328-26313828 GCF_036669925.1 Montipora capricornis | reverse complement strand
CGTGAAAACCATGTAGTTATCGAGACACATATCCAGGGGCACCCAACGGCCAATTTGTTGTAAAATGTATTATCATACCCCAGTTAATGAAAATAAATGTTATTAAGGCATTTTCAGGTGTTTTTCAGTGTTGCTGGGAAAACATTATCTGTTCCTTTTTCCCAGCAAGACACACAAGAAATTTCCCAGCCAGCTAGATAAAATTGGTTGGTTTCCCAGCCAGCTGATCAAATTTATTTCCCAGCCAGGAATTCCGCGCGCTTTCAAATTCCTCGATCCAAAACGACCGAACAAAAGCGACAAAACCGGGACAAAACAGGTTTTTTTCCGCAAGCGCAATCACTCTGACCAGCCGTCGTATGTTTGTGACTACTCTCTGGGAGAGGGAACGGGTTCTTTTTTTTTTTTTTTTTTTTTTTAGTCGTCCTCAGTCTTCAGAGTTTCTACAGCCAGCTCGGGTTGAAATGCTAGAAAAAGTCAGTAATTCCCAGGCAAAACCTCCATCAATAACAAAATTTCCCAGCCAGCTCATCGAAACACCTGTATTTTTGCCAGCCAGCAAGATTCCTCTGGGGAACAGATAATGTGAGGAACAGATTCGTTGGGTGCCCCTGCATATCGTACACCTTTAGGGTCAATAGGTCACTCTTAACTTTTATTCTCGCTCAGTATCCCTTTCAATTGAAAAAAATCACATACCTGGTACGACTGACAGTTCGGTACATTTGAGTCACATATCTTGATGGCTGTTCCAAGAGATCCCGAACTGGCAGCTCTGTTAGTAAAACAACAGCAAAAATACATTAGGAACAAGTATCAGTTTCCCGGGGTTAACAGAGGTCACGAAGAGCCATCGCCATCGAAAACTGATTTTAAAAATTAAGCTTACTTGTGGATGAAAGTCAGAAGGCAAAGGCCGATAACCGCGGACAACTTCATGTTGTTGCAAATGAGCTTCGACTGACAAAAAGGCAACAACACAGGCTTTTGAACCTATCCAGTTGACAGTGGGCGGCTCCTCAAGTTTTACAATGACTGCAAAATTCTCACGCGCTCGTTGGCTAATTTTTATTTTCAATAAGGGGACAGACACTTACAGATACATAAATGTATAATTTATGCGATATTGGTCGCGTCAGATTGAATAAAATTGAGGTTTCTCGGCTATCACCTCGTGGATCCACAGCTAATTTGACAATGTTATGACGAAATTCATGATCACTAACAGGAAAGACGCATGAAAAACTGACATCAATTTGTTAACTTCTGATAGCGATTGACGACGTTTCTTTGTGACGTGGGCTCTATTTGTATTCTGTGTGTTCTTTTCAGACTCATTGGAAAGACCGTCATCTTACGAAACAACTGAGGTGCTCATCTTTAAGAGTGAAAACGTAATTTCGCAAAGAGGTTGATTGATGGCAAAATGTTTTATGTCATGCAGCAACCTACGTGAGCTGTGTATATTGGTTTTGTTGAGTGTTGTAATGACGAACAGGAATAACGGAACAAATTCATTGACTAACTAATTCTATGTTTTTGAGCTTCGAGCGAACATGTTTAGTTAAGTAAGGGCTCCGATTCATTCCATACTCAAATTTTCTTTCATCTCTGTTTTAGGCGCCAAATGCTTCAGTTAAAATTAGCGTGCGGGCACAGTTAGACTCAAAGATTAATTAGGTTGTGGGAGAAAGCCATTATCATTCAACTTACGATCTACGAGTCGTTGCAATACAAACAGGAAAAACTGCAGCAAAAGCTTAATAATATGCTCTTCTGCTTTAATGTTGGACCAATTTGGAAGCTGGTTCAAGGTCGTCTAAGGCTACAAATCCTTTGGTTGATTTCTAAATCGCTTGTGAAAGCCGATTAAAACTTCCAGTTACTTTGACAAACAAACTTTGCTCCGTTGCCATTGTATTAACGGGTCTTTTATTTTCGAGCTCCATTGGGAATTTTTTTAAGCTCTCTTTTGTTCAAAAGAAACCAGTTTTCCTTGTATTACTGTAGCTTAGAGTGCCCCTAAGAGGAAAAAGTAGGGAAAATGAAAGCAAAAGACAAAATAGCCCGAGCTTTCTATAGCTCTTTTTAAAATCTGATTTACTTTAATTTGTCGAAAAACCATTTCTTATTTTTACCCACTCTCTTAGGCACTGTTAGGTTTTTACTGACAGTTTCTTAAACGCGCTAAGGAACTTTATCAGGCCCAAGTAATTAACTAGCTATGAGGAAAATCGATTATCGGTGATCTAAGAAGTTAAGCAATGTAAGACATATAAAGGTTTGAGAAAAATAAACAAAAATACAAGTTAATATACGCCCCCTCTTCAAAATACAATAACACGCCAAGTCTTGAAAAGGAAGTCGAGAGGTCAGCCCTTTTATTTTTAACTCCCTTATATATAAAAATAGACATAACTGAAAAAAGAAAATTAGAAACCTATAATTTAATATTCAAATATTTAACAGCTATTCACCTACCTGGAGGTGAATAGTACTTGAATAATAGTTAGCACTATTCACTTATGTGGTGTATACTAATTAACAATTAGATTATGAGCTCGGGATTTCTATGAGGTGATAGTCAACTATCACCTCATAGAAATCGAGAGCGAATAATCCAATTGTTTTAGTGGAATTCGTACTAAAATTTACTTCAAATAACGGTTTCCAGTTATTTCTTGACGTATTATTAAACTTTGCGCCTGAAAAAGATCGCTCCGATTGAATTGCCATTTACAATCTAAGTTGTGCTCGCGAGCGCATCAGCTTTTTCAATACTTTCAACTTTTATGAAAGTCGAGAAACCGTAAATGTCCTTCGTTTAGACTACTCAGAAATTTAATTACCCATTTGCATCCAAATTTTACTCCAAAACTTTGGAAAAACGAAAAAAACGTCGTTTGTTTCCAAGACGACCTCCAGCACTGCACACTAATGGCTCAGTGATAGTGTTCAACGGCTCAGCCAATCAGATTACAGCATTTGCATAAGTATACCTGTAGAATTCTACTACAATCAGTTATTATAAGCTAAAAAGCTTAAATCTATTATGCAGTGCGCTTCAACTATGTCTCTTTGTACACCATTCCATAACGTAAGTATCCTAATTAAAAAAAACAGTGTTTCAAACAGTAAACGATTGCTGGTTCAACGTTAAGTTTATAACTGCGAACTTGACTGTAGTAAGTTTAAAAAAATCGCATAACACTCTACCAAACTGGGGCCGGTTCCTGAAAGGAGGAATAAATTATACCAAATATAATAGTTATTCCAGGGATGAATCTGCTATTCTAACAGAACAGAATTTATTCCGGAAATAAAGATATTCCTGGAATAAGGCACATTTATCCCTGGAATGGAGTTATTACTAACACCTTTCAGGAACCGGCCCCTGATAAGTACGTTGTGTTGGGATAAAGTGGGCCATTTGAGAATGCCGCAGCGCTCTTCGCTTTATAAGTCTACTTTTCGTTGCTTTAGGGCGAGGCACCACAGAAGCACAACAATGTGCTTGTGTATGAAATCTAAACGTGCAAAATCATCAGAATATTTAATTTCTACCACAATTACTTGTGATTTCGCAATCTGATAGACCAATTCGGCTAACTCAATGTTGTACCCATTTCAAATCTCTCTCGGGGTTAAGATTCTTTGTGTGTTGAATTTGCATGACAATGAAGGATTCACATTTAAATGGTATGGAAATACTTGGAACAAAACGCTTTATTCCAAAAGATTTGAATTGGGTACAACATTGAGTTAGCCGAATTGGTCTATTGCCTAATTTGCCTCTGGACAAGGCTACTGGCGTTATGCTCGCGTCAAGGTGACACGCAATTATAATAAAACAATCAAATTGCGAGAAAGCTAAAGACAACGCTTGCTCTTTGCTTTCTTTTGTTGTGGACTCACTCGACTTAGCGCGTCTCGTTAGTCCACAACATTTTGAACACTGTGATGACGAATCGTTGTGGATAAGAGTACAGATAACGCTGAACCACATTCGACTTGTTAATTCTACGATTTTTTTATTTATTTTGGCTTTCGGCTCACACAGCCGGGCCATACTCTAACTTAAAAAAAATTTGAATAAGGGTTTGTCATTAGCATTATTTTAACAAGGTTGAAAGTAAAGTTCGACTTCTTTTACATCATAGTTAATAGAGGAGACTGGTTTGGAAGCTCGGCAAACATCAGAGGAGAAAACAAAGAGGCCAAGGTCCACGACCGTGCACAATCTTTTGTTTTGCGCTCATACACTATGAATAAATTATGTAACCAACACGTTTCTATTGGTTAGTTCCTCAGTACGGAGTAAACAACTATTGTGTTTTGTGCACGGTCAAGGCCAAAAAAGAGAACAAAAACCTACAACAAAGAAAGTTGTCGGGTTTCAAAACCATTCCCGTCTATTAACTATGTTTACATCAAGACAGAGTAATAAATGAACTTTATTCAACTGTCAAGTCCATTTAGAGGCTGATTCGAAGCATTGAATAGACCAAATCGACTAACTCACTTCAAACCCTTTTGGGAATAAAACGTTTCGTTCCAGGAACTTCATATCATTTAAATGTAAATGCTAAACTTGAGATAAGGGACCGTTAAGATTTACGACTAGCGGCGGCGACGTCGACGAAAACTTCACCTCAAAATATAACTCTGCAATATCGTGAGTCTTTCGCGATGATTTCATGTCGTTCACGTCCAACGATGTAGGTGAAGCATCATAAAAATTAAACGGTAAGAGCTGTTTCAGAGTAAAAACAGAGAATGAAAGACTCATATTTGTCAGCTCGCGTTGTCGTCAAAACCTCTAGGGAGCTTTCGAAACTAGGACGGCGACGGCAACGAGGACTTCATTTTAAAATACGAGTTCGCGTTATTCATATTACTAAGCAACTATTTCATGTCGTTTCGTGTTAAAAATGTGTAGTAACTGTCGAGGAATTAAACTGGATTAAACTGGTATGAGTGAGTTGATAGCGTAGAGAGAGAACTGAAAATTCATCGTCATGTCCTAACGTCTTCCACAGAACCTTGAATTTGGTCATTTTACGTCGTCAATCAATTAGGAGATGACGGCAAAGAAATGTACCAAAATGTAAAACGCACGTGTAAAACGTGCAGAGCCATTGTTTTTGCTCACTAAACTTATTGTTTTGTAGCGTCCGTCGTTGCCGTCGGCGTCGTCGTTTCGTAAGCTCCCTAAATTTGGTGATTTCATGTCGTTGTTGTAAAGTGTACCCGTCCGCAAAAATATGTGCTAAAAGGCGTGGTGCACGTGGAGCACAATTATTTTTCCTCTTTTAATCAACGATATTAGGACCGTTTATACGAGAGGAAATAAGCCGCGACTTACGTACATAAGAAACGAACACCTCGTATAAATGGTACCAAATCTACGTTCACGGCTTTCTCAAGCCGCGGCTTATCCTGGCCGGGGAGTTTATTTGACAAATAGATTCCATGTTGCCGTGGTTCTGTTCAGTAATAGATCAAAGATGACGTCAAAATGTGGTAAGAACAAAAAAGTGGCACACGAGGCGATAGCCGAGTGTGTCACTGATGTTCTTACCACATTTTGACGTCATCTGTGATCTATTACTGAACAGAACCACGGCAACATGGAATCTATTTGTTATAATAAAGAATTAAACTTCATTCGCATAAAAGCTGATGGTGACGTCAATCGTGCGTCTGTCCTCTAATAGATCATAGATCAATGAACTGTGCTTTTTGGTAACTTTTTGGACAGAGACCAAGCATTTTAGTGGTGAAGAAGGAGCATTAAAATGGAGCATTTTAGTGGCAAAGTGGCAAAGTAAAAGCATAATGTATAAAAGCCTATTCTCGATGACGACCACGTCATAGATCGTAAAGGGGCATTGTCATGAGCTGCGCATGCTCGAGTTTGTTTGCTCTCGAGCCCACGGAAAATTCTAGCCGCCATCATGGATTCACGTTGTCCACCGTGGCCCTTCCCAGTGGACACCATTTTGAATTTGTCGATTCAACTTGAAAAAAGTTAACCTAACACGTTTCAAGTTTTCACAAGACGCTAGCGCATGCGCTTCTCGTGACAGTTTCCCTTTAAGGTAATTCCCTTGAAAATGACGTACTATCCAGATTTTATTCAAACTTGGCACAATTGATATTCATACACACGACATTAAAAAAATGAAATAAAAAGATGGGGTCACCGTGCTTGTTTTCGCGCAGTATGCCCTTTATTTTAAGTGCTTTTTTACCGAATCACGCGAGAAGCGTTCGAAACTAGATCAACCGGAAAAATTGTTGCTACTGAATATTACCGAAAACTTAAACCTACTTGTTTGTCCGGGCTATAATCTTTAAGTAAAGTGATTTCAAATTGCTCGATTCTGCAAAGAAATGTAAGCAAATTGGACCGCTACAGTCATCACCTTGCACTCATGATCAATGTCGGGTTCCAAATGCAGTTTCACGTCATTTATATGTAAATACTACAACTTCTAACTATTCAACCTTTTTTTCTCCTTAAAATATGTTTTCCGTGTACCTATTACGAGTAAATAAAATCATTAAAAATGGGGGCTCGCCGTGCTGGTTTCTTCGCAACAAGATCAGTGATAAATAGTGGCAAAGGGGCATTTCGGCTTCAAAATGAACATTTTCCTCGAAACGACTGGGACGTTTCGAGGAAAGATGTGTTCTTCTCCCGATTAGAGAGCTGCCTCGTTCGTTCGCCTCAGGTTCACCATGTCACTGCGGCAGCAATAAAAGGACGTCTACTTATAATTGTATGACATGACTGAGTGAAGGACGGAAGGTTAAAAAATGGCTACAGGATACAATACAGTTGCCAAAAAAGTATATTAGAACGTTCTTGTAATACTAAAATCTTCATGAGCTAATTGAATTAATGTTCACCAGGAATCTTCGAACAAATGTCTCAAAAAGTAACTTTATCGTTTTCTTAATTATAAGATTTTCCTCTAGACGATGCCACAAGCGAGTAGCATTCGCATGAAATGTTCGGAGACCCTCGTCTGAGTGGCATTTTGGCAAAACCAAAGCAATGTTGAAAGAAAGCGCGTATTATTATATTGGTCCAGTGTATCCAGATCAACATTGAAGTTGACATTTAAACTAAAAAGGTAAAGTTCAAAAGGCTTGTTGTCGTTGAAGATGCTTTTTGCTCCGCTGCTGTGCACCTAATGATGTGTTAGAAGTTGTGATGTCATTGTGATGTCATGTTACCACGTGATGCCAATTTAAATAGGGGCTTATTCAGTATTGTGTATTCAGTATCCAGCATCTGTAGTAGTTTCGAGTTCAATTAGTGGTTTTCAAGTACAGTTATCCAGAGTTAACTCTGAGCTATCCAATGGTTTCAAACAGTGTCAGAGTATAGTAAGACGCGATATAAAAGAGTTAGGTATTCAAGTATTCTTGGATCATCAGTCTGCACATGGGATAGCCGTCGGCACAACACCTAACAAGTCATTGCAAAGAATATGAGCATGTAAAATAAACTATCCCCAACTAACCCCATGAAGTGGTAATTCTCCACATAAACGATTTGCAAGTTTGCACCTCAACATTAACCGCCGCTAAATCCAATAACATGAAGTACTTAGGTGACTGCTGACTTGGTTATTGGCGGGAAGAGTGTAAAAAGAGGCTTTTGTGTTATTTCTGATGAATGTGACACAGGCATCCCAAGGTGATTGCAGGATGGATCTCCGAAACAAAAGAAGATTAATTTTGAATCTATAGTTCTAATGGGAGATGTGAAAATCGTTGACTCTACAAAAAATTGTGGGTTGGTCTTCACACTAATTCAAGTTTACTTCCCAAACGTATTTATGTGAAGGGTGAAGTCTTGAGCTTGTCAAATTATACTCTGAAACCCAAACCGGCTGGTCAGAATGGTAGATCACTCACTCAATTAGATGAAGGGGTAGTTTCTAAAGAAACTGTGGTGCTGCGTCGGTGGGGAAGTAGTATACAAAAATTTGGTTTTATCAACGGAGTTGATAATGTAAATTTGCCACCGTACAGAGATTCTAAAAGCTGACGTTTCGAGCGTTAGCCCTTCGTCAGAGCGAATCGAGGGATTATGGGTTACGTGTAGTTTTTATAGTAGAGTAGGAGCTACGCTATTGGTGGTAACATGGCAACGTGAAAAATAGGAATATATTAGTTAAATGAAAAGCGTTCGTTAATACCGTGAGGATTAAGGGTGCCGATTTGAAAGATGAATTTTTGTTCCAGATTCTTGCGGCTTTCCGTCGTACCTAGATGTAGGGAAAGGCCGCAGATAGCCATGTGTTTTTTGGAGTGGTTAGGCAGATTAAAATGGCGAGCGACTGGCTTGGATGCATCCTTGTCATTCTTCTCAACATCGCGAAGGTGTTCGCGGAATCGGTCACCTAGTCGTCTACCTGTCTCACCAATGTATAATTTATTGCATAACGTGCAGGTTATGCAATAAATGACATTTGCGGAGGTACATGTGAAACGATCGGTGATCTTAACAGATCGCTTAGGTCCCGATATCTTGCTAGTGTTAACAATGAAAAGACAAGTTTTGCATCGTGAGCGCGCGCATTTGAAAGTGCCGGGTTGCTCGTTAGTTTTGAGCGCGCTTCTAACTAAAAAGTTGCCTACGTTTTTGTCGCGTTTGAATGAAATAAGTGGAGGTTGCGAAAAGATTCTACCAGTCTCGGGATCATTTTGGAGTAATTTAAAATTACTAAGAATGATGCTTTTGACTGCGTGATTATGAGGATGGAAAGTGAGGGTGAATGGAATTCTGTCATTCTTATCTTTTTGTGACGTTTGTAGTGATGACTGTCGATCAAATTGTTGGGCGCGATGATGGCCCGCTTTGACCACAGAGACAGGATAGCCACGTTTTTCGAAGAACTGGCACATCTCCTCTGATTTGCTGGAAAAATCGGAGTCATCACTACATAGACGTCGAAGTCTAAGAAATTGAGAATAAGGGATGGAGTTCTTGACATGTGATGGATGTGACGATGAATACAACAAATAACTGTGTGAATCAGTAGGTTTGTAGTGCACACTAGTACATAGCACGTTGCCTCTAATAGAAACGTTGATATCTAGAAAAGCCAATGAAGTTTCCGAAATTTCCCAGGTATATTTAAGAGCCGGATGAAAAGAGTTGACGGAGGTTATAAATTGATCGAGTTCTTCTCTGCTGGATGAAATAGCGCCGATGCAGTCGTCGATGTAACGGCCGTAGAGTTCAGGTTTGGGGCCGTTGTACTGACTAAAAAATTGGTGTTCAACATATCCTACAAAAAGATTGGCATAGCTAGGTCCCATTCTTGTGCCCATCGCTACACCATTAATTTGTTTGTAATAGTTGCCGGCGAATGAAAAACAATTAAGCGTTAAAACTAGTTCGGCAAGGCGGAGGAGCGTTTCCGAGCTAGGTTCTTTGACAGTGCGTTGATCGAAAAAGTGTTTAAGTGCTTGAAGACCTTCGCTATTAGGAATGACTGTGTATAGAGATGTAATGTCCATGGTGAAAATAAGTTTGTCTTGGCCGGAGAAATTGAAATCGCGGAAAATTTGTAGTGCGTGTGTACTGTCTTTAATGTATGATGGCAAGGATTTGACGATAGGCGTCATAATCCTGTCTAAGTAGCTAGAAATGAGTTCGGTGGGGCAACTACAGGCAGAAACGATAGGGCGACCTGGGTTGTTGGGTTTGTGAATTTTAGGCAAGAAGTAAATGCACGAAGTTCTAGGGGTGTTGATGATGAGATTAGTGGCAGTGTCCGGTAATTCTTGATTAACTATAAGATTTTGAATGGTGTCTTTGACAAGTTTTTGATTGTTGGAAGTGAGATCTTTAGGGATTTTGGCATAAAACGAGGTATCCGAAAGTTGCCGCAAAGCTTCTTTTTGGTAAAGGTCGGACCGCCAAACAACTACCGCGCCGCCTTTGTCGGCCGATTTGACAACTATGTCGTTGCGTTTACTAAGATTTTTAAGCGCCGCCCACTCTTCCGAGGAAAGGTTGGAAAATTTAGTGTTGCGATTGAATTTAAGTTTGTGAATGTCGTGACGGCATTTTTTGGTGAAAAAATCTAAAGAGGCAAATTGTCCCTCTGGGGGAGTCCATTTGGATTTGCGAACTAGAAGTGTTTCAAAAATATCTTTATTAGAAGTGTCCGAATCATGCTCTTTGTCGTGAAAAAAGGCTTTTAACTGAACGCGGCGAAGGAATTTTTCGACATCTTGCTTAATAGAAAATTTGTTGGTGCGTTTGGTAATAGGGACAAAATTTAGGCCCTTACTGGTTACAGATTTTTCTGAGTCAGTAAGCGGAAGGTTTGGTGGAGTTGTGATTGCGGTATTATGGCTATGCAATGTAGTGTCTTTAGATCTTTAGATCTTTAGATCTTTAGATCTTTAGATTTTTTCACCAAAAAATGCCGTCACGACATTCACAAACTTAAATTCAATTGCAACACTAAATTTTCCAACCTTTCCTCGGAAGAGTGGGCGGCGCTTAAAAATCTTAGTAAACGCAACGACATAGTTGTCAAATCGGCCGACAAAGGCGGCGCGGTAGTTGTTTGGCGGTCCGACCTTTACCAAAAAGAAGCTTTGCGGCAACTTTCGGATACCTCGTTTTATGCCAAAATCCCTAAAGATCTCACTTCCAACAATCAAAAACTTGTCAAAGACACCATTCAAAATCTTATAGTTAATCAAGAATTACCGGACACTGCCACTAATCTCATCATCAACACCCCTAGAACTTCGTGCATTTACTTCTTGCCTAAAATTCACAAACCCAACAACCCAGGTCGCCCTATCGTTTCTGCCTGTAGTTGCCCCACCGAACTCATTTCTAGCTACTTAGACAGGATTATGACGCCTATCGTCAAATCCTTGCCATCATACATTAAAGACAGTACACACGCACTACAAATTTTCCGCGATTTCAATTTCTCCGGCCAAGACAAACTTATTTTCACCATGGACATTACATCTCTATACACAGTCATTCCTAATAGCGAAGGTCTTCAAGCACTTAAACACTTTTTCGATCAACGCACTGTCAAAGAACCTAGCTCGGAAACGCTCCTCCGCCTTGCCGAACTAGTTTTAACGCTTAATTGTTTTTCATTCGCCGGCAACTATTACAAACAAATTAATGGTGTAGCGATGGGCACAAGAATGGGACCTAGCTATGCCAATCTTTTTGTAGGATATGTTGAACACCAATTTTTTAGTCAGTACAACGGCCCCAAACCTGAACTCTACGGCCGTTACATCGACGACTGCATCGGCGCTATTTCATCCAGCAGAGAAGAACTCGATCAATTTATAACCTCCGTCAACTCTTTTCATCCGGCTCTTAAATATACCTGGGAAATTTCGGAAACTTCATTGGCTTTTCTAGATATCAACGTTTCTATTAGAGGCAACGTGCTATGTACTAGTGTGCACTACAAACCTACTGATTCACACAGTTATTTGTTGTATTCATCGTCACATCCATCACATGTCAAGAACTCCATCCCTTATTCTCAATTTCTTAGACTTCGACGTCTATGTAGTGATGACTCCGATTTTTCCAGCAAATCAGAGGAGATGTGCCAGTTCTTCGAAAAACGTGGCTATCCTGTCTCTGTGGTCAAAGCGGGCCATCATCGCGCCCAACAATTTGATCGACAGTCATCACTACAAACGTCACAAAAAGATAAGAATGACAGAATTCCATTCACCCTCACTTTCCATCCTCATAATCACGCAGTCAAAAGCATCATTCTTAGTAATTTTAAATTACTCCAAAATGATCCCGAGACTGGTAGAATCTTTTCGCAACCTCCACTTATTTCATTCAAACGCGACAAAAACGTAGGCAACTTTTTAGTTAGAAGCGCGCTCAAAACTAACGAGCAACCCGGCACTTTCAAATGCGCGCGCTCACGATGCAAAACTTGTCTTTTCATTGTTAACACTAGCAAGATATCGGGACCTAAGCGATCTGTTAAGATCACCGATCGTTTCACATGTACCTCCGCAAATGTCATTTATTGCATAACCTGCACGTTATGCAATAAATTATACATTGGTGAGACAGGTAGACGACTAGGTGACCGATTCCGCGAACACCTTCGCGATGTTGAGAAGAATGACAAGGATGCATCCAAGCCAGTCGCTCGCCATTTTAATCTGCCTAACCACTCCAAAAAACACATGGCTATCTGCGGCCTTTCCCTACATCTAGGTACGACGGAAAGCCGCAAGAATCTGGAACAAAAATTCATCTTTCAAATCGGCACCCTTAATCCTCACGGTATTAACGAACGCTTTTCATTTGACTAATATATTCCTATTTTTCACGTTGCCATGTTACCACCAATAGCGTAGCTCCTACTCTACTATAAAAACTACACGTAACCCATAATCCCTCGATTCGCTCTGACGAAGGGCTAACGCTCGAAACGTCAGCTTTTAGA
>NC_090891.1:26293828-26296328 GCF_036669925.1 Montipora capricornis | reverse complement strand
ATCTCCGCGCAGTCATGTAATATCCTCTATATATTTTGTACAGAACAATTATACAAATCATATCACAGGGAAACATTTCTAAGACAAAAATTAGTGTTTTCCTGTGTTAATAGAGCTGAAATGAGCTTATGTGAACCAACAAGCCCAAGTTCAAAATGAAAGCACTAACAATAATTGGCACAGTAGCATTTCATGTCACTTAGCAACCCCCAGCAATTTTCATCTCAAGTCTCTTGATCAAAATGTCTTTTGTTCCAACTGTACTGACATTCAGTTTCTTCAGTTCAATTTTAAGTTCCGCCACCGTCATGTCCTTGGGGTTCCTGTTGCTGCAAACTGTGACTCGGCTGTGAGTTGAAACATGTGTTTCCAATATACTTTCATCTGCAAAACGCTCACCACAGTATGTGCACAACAGGGGTTTAAGCAATTTAGTCAAGCCTTCTGAAAGCTTTTCACTTTCTGCAGACTTGACAATTTCATCACACTCAAGGCAAGTTTCACAGTATTCTGACTCTTCAGCTTTAGCTCTCCCACAATTACAAACTTGAGTTGATTGACAATGGGGTGGTACACGAGATTGAAAGTGCGACTTGTAAGTGTTTGGCATTGGTTGATGCTCAGGGAGGTAAAAGCTTCGAACATAGTTTGCCCTCGTGACTTGCCACCATTTACCAGAAGTATCCTGACTCATACTTCTGTTGCTTAATGCTAAGTCATTCTTAACACCACAATGCTTTGCTTCCTTTCCTTGCTGGGAAATTATTCCATAGCCAACCTTATACTTCTCATACAGCTTGAAGGCATGGTATGGAATTGCATAAGCAACTGTCCAAGAAGTGATATTTACATGGGTTGGAAAAAACAGGCACATCAAATTGAAATAGAGTTTGCAATTCTCATCAAGGTCTTGTAAATCTGCTTGTGTTGTTGATACTTTGTTGAAAATGGAACATGCTTCTCTTAAATGTAGCACTATTCTACCAAGTGCCAATCTTGTTACACGCTGTACTGGTGACTCATCAGAAGAATGCAAACTGTCAATTAACCGGTATGCATATCTTGCAAGTGCTATAGCTTGAGCTCCAATAAGCCTTGTTGGGATTTTGTTGTGCCTCTTTTTTTCATCTGCGTAGTGCTCCTTGATCAAAGGCACTAAATAAGACAATCCACAACCCAACAATGGATGTTCATTGTTTGTGCCACCTGTGCTATTTGCAGTCACAGGCTTTGCAGAACTTCCATTGTACACAGACTCTGCCTCACCTCCAGTAGTGGATGGAAGCCTCTCTCTCGCTGTGCCACTTGTACCATTTGCAGATGCAGGCTTTGTTGTGGGATTACTTAACACTCTAACAAAGACATCAAACATATCCTTCTTGACAAATTCCAAATAAATGATTGACAAGATTTGCTGCCAAGCATTTATCTCACAGTGGAGGGGCTCGGGTCTTTGTCTGTCGGCAAACTGTCCAATGCGAGGTGAACCAAGTTGTCTAATACCATTCTCTGCCATGTATGCCAGCTTCCTCTCATGCTTGTTCTTTTCTGGAAGAGAGCTATCAAGGGTTGACATAAACTTGGCAATCATTTTTGTGTGCTCTGATCGATCAGCATTGCTGTAAGGTTTCCAAGTATTGGATGGTGAGTACCCAATTGATCCCCCCATGGTACAGAATGATCCCTTGTGTACATTTGCATACGGAGATGGGTAAGTAGCAGCCTGATTGATTTCATTGTTCGCCCAACTTTGCCAACACATGTCAGCGCTTGGTTGGAACTCTACTGTGCACTGCTTGCCACACACAGTGATCATGTTCCCCTCTAGCAAGGCCATCTCATTAGTGTGCTGTTTCCATAAATCTTCCAATACTTCATGCTTCTCTCCCAAACTTACACAGTGCAAAAGGTATTGGAAGTCAGCACTTCGAACTCTCTTGCCCAAGTTCCACATTGTTAAACTCCCTATTGACATTGTCATTTGGCTGGTTTCAGGGGCGCCATCATCTGAGAATTGAAATACGAAATGGTTCTCCAAGTCGTTGAACCAAACAAGCTTCTTAGTGAGATGTGGCACTCTCAGATGTAAATCTAATATCATGAACACAAGTCCAGTGACTGTCCTTGATACTCCAGGAGCATTTGGGATTTGACTGACCATGCCAATGTTTAATCCCTTGACAAACTTTTCTACAGCATCATGGGATGCAAGTCGTGGAACTCTCAAATCTAACCCCACACACTTGACATTCCTTGGAACCCATACCTCTGACTCAGCATTAAAATATGAGCTCTGAGTTTTGCACACTAGATTGAATTTCCTTCGGGAGAGAAAGTTTTGATATTTACAAGCTATTGCTTGGTTCAAGGTTTCCGGAGCTGCTTGGTGCTCTTTCATTGCCTTTTCAAACACTTCCTGAATATACTTTCCTCTTTTATAGCTAGTGATAAAATCACCAACCAGTTCTTTAGGAGCATTAGCAACAATGTAATCCCATGC
>NC_090891.1:26281328-26286328 GCF_036669925.1 Montipora capricornis | reverse complement strand
TAGCAATAAGCTATGCCTTCGTTTACTTTAAAAGTGAGTTTAAATCGGCCAGGGTAGAAGGCTCTTTGACTTGTGGGTAATAGTGGTGAGGAAAAATCTCGAAATATTCGGGACCCTAAAACATATCCGGGTTTGCCCTCCACCTCTATGCAGGGGGTAAAGCTATTGTAATTGGTGGTATCGAGAAGGAATATACCCAGAAAATTGTCTCCGTCTGACAATCCAAACATCAAATCACTATCTCGTCCTGTAGCGAGTTCCACATCATTTGCAACGGTCATTTCAATTGTTACCGGAGCGGATTTTTCAAACTCTCCAGGAGGAATCAAGGGAATTTTGAGAAGAGCTTCATTATTGACTGTGCTTGAGTCTGGCTTAAAAGTGATCTGGTTACTAGAAGTTGGATCTGTCTGAGTGCTGCTGATGAAGGTCGCATGCGCACGTATGGAAGTAGGAGCCATGGTCTGATAGTAAATCACTTTTCCCTTTGGAGGTAAAAGGTAAATCATTGATAGTTACATAGGATGAAGCCGAATGTGATGTGATGAATCATACGATAGAAACTTGATAACCGGGTAAGGTATTTGTAGGTTTTTTTGGATAACACTATTTGCACCACAGAAATATGGTAATCGAATATGACAAATGAGGTCGTTGTGAACATATAAGGAAAATGTACGCAAGAAAAAAAAGGAAAACAAATATGCACGCTGGACTTTCTTGTTAACCTGTAAATGCCCCGCAGGAGAAGAAATCAAAAACTTAGTTGAAAAAGCATCAGCTCTGACGTTTGGATAAAATGTTTGTAGATGTGAACGTAGAAATTGGATTAAAAGAGGTAATTTCTTCGCTTGCCAACTGTTACACCATGTACATAGGTTGCTTTCATGATATTACTATTTTACTATTTGCATAGAACTTTAACTAACAACGTTAACCCAGAAATTGCTTTTTACGCAACACAAATCAATGCGTCGTGACTCACAGAAAAATGACGGTCCGTCGAAGTTATAAACCACATAGAAAACCCCAGTTGCAATCCATTTTGATCTTTTCCAATTTTGCCTTTCCCTCCCTCCAGTTGTGCTTGCTGTTTTATTCAAACCTTCCCTCAATGGTTGCAATTGGTAACTCAGCTGGAGTTACAAACTCTTTGATTTTTCGCTTTCGATGAACGACAGGCTCCTTCAGTCGAGACATTTAACAATAATATTGATAGGTGACGTTTCTGTTATCTTTGTCATGGTAATGGTTGCGGAAAAACTAAAAACCCGTGACTTTTCAGAAATGTCGTAATATGGCACGAAGAGCTATTCGTATTTAACTTTTGGCGACTTTCAGAGGACAACGTCTCCAAACTTGAAAAAAACTAGCAAATTTTTTCAAGTTTCAATCCATTTCCATCCCCTCCATTCCTCGCTGCAAATAACAAAGAAAAGCTTCAGTGCACTTAAATGGCCATTGGCAACAAAAATACAGCATTATGTTTTGGTCCACATTGATGCAAAGATGTTATGAATTTTGATCAAATAGCGTGACAATGCCCCTTTAAAAACGTGCAAATACGTTTATTTACACCGAGATCAAATCGTGGAATTGCCTGATCGTAACGACCGAAGAAATGTTCTCCACAATTTTGGAGGAAATTGTTTACGCGCTGTAACAATCTTTAAAATGCGAAGTTGTTTTCAACTAGCACACAACATACCTGGTACGAGTCGCAGTGCGGAACTGCTGGATCACAAAGTCTGATGCCAGTTACGCGAGGTAAACTACTGGCGACTCGCTTTGTAACGTTAACTGCACCTGTTGAGCCAATCCTAAACCGAAAAATATAAGTGAACATAACAGAATTTTCCTGGATATATCTATTTGCCATGTAATCTATCTAGAAATGGAAAAGGGCCTACAAAAGGACAAAGAAAAGTCTTGATAAGGTTGGGAACCGACCCCGCGACCTATAGGGCTTACATCTGCCGTCGCCGAGGACAGAGAAAAACTCTCATAAGGGTGACCAAAAAAGCCTCTGGACCGGACTGATAGCCATGGTTTCATGACAGCCTGTAGCCTTCTGCTAACTGCTCTTAACCGTCACTGATCATGAAATCAATATTATCCTGAATACCCCTTGATATTGCTTTAAAGTTAGTATAAAATTCATACTGTGATAAAGCAATAGACGGAAGTCTAGTTAACCAACATATTTGTTTACCATAAGGAATAAAACTATTTGCCGAATTTATTGCTGAGATGGACTTACTTGTGGCTGAGAGTCAGTAAGCAAAGACTAATAACAACAAACAACTTCATAGCGGAATTAAAATCTGCCGGTTGACTTGCTGCTGAAAAGCTCAGATCTCCATAAGTGATCAGCTGGTTTGTGGCCGAGAAAATGGAAAAGCCAGATTTTGTACTATCCCATTCAGGCTAATATTGTAATTTAGTTCTATTGCGGTTGTTCTGATGACGTTTGCTGCTGGCCAGGGCTCTGTTGTATTTTTTATGGTTCATTGAAAGGGTCATCAAACTCTAAAACAACTGAGTTGTTCATTTCTAAGTATAAAAACGTAAGTTTAGTTCGGAGTTGAGTCATTTATAGTCATGACACAGAGTGTTTTGTGTTTGGAACCTGAGAAGTGTATATTGGCTTTTTTCAGTGTTGTAATGCCGAACTGGAAGAACCAAACAAGTTCATTTGATGAATGATGTATTATGTTTTGTATCATCAACTTGAGTCGTGGTACGTTATTGGCTTTGTTGATGACTAACAGGAAAAACTGAACAAATTCCGTCTCAGCAAACCCACTGAAATATGGTTTAAGATTTGTACAGACAAAAAAAATTTCAATGGTAGCTTCGATAATTCTCGATTTTTTCATCTTCGCTGTTTTTGGACCCCAACAGTTTCAAAGTATTATCGAGTTAGATTTGCTTCAAATATTAATTGCTTGGGAAAAGCCCTTCTCAATTTGTTCAGAGACATCAGTTTCAAACAGGAAAAACTTTATGCCCTAAAAATATTCCTTTTAACCCAAAAACTCGGAAAGAATATAGGAGGCGGTTTCCAGCCTACATATTCAGGATCGCTTGGTATTGCCATCACTTTTTTCCTCATTCAGGAAAGTTCAATAAAAATTTGCTTTATATTGACATTGTATTTAATGAGTCTTATTTTACCTCAAACGAACGGTCGTTAATTAATTATTTATATAAGCTGTCTGTTGTTTACACATGCATGTTCACAGAAACCGCTTTTTCATAGATTCTTTTTCCTGTAACTTAGTGGTCCTTAAAGTGCAAAAAGCAGGCGAAAGAGTCTTAGAACGGGTGAGACCTTCTACTTCTACTTCTATATGCACTGTTATTTGTTCAATCTTACTCGAGTTCTTTAAGGCCCCATGAACTGCTATGCGGAAAATCCAATCAGTGATCTAATTATAACCAACTTAGAAGTCAGTCGTCGGCTGTATATTAGGGAGCTTAAGATCTACGACGACGACGTCGACGAAAACGCCACAAAACAATGATATCATTGGTTAAAAGAGCACAAATAATCGTGCTGCACGTGCAGCACGGATTTTAGCTCATATTTTTGCGGTTCTCTTCGTGACGACGACGTGAAATCACTAAATTTGAGGTTTTGACGACAACGTGAGCATGCAACCGAGAATCTTTCATTCTCTATTTTCAGTCTGAAACCGCTCGTACCAATTTATTTTTAGGATACTTCGCCCACATTGTACGAGGTGAACGTGATGGAATAATCGCGAAAGACTTTTACTAGAGCGAAGTTCTATTTTGAGGTGACGTTTTCGTCGACGTCGATGTCGTAGATCTTAAGGTCCCTATTGCCCCTTGTGAAAAGCAGAGAAATAGTGATGAGTGAATAACGATAATAGACTGCCCTGCAGCAACGGCCTATATCAAAGGACAGACTACTTAGGCTAATAAGCTTGTTTAAACGTTCCCGGCCATCAATCAAAACCCAGAAGAGGGTCGCTCCTAGATATGAGGATGTTAAGTCTTGAAATGATCGTGGTAGTTACCAGTTACAAGTGCTAAATAGCAGCAACGAAATGAAAGCCTGAATTATTCAGGCAAGAACGGGATTTGAACCCATGATCCTCTTACAGTTGAGCTATCAAGCCATTGTGCTTGCATATTTTCCACCCCGATGTAGCTTTGCCTACCCCAAGAACGAAAAGAAGTTTGTTTCGTGGGATGCCTGAGGCAGCCACTTAAGAGGTTATGCCTTGGTCTATTTGGACGAAAATCGAAACAATCGTTCAAAATTGTTGCATTATCCGTTCTTGTTAGCAACCAAACGATTCACGTCATAGTTGAAGAATTTTGAAATCACAGAGGTCTCGTCAAAATTAAAGCCTGAGCTTGAAACTACTGTGGTGTTGTGCTAAAAAATGTAATTATATCCATATTTCCAGAGGTGTACCCAAGAAAAAAAGCTAAGCCACCATTATTTTTCCACCAAATCAAGCCCCTCCTTGTAGCCTCCCACACTCACGTCCTTCGTCACGCGTTCCTCCCCCTCAAATCTCTGCTGAGACGAGCGACCGTTTGGATCAGCTAGAGATTTTGTAAGGGCCAATAGGCACCAAGTTGTTGATTAATAAAAACCTAATACCCTACTATCTCTGTTTATTTTAATGTGAAAGAAAGTAGCAGAAACGATGGAGAAAGTTGCCTTGGACTGTCTATCGACCTCAAGATCCAAAGTAGACTTTCAGGATTTGGAAGTGCGCCGTAACTGGTCTATCTAAAGAGAAACCCATTTCAGCAAACGTTCATTGGACAGAAACGAAGCCGTTTGCATTCATGGGAAGCTAATTTTCAAGATCAGGCTTTCTCTATATAGTACAGCCTACCAGTGGTGGATCCAGCCTCGGAGGAAAGAGGGTGCCTTCAGTTTATAAAAAGGCAGGTCTGCTTACAAGCCAAGTGGCCTATTAGGCCGGAACTTATCCCGGTTTCTGTAGCATGAA
>NC_090891.1:26261328-26273828 GCF_036669925.1 Montipora capricornis | reverse complement strand
ATTGATGCAAAAGTAAATAAATATTGATACACAGTTTTCAGAAAGAGCGGAAGGAAGTTTCCAGGACGATCGCTCGAGAATAACATATTTACGACGTGAAAACAACATTTATTTTGAACCGTGAATAATATATTTTGAACGGTGAATATAGAATATAAAAAGTTACGATCAGCGACAAACATTTTGGGGGATTTTTTTAACGTTCAATTTTGTTATTGTAAGTTTTGGCTGCACAAATAAATCGCAAAATCGAAAGTGACATCGCCGGAATTAAGCGGGCGCCGTGATGAAGTTACCGCGGCATGTTTACTCGCAAAACAGTGAAGTATCTGTGTAAAATGATGGCAAGATACCGGGTTTTTGTAAGTTTCTTTTTCTGTCAAGTGTTATAAAGTTTGACAATGAAATGAGCGAAGTCAAACCAAAGCTCACAATCGCACAGCTCGTGCT
Source organism: Montipora capricornis (assembly GCF_036669925.1). Classification (NCBI taxonomy): domain Eukaryota; kingdom Metazoa; phylum Cnidaria; class Anthozoa; order Scleractinia; family Acroporidae; genus Montipora; species Montipora capricornis. The sequence continues at coordinate 26,273,378 of NC_090891.1, read as the reverse complement.
TATGCAACGTCAAAATTTCCTCTCCAAGACGCGTTCGACGTTATTTATCACCAGGTAATTTCATCATTTTGCAAATGGCAGCTACATTATTATTCATCTGCGTCACAATTTTTCACTGATTTTGGGGCTCATTTTGTTGAAACTCAAGCAAGCTTCCAACAGGCCTGTGAACCCTTCCTGCTTACAGAGCAATACTAAAAAACTTCTCCCATATCACATTTCAACCTTAAGCTCGGAAATTCAATACACAACATGATATTATAATTCACAAAGGCAGAAAATACCACAGAATCCTTTTCCAGCGAAAATTTTATTGAAACAAACAACATATTTGCTCTTAGAGGCGAGAACCTCTTCCTATTTCATTGCGTGCGTGAAGGCAAGAAACTCAATCGTGTCAAATTACCATGTACTTCAGGTAAATACAGCTCACTTTGATTTCGGCTCGACGGGCGATAGATTGTTGTCGAAGTGCATTACTCGACGCCTTTAAGATTCCACCGCCTGTATATCCAATTGACCTGCCATTCATGAGCTTCATAAGGGTATATTTTGTTCAAAGATCCACTAAAACGCCATTCGCGTTACATGACTTTCGACGCCATTGCCGGTTAAGTTAATCGTTCTACTGTGTCCACCAGAGAAATCTACGCATTTCCCACTACCCTCTCGATCCTAAGAAAATACGCTCAAAAGGCTCTATGCACAAAGCCACCACTTAGCAGGGGAGTGACAGGCAAGACTTTTACCGACACGAAAAATAACAAAAAAACGACGAAACCAACGCAGCCCTCGACTGGTTTGTCATAGGCAACCCAGTAACAAGACGCCAATTGGGTGTTCACGTGGGATGCACTGATCAAAGTAAGCAACAGGCAGCGGCTGTAAATAAAAATTATAGAGTCTGTCACAAAACTCCTTGGAAAAGTACACAAATATACAGACCTGAAGCTTTCGTGGCTCACTCTTCCCTCACAATGTTGTTTACACGCGAGTTTCTGAGCTCATTTGGCAAAACAACATTGAAGGTGGGCAAAATGTAAATGTAACGCTTTGTTTATGGTGGAAGTGCACTTAGCTTTCAAGCTAGTTCACAAGCACCCAACTTTTAATAATTTGAAAGAAGCATGATTAAGAACCCCGCATGGTAGCCGAGTTGAAGCCGGGAAACCCGAAGACAAATCCAAACCAGAGGTCAGAACGGGGTTTGAACCCAAAGAAGCCGCATGTAAACACAACGCCCTATCCACTGGTTACGGTTACCCCTAAAGTATTGCAAAGTGTTTCACAAATGTTGCCTGAGGCTGTAGTTGTTATTGATATCACGTGTGTTGTATTAGCTCACACCTCTTCTTTCATTCTTACAGTTGTCAGTGTACAGTGTGATCTGTCATACAGATCAGAAGGTGCAGAAGGTGTTATTAAATGTATACCTGTTGTGGGAAACGGTAAAAGCACAAGTAGAACGACTGCAAATGTCATTTTGGGGTACGAGACTTGAAGTTCTTTAAATTACAGTTAAAAAAATGGAACAATTTGATTTGACTACAGTTGGTACTTGCATTTGTCAAGGGAAAGATAAGTACGGTAATATAAAGAGGAACTTTAATTCAAGCAAAGGTTAAGGTCACACCAGTCGATTGAAAATAAAATATGTAAAAAGACAGAGATATTGAGTTTTCGCCGGAAGTAGAAGACAGTGATTTTGCTCTCAATAATCATTGAAGTGCACTGAAAATATTATTTTTTGTTTACAGCCAAGGATTTAGAGGATGGATTTTTTTTAAATATTACTACTTTTATTAAACTTACTTATTTGTAGAGGACGGAAATGGTTTTAAACTTGAAATACCTGGCCAGTTTTTTTAAGTTCAGTTGGAGCCGGCGTCTTCATTCAGAAAGTCACCAAAAATTAGATACGAATAGATCTGACTTTGGGCCTCAAACATATTTTCATATCTCCTCAGTGGGTTATCAGGAATGTTTTACCTGTGAACTAAAGTACTAAATTCCATTTTTTACCAAGTTTTGACCTAAACCCAGCAAATTTAGCATGATAGTGCTCCTTCAATACGCTCTTATGACTGACGGCTAGCGCTCTATAAAATGCGTCATCTCACAAATCCTTTTTTACTTTCATTTCACTCTTTTTTATAGCAATTTATTTTATCAGATTAATAATATAGATGAAAAAAGTCCTCGATTCTGATTGGCCGAGAGCAGTGACGTTCAAGTGTAACACAGTGCAAAAAGGGTAATTACAGTGCAAATTACACATTGAGATTCTGGATTATGATTGGCTAATCAAGCGCGTGCCCCGGATGGCGCAATTTATGGTGCAATTTTTCCCTGACTGCGTGATATGCGTCCGTTTCTTCTGCTTATGGACGGTGCCTACTAATTCAAAAGTATTTTTGCGCTGTTTACTGACTATGCGGGAAAAGCAGATCTTAACAAGTGTTATAGAAATTCAAAAAGAAAATTGGGGGTAACCACGCAGGTTATTAATCAACAATATTCGTAAAAAGCTTTAAAGTACAAAGCAATGTATGGCGTCTTTTCCAAATGCAAGCTTAATTATCTCTGAAAAATGCGTGGTTACCCCCAATTTTCTTTTTGGATACCAAGAGCACTTGCTAAGTTCTGCTTTCTGCACATAGTTTTGAACCGCGCAAAAATATCCCTGTATTAATAAGCACCGCCGATGGGAAATCCGAGTCTCTCGAGATGCGCAGAACGTATACGCAATAACAATAGTAGGCACCGTCCTTAACCATCTCGAATTTTTTCATTTGTGTTATGTATAAGTAATCATATGATTTTTCCCGTGAAATTTGGAATAAATAAGCACTTGTAAATTTTTTCAAAGACTACAAAATGTTAGGGTTATTTGGTCGTCCTTATATTGTTAGTTTGCTTATTTATTCCAAATTGCACTCGAAATCATGTGATTACCTATACTAATATCTAAGCTTAAATTTGTGCAATTTTAAGAATAAACCCGAGGCTGAAATTTTGGAAAAGAATATAATTTTGTGTGGTGCAAATTTGTAAATACAATATATGTTTTAAACTAAACCGTATAAAATTCGTCCTTTTTCTAAAGGGCAAAGCTAGCCAAAAAGACAAAAAACAAAAGCAGCACTAGTACAAGCCTTATGTTCCATGCGAATAGCATTTCTGCAAAAAGTTGGGTGTGTTATATCAGACTTTATTGCCTGCAGTCTAGCTCTAGACACCAAACTATATTGTAATAGGCCATTTCCGAGTTCATGTCTGCCTTCTCTTGAAAGCGAGTCTAAGTGCGAAGATTTTGTGATGGTAATTAGTTCTACTTTACATATGAATAAAAACTAATTTTCATAACAAAAACGTCGCACTTAGACTCGCTTTAAAGAGGAGGCAGACATGAACTCGGAAATGGCCTATTGAACCCCCAATTCATTCTAAAAATAAGAATATTCAGCCTTGGCCGAAAAAGCAATATTGTTATTAAATAATGAGTATAATGCATTTGAAAAAACTGATTTTTTCAATTTTTTGCCTTAAGGCCTCGCTACACGTTGTAACATTGTTAGAAGAACACGTCCCAATATTGTTATAAGAACTCTTCTATCAATTTTGGATACGCATGTAACTAACATTGTTGGAAACACGTCACTTTAGTCTTAAAGTTTGCAATACAACATTGTTGAAAGGGCAGCTACACGCTTCAACATTTGTTGTATGCTGGAGAAAATTAATGTTTGATCGAAATAAAAACATTCTTCCAACAAAAAAAAAATGCTGAACAAACGTCATCAAACATGCATACTACACATTTCCAACAAATGTTTTATAACAATATTGAACGTGTAGCCGGGGCTTTACATCATTAGGCCCGTGCGTTTTTTTTTTCTTCTACTCGACATGACCTTAGTCTTTTTGTTCAGGAAAAAGTTTCCTCTTCATGTATTATGGCAACTTTGATAAGCCTGATGCCATACTTCTCATTTCTTCCATCCCTGTAGACTTCCAGTGTGAGACCTTTGCTGATATCCAGCGGTCTGATATACCTAATGTCCTTCAGATAACCTCCAGCATGCGCAGTGTAGCAATAAGCTCTGCGTTCGTTTACTTTAAAAGTGAGTTCAAATCGACCGGGATAGAAAGTTCTTTGACTTGTGGGTAATAGCGGTGAGGAACGATCGCGAGTTATTTTGGACTCTAAAACATATCCGGGTGTGCCCTCCACCCCAAAGCAGGGGGCAAGGCTATTATAATTGTTTCTGTCGAGAAGAAATATACCCACGAAATTGTCTCCGTCTGACAATCCATAATTCAAATCACTGTCTCCGGCTTGAGCGATATCCACATCATTTGCAACGGTCATTTCGATTGTTACAGGAGCGGAATTTTCAAACTCTCCAGGAGGAATCAAGGGAATTTTGAGGATAGCTTCATTATTGACTGTGCTTGAATCTGGTTGAAAAGTGATCTGGTCACTGGAAGTTGGATCTGTCTGAGTGCTGCTGATGAAGGACGCATGCGCACGTATGGAAGTAGGAGTCATGGTCTGATAGTAAATTACTTTTCCCTTTGGAGGCAAAAGAAAAATATTTGATAGCTAATTAAAGGATGAAGCCGAATTTGATGTGATAAATTGCATGTTAGAAACTTGATAACCGGGTAACGTATTTGTAAGATTTTTTTGATAAATCAATTTCACTACAGAAATATGTTAGTCCAATGTGACAAATAAGGTAGTCGTGACTATATAAGGAAAATGTACACTGGAAAAAAAGTGCAAGTTGGACTTTCTTGTAAACCTGTAAATGCCACAAAGGAGAAGAAATAGAAATATTCGTCGAAAAGGCATCAGCCCTGACGTTTGAATAAAAAATTGTAGATGTGAACATAGAAATCGGAATACACGAGGTAATTTCTTTTCTTGCCAACTGTCGTTACTCTACACCCTGCTAGCAGAGCCTTTCTTTTGCTTGCTCGATTTGGCGTTCTCGAGAAAGGCTCTGCATGAATCGAGTAAGATCTTTATTGAATATGCACTGCATGTTGCCAGGATACAGTCTCGAACCCAAACCTAATATGCCAGATCTTGCCGCCATCTTGGTTTTTCATGGTACAGCGGGCTCAATTATAACCATCGGTTTTTTCACTAAACGGACGCTCGCACTGGAAAAACCGGTTTGACGAGAGAAAACAAGATTGACTAGCCCAAAAGTTTGGGCTGCGGCGGCTTCAGAGTTGGCGCGATTCGGGCAGAGCCTACTTTTCTCCTTCTCATTAAAGAAAAAGACAAACGGAGGCTCTGCTCGCAGGGTGATTACTCTAATGAAAAATAAAAAATGTATTTATATCATCATCTTTTTTATCAATGAAACAATTATTCCACACTAGCTTGCCGCACTTAAGCTGGGAAACAACCGAGAAATTGCTTTTTAAAAAATACATTTCAATGCGTCGTGACAAAAAAAAGTCCTTCGAAGTTGCAAACCACAGCCGGATAAACCCCAATTGCAATCCATTTTGATTTTTTCCTCTTTTGTCCATTCCGGTCTCCTTTTGCACTTGCTGTTTTATTCAAACTTTCCCTCAATGTCTTAAGTAGTTATTTTTGAGTTTCGCTTGATTTGGTTGCAATAGGTAGCCTAGATGATTGATTTTCCGCTTTCGATGAAGGACAGGCTCTTAGGTCGAGACTTAAATAACAATAATATCATAGGTGACGTCTCTGTTATCTTCGTTATGGTAATGGTTTGAAACGGATGCGGAAAAACTAAAGAACCGTGACTTTTCAGAAATGCCATGAAAATGCGAAGACAAGTGTGGTATCTTTAAATGCATCGTTTGCTTAAGTTGACGCTTCATAGCTGGGCTTTACTCCTTCTGCACGGAGAAAAGGTCTCTTATGGATAAGTCACTTTAGTATGTACTAAAACAGTGGATAGCGTTGAACGCGCGCGCTGATTGGCTACTCAAACTCCAGATATCCTTTGCTATTCACCTCCGAGCAATTAGCGCGGAATTTGCGCCCGAAAATGTTGTAACCTTTGCAGGAATAAATGAGTTAAAATCATCTTTTTGTGTCACATTATCTCACTGTTTTAGTATATACTAATGGAGGTGGCTAGTGGTGGATATTTACCGAGCCGCTTCGCGGCTCGGTAAATATCCACCACTAGCCAACTCCACTTCGGTGAATAGTTGCTAACTAGCCACCGACACTGAGGTGAATAGTTGCTAAATACTAATATTAAATTCCAATGGTTTGACCTGAAACTTTGAAGTCCATCTTAAAATATGTCAGATTCTCATATGACTTTAAAAGCATGCAAAACACGAGCTAAGTCAACAGAACCGGTAAATACGTTTATTTACACCGAAATGAAATCGTGGAATTGTCTGATCACAGCCACCGAAGAAACGTACTCCACATGCAATTTTGGAGGAAATTATTTACTCGCTGTGACAACCTTTAAAATGCGAAGTTGTTTTTAACCAGAACACAACATACCGTGTACGAGTCGCAATGCGGAACTGCTGGATCACAAAGTCTGATGCCTACACGAGGTACACTACTGGCGACTCGCTTTGTAACGTTAACCGCATCTGTTGAGCCAATCCTAAACCGAAAGAAATATAAGTGAAAATAATAGAATTTTCCTGGATATATTTATTAGCCTTGGAACAGGCACTAAGTTGGATTATTTTGAAAAGGTGCAACGATTTCCTTAGACAAAATTGACCATCAGAGCATAACTTGAAGCTAGTGAGTGCTGCCAGTGTTTTGCCATGCAATCTATCTGGAAATGGAAAAGGCCTACAAAAGGGCAACGATAAATCTTGATAAGGGTGGGAACTGAACCTGCGACCTATAGGGTTTAGATCGCCTAGGCTGTAACGATTGAGCTACAAGGTTTGGCTCCGATGTGGCAGTGGTGACGAACTTGTTCAAGTGGGAAAAAAAGCGGGATGCATTTTTTTCCTACTTTGGCCGTGAGGGAATTATCTTTCAACAAAATTAACTGTCAGATCTAGTGAAACATGAAGTTCACACCCATATCCTTGAGCGTTATCCCAACTTAGTGATGGAGAAGGGCATACACAAGGACAGAGAGATAAGGGTGACCAGAAAAGCCTCCAGACCAGAGCTGGCCATGGTTTCAGGACAGCCTGTGGGCTTCTGTTAACCTTTTCTTAACCCGGCGTAAACATGAATACTGACTATCTCTAGATATTGCTTTAAAGTTAGCATGAAATTAAATTGCATACTTGATAAGGCAATAGACGGGAGTCTTGTGGGTGCCGCTATACGTCTAGTTAAACAACATATTTGTTTACCATAAGCAATAAAACTAGTTGCCGAATTTATTGCTACGATGAACTTACTTGTGGCTGAAAGTCAGTAAGCAAAGACCAATAAAAACGAACAACTTCATAGCGGAATTAAAATCTGACTGTTGACTTGCTGCTGAAAAGCTCAGATCTCCATGAGTGATCAGCTACGACAGGCTTGTGGCCGAGAAAAGGGAAACGTTGGATTTTGTACTCTCCCAGTTGAAAACGTCATCAGGCCAATATCGTACTGAATTTGGTTGTAATCGGAATCTTTGAAATTCGATGACCTTTGCTGTTGGCAGGGGCTCTGCTGCATAGTTTAAGATTTATTGAAGGGGTCATCAAACTATAAAGCAACTGAGTTTAAGCTCGGAATTGAGTCATTTATACTCATTCTGAAAATCATAAAACAGAATGTTTTGTGTGTGCAACCTCAGAGAAAAATATATATTGGCCTTTTTCAGTGTTGTAATGCAAGAAGAACCACAAACAAATTCATTTGATGAAACATGTATAATGCATTGTATCATCAACTTGAGTTGTGGTTATCATTGTCTTTTGTGTTGATGACTAACAGGAAAAAGTGAACAAACTCCTTTTGAGCAAACCCTCTGAAATATGATTCAAGATTTGTACAGCGAACTGATGGTAGAATTCGATAATTCGATATTTTCATCTTTTTTTTCGGGCCCCAATAGTTTTAAATCATTATAGAGTTAAAATGTGCCTCAAATATTAATTGCTTGGGAAAAGACCTTCTCAATTTATTCAGAGGCATAAGCTCATTGTGACAAACAGGAAAAACTTCATGCTCTAAAAACATTCCCTTGAGCCCAAAAACTCGGAAAGAATATAGGAGGCGGTTTCCAGCCCACATATTCATGATCGCTTGCTAACGCCATCAATTTGCCGTTGCGCTTAGTTCCTCATTCTTACTTGGACTTTTAGGACGATGTTAATTTAAACTTGTACAAAAAATCACAATGTTGCTGGTCAGGAAAGTTAAGAACAATTAACTTCATATTGACATTGTATTCAGTGAGACTTATTTTACCTCAAAAGACGGTCATTAATTACACTTTCTGTTGTTTGTTATAAACATGTTCACAGAAGCCGATTTTTCACAGTTTCGTTTTCCTGTAGCTTAGTGGTCCTTCAAGTGCAAAAAGCAGGAAAAACGAATGGGTGAGACGAATTATTTTCATGTTCTCTTGTTCTCTCTTAATTATGGGTATTTTTCGATAACCCCTATACGAATTCTTTAAGGAACTGCTATGCGGAAAATCCAATCAGTGATTTAATTATAACCAACTTAGAAGTCATTCGTTGGCTGTATATTGCCCTCTCTCAAAAGCGAAGAAAATGAGTGAATAACGGCAATAGACTGCCCTGTAGCAACGCACTAAGTGTTGTCTTTCATGTGTAAAAAAAAATAATAATTCGAAGGAGAGAGAATTTGCTAACAAGCGTCTTTGAAAGTTCCTAGCCCTTAATCAAAACTCAGAAGAAGGCCGCTCTTTTTAGATTCGTGGATGTTAAGTCTTGAGTGATCATGGCAGTTACAAGTGCTTTTTTAGTAGTAGTGAAATGAAAGCCTGAATTATACAGGCAAGAACAGGATTTGAACCCATGATGTATTTACAGTTGAGATATCAAGTCATTGTGCTTGCATATTTTCCAACCCGAAGTATGTAGCTTTACCTACCACAAGAATGAAAAGACGTTTGTTCCGTGGGATACCTGAGACAGCCACTTACAGGTTTTGCCTTGACCTCTACTTGGACGCAAATCGAAACGATCTTTCAAAATCGTTCTCGTTAGCAACCAAACGATTCACGTCATGCTTGAAAAATTTGAAATCACAGAAAAGGTCTCGCCAAAAGTCTGAGCTTGAACCTACGTGGGTGATGTTTCAAAAAATGTAATTATATCCATATTTCCAGAGGTGTATCCAAGAAAAGCTAAGCCACCATTATTTTCCCACCAAATCAAGCCCCACCTAGCCTCCCACGCTCACGTCCTTAAGGTTTCGTCACGCGTTCATCCCCACAAACGTCTGCTGAAACGAGCGACACATTCGGTCCTTCCCTTTGTGTTCATTTGGATTAGCTGGAGATCACGTGGAGATTTTGTGAGAGCCAATCGGGACCGAGTTGTTGGTTAATGAAAACCTAATACCCTATAACACCTTTGCTTATTTTAATCTGAAAGAAAATGACAGAAATGATGGAGAAAGCTGTCTTGGACTGCCTATCGACCTCACAGTCCAAAGTACACTTCCAGGATTTGAAAGTGGGCTGTAATTTGTCTATGTAAAAAATCACTTCTTTTAGCAGACGTTCATTGAACAGAAATGCGGCCGTCTGCATGCATAGGAAGCTAAGCTCCGCCGGGCCAACGAAAATTATTTTCAAGATCAGGCTTGCTCTACATAGTACCGTGAGCCCACCACCCTCTTTCCTCCAAGTTTGGATTCACCACTGCCTTCAGTATATTTACTGTTCAAAATTTTCATTTTTATATTTTACAATTTAGGGTTATGTAATCCTTTATTCCAAAATGATGGTACTTGAACCAATATCTAACTTTATTGGTAAAATTATCAAACGTCGTATGTACTGTTTCTACTGTCCAGAATCTGCTATATATAATAATAATAATAATAATAATAATAATGATAATCATAATAATAATAATTTCTTTTTTTTATTAAATAATATTTACGATATGTGAATAATTTATAAATTGGAAAAAGACAATTAAGCATTACTAAAGAAAATGCTAATAAAAAAAAACTAAGTAATAATAGTAATAATAATAATATAAAATAATGATCTAAAACATATTGGTCTAAAAACGTATTGTACATAAAAAGTCTTATGTATCAAAGAGAAAAATCAGTCAGGCGAAAGCATAAAACATTCGTTAATAAATTATTATGTCAGTCCGGCAAGTCCCTTCTCTATCTCTAAGTCATTCTCCTGTATATTTGTCTTTCTTCTCCGTGACCTTGTTCCCCTCAAACAAACTAGGGCAGTCTGCAGGATGGCGAAGGACACTTTCGTTCGAATCCACGCGATTGTTGTTGCATTGTCCTCCTGCTTCTTTGAAGAGATGAGCTCGGCGAGTCTGGAATGGTACCGTTGACACTCCCGAGACATACCTCCTGTTGTGGTGAAAACCAAGGGCGTAAAAGTGCCATTCTCGACTTCTATTATTCTGGATGCATATTTCCGCTTCTTTTCATCTTCTTGCAATTTATGTATCTGTCTGGGGCTAAGCTCTTTATACGAGTCCGCATTCGGGTGACATACCCGTATTTCAAAAAAGGCGGCCCGTTGTCTCTCCCAGAATCCACGTGCAATCCCAGTGCACATCGAGACGGGCATCTGGTGCTTTGTTTGCTCCCCTGTTGAGCTCCTCCCCGGAAAGAGGTTGTAAGGTGGGCTCAATTGCTACGTCATAGCAAACCATATCTAGTAGTTTCGCCTCCAGGTCACGTATCTCGTTATGACGTTGTATGATTGGGTCGCCTCGCTGGCATATCATGGCGTGGTCCACGGTAAAGCTGCAGCCGCATACGCATACAGATGGGCTATCGGGAATGGGCCAGTCATAGCGTAGCCTCAGTGCATCACGAAATTCCCGCTTGCTTAGGTCAAAATTCAAGTCTTTCAGTGGAATTGCAGTAAGCAAACTAGAGGCGCCCTTTTCGCATGCCAGGTCTACGGCTCTTTGTGTCCTTACTGGGAGAGAGACCTTCAGCTGCTCTAGCTTCCCCTTCAGATCAACATCTTTTTCTTTTCGAACAGCATACATCAGCCTTCGCACCTCTGCATCATCTGGGGTCCCATGGGACTGCGCCATTATCTAATCAACAAGTAGAGCGCTCATCCTGATGGATGCTGAATACTCTGACTCCGCACGTTCAGATGGGTTTGTCATTCCCAGGCCTCCCATACGGGCAGGAAGTGCTAGCAGTTTTCGTTCAGTCACAGAGCAGTTGTGTTCTGTTAGTGACGGTATGAGGACACCTGAGATAGCACGCTCGAGTGGTTCCAAGAGATCTTCAATATCTGTCAGGGTCCTCATGACGTAAGTCCACTTATGCCTTAGCCCGAATGTAAAAGCTGCATGGCAAGCTTGCGGTTCAGAGGTTGCAAACTCTGCTGGTAAAGTTACTTCACTGATCCACTCCTTTACTTTGCTGCCGACATACTTCTCTAGATACGACCTCTGTCCGAGTGCTGCGCCAAGGTGTTTGCGCCCTTCCATGGTGATGTTTATTCCAGTTCCCGCAAACACATCATTTGCTTCTTTCAGCTTCTCTTGTTTTACCACAAGCCAGCACTTCTTTGCGTTTGGATAGTAGCCTAAACCTGGACCCGCTGCCAGCAGCTCGCCCCACCACTTTCTGATGTCTGTCAATGCACCCGCTCCAGTGGCATCGTCGGCATACCAGCACTGCTTTGCAGAACTACGAATGCTCAAATCAGGGGTTGAAGACTGATTGCATATAAGCTCATAGCTAATGGATCCTCTTGTGTAGTGCCTTCCGAAGACAAGAGCTCTTTCTCTTCAGTAACAATAAGTCGCACAGGCGCTCTGTAGGTATTTATTGCATAGGTGGCAATTATTGGACATAGAAATCTAACGTTGTACAGCGCTGCCGCTCTATTAAGCGAATTAAAAGCGTTCGAGTCATCTACGAG
>NC_090891.1:26251328-26256328 GCF_036669925.1 Montipora capricornis | reverse complement strand
TAATATTAAATGACAAAATAGAAACCTGCTTTACATGAGTGCCGTGGATAAAATTGTAGATTAACTTGATGAAAAGAAACGCTCGCAGCCAGCCCGGAACGCTCTAAGGGAGTCAGCCTGCCGCAATTCGATTGGTAAATTATTCCAAAGAACTGCTCCAGCGTAGCTGAAGCTATTTTTCATATAGTTTGTGTGTGGCTGTGGGATAGCTAGTTTGCCCTCTGTGTCCCTTAAGGAGTAACTGGAGACGCTACTACGGTGGACAAATTTGGAACTAAGTTAATCGGGAGTAAGACCATTAAGCGATTTATAAACCATCACAGCCTTATGGATTTTTCGTCGAGAATCAAGTTTTATCCATCCAAGTTTTTGGATAAGGTTATCAGCGTTGGCATCATAGTTCGAGTAAGTGAGTATACGCGCAACGCGATTTTGAAGTTTTGTAAGTTTACTGGCTAGGGTCTCCACTACTTTTGCAACTTGTTGTAGCTAAGCAGTTTTAATCTCGGTAGATTAATTCTACACTAACTATTTTTAAACTTGCTCTTGTAGCGCTTTCATAAACTTTTTGCTGAACGTGAAAGGGTCCGCTTAAGTTTAAGAAAGGCGCCAAATTAGTTTAGTGCTCTTTGTTGGTGTATGCTACAACAAGTTGCAAAATTGTTGAGACACTTTTATTAAAAAACACCTTTTCTAGCTTCCAATACCCGCCGTATCTAGAATTTAAACCTTTCCCACTTCCCTACCCCTCTCTCCCATTCAATGTTGACTGTTTAAGTTTGCAACCATTTTTTTGTCTTGTTAGCAACACTGATCATGATAAGGGGGGAGGAGGGCTGCACTGTCAGAGATAATAGGTAAATCGATAACGCCCCAAGAAGGTGAAGTGTCTCCACTATTTTTGCAACTTGTTGTAGCTTAACCTTATTTTTTCGACAACGAGTACGACTACGAGAACGAGCTAAAATCGAATTCGTGGTCGCTCTTGTCGTCGGTGCTAAAACTCTTTAATACCGTGAAATGGCCAAATTCGAGGTTTTAGGAAGAACGTCAGCGCTTGAGGATAAATTTATATTTTGTCTCCCGGCCTAAATTGAGCGTCGTTCATACTAGTTCCTTCTTAAGGGTTTGCCACACCTTTGCAACGTTAAAATGCTAGCCTGAAGTAGTCGCGAAGCGATTAAAATAACGCGAATTCACATTTAACGACGACGTTCTCGTTGCCGTTGCCGTCGTCGTTGCTAAAACTCCCCATTATCTTGCCTGACCGAGCCAAAGAGTATCTGGGAATAGGTTGGCCCGGATAGGAGGGTGACCAATGTGGCCCGGGTTTTATTCCCAGACTCGGCGTCAAATGTGGGTTGAGTTTGTTGGTTCTCTATTCTGCACCGAGAGGTTTTTTACAAATAGTGTTGATAAATTATCTTTGAAAAATGCGTGGTTACCCCCAATTTTCTTTTTGGATTTTAATAACACTTGTTGAGATCTGCTTTTCGCACATATTCATAAAGCGCACAAAAATACCTTTCAATCAGTAGGCACCGTTCTTAAGGCTTTGCTTGTGATCACGGTTCTTCTAACTTTCAATTCACGTTATATACCCTCTATTATACCCTCGAAGGAACTCGCTATTCAGGACGAGCTCTCAGTGGTAAAGCAGCCCATAGCGAATCACGTGGTCATGGATTTTCTTTCAAGCTTCTGTTATCAACTCAACCTCGTTCACAGGTTCTCTCATCTTCCCAGGAAGACGACATGACCTGGGAACGAGGTTGCTGTCAACTGCTTAAATTTGCAAGCTTAAGGACGGTGCCCACTAATTGAAAGATATTTTTGCCCCGGTTTATGATTATGCGGGAAATGTAGATCTTATCAGGTGTTATTGAAATCCAAACAGAAATTTGGGGGTAACCACGCATTTTTCAAAGATAATTCATGAATAATATTTGTAAAAAGCTTTAAAATACAAAGCATTGTATGGCGTTCTTTCTCAAATTGAAGCTATATTATAACTGAAAAATGCTTCGTTACGCCCAATTTTCTTTTTGGATACCAAGAGAACTTACTAAGATCTACTTTCTTCGGTTAGTTTTCAACCACGCAAAAAATATCCCTCTATTGGTAAGATCACCGATAGGAAACACGAGTATCTCGAGATGTGCAGAACGTATGCACAATAACAATAGTAGGCACCGTCCTTAACAACGATGATCCCTTCCTGCCAAACGAAAAAACCATTTAAGCATTGAAATTCATCTTTTATGCTGTTGCTGCAAGCTAACACCAAACTCAAATATGAACGGGTCTGTGGCTTTTTAAAACCGGCACCAAAATTTATTTATTCTGTATATGATTACATACAGATGATGTGATAATGAAGGACTTGCTTGGTATAAAAGCGTTTCGTACGTAGCGGTACTATATCGTATCTTAATATTAGTGTTAGAATTGTAAGTAGTGTAAGGACAATATTGTAAGTGGTACTAGTTTTGAATTGTACTCGGAGTGTTAGTATTGTAAATATAAAATAAAATAAAATAAAATAAAATAAAAATGAAAGGGCCTGTGCCATCTTAGCGCAGACCAACGCTTATCATCCTTGTGCCAACTGCTTTGTGACCGTTAAAGTTGAACGCCACGCCTGCGAGAGATGGACTGGTGGAGGCGGTGCGGAAATAGGGAGACTGGTCATCACCACACCAGCTGTCACAATTCTTGTAACAATTACCAGTGAAACCAGACACCAAAAATCCGGTGTAAAACGCAGTATTACAGATTAACAACTTATAGGAGTATGCACTGCTCACGGCTCCCACACCTTCCCATAATTACTTGCGGCCATTGTAGACTGGTTGGATTTTTGCTTGAAGTAGGCTTTTTTACCAGTTTGTTGGTCAATAAAGATGATTTCCATGAACTGCAGTAAAATGATATGAAAAACATCTCTATAAACCTACAATTATAGCTCTGACTCATGAAACGTCACTGAGGGAGAACCTTGTGACCCAATTCAGTTATGTTTAGGTAAAGGGGTACCTAGCCAAAATCGTAAAACTTGTTAATAATGCCAGTTTTGTTGTCTTTTTTTTATCGAAAACGTGATAGAAATTATCAGCGCCGTAGTGCCGCAACGCTCTGCTTCAATTTTATTTTGATTTATCTCGTCATTACGAGGGCGATGGCTCCCGGCTGATTATTATTATTATTATTATTATTATTACTATTATTATTATTATTATTGGACATTATTGGACATTATTATTGGACATTATTATTGGACATTATTGGACATCGAGCAGAGCAAACACGCTCTGTACATGTCTCCAGTTTTATCGTCATTTTATGCTTGAATTGATATCTTAATTAGTTAATCTCTGTTTTGCTGCTTTTAAATGGCCTATCCACGTTTTCTGTTCATTTTACTGGCTGGAGTCGTCTGTTCTTTTTGTGAAAAAGATTTTGTCTCGCTGGGCCGCCATGCGTGGCGCTGCAAACAACGAATTCATCGACCGGAACGTCACAATGTTGGAGAGGAACAACTCCCGAATGATCATGATCCTGTAGCAGACACTGCTTCTCGTGTTTGTCTCACAAAGTGCTGTTGTGGTAAACTTTGTAAGGGAAACAGAGGATTAAAGATGCATCAAAGGAGCTGTAGAGTTGTTTTGGGTTTGAATGATCAACTTCGCGCTGACCTCAATGATATCACGCTCACTGATCAAGAATATGGCAATGGAAGTGTTCCTTTAATAACCTCTGGTGTCTCTTCTCTTGAACCTGGAGATTATGGTTTTCCTGATATTAAAACAGGAATAAATCTACCTAAATCTGATGATCAATGGATAACGGCCAACGAATATTTCAAATCAGTCCTTTTTCTTAATCATCCAATCACGGCTCAGAATCTCAGCTCAAGTATCAAACTTTTAAACGACACTATTTATGACTATTTCTCTGCCAACTTTGGTCAAGTCACACACGCTACTGATGAACGCCTGATAAAAAAGTACGAAGACAAATCTAAACATGATCTGAAGAAATCTCTCAAAGTCTTAAAACACTCCGCTAGCGCAGATATCGCTGAAATAAAATACGTATCTCGCCTACTGCGTGACAAGCTGCGAAACAACACTTCTCAAGTCAACACTGACCCGATGAATCATGATTATTCCATCTCTAAAAATTTCTGGGGTTATGTCAAAAAGATCTTCAATATAAAAGCCGAAATGCTCCCTTCATTCTCCATGGACGAGTGTTTTGATTACTTTACAAGAACTCTATCGTCACTAAATCCGACCAGAGTCTTCAACCTTCCAAGCTGGATACCAACGTTATCTGATCCTGTTATTCCTTTTAACCTTGAACCTCCTACATACCAACAGATGTCAAATGTGATTAGAAAAATTAAGGCTTCCGGTTCTCCTTGTCCCTTAGATCAATTATCAATCATTTGTTTTAAAAGATGTCCGTTTCTTCGCACCTATTTATCTGAAATTATCCGTACGGCTTGGTCAACTGGATCCGTCCCAAGCGAATGGAAGAAAGCATGCACAATCCTCATCCACAAGAAAGGAAACGTTAATGACCCTGCCAACTTTCGTCCAATTACTCTGCAATCTGTGCCCTTAAAGGTTTTTACCTCGTGCCTTCGTAATGCCATTTTCAACTTCCTTGCCGCTAATAATTATATTGAACATGAAATTCAAAAAGGTTTTACACCTGGTCTCTCAGGAACTTTTGAGCATACTGCTCAAATGGCTGACATCATTAACAAAGCTCGTACCAAGCAGCGTTCTCTTGCCATTACTCTCCTAGACCTCAAAAACGCCTTTGGTGAAGTTCATCACAATTTGATTCAAACCGCTCTTGATTACCACCATATCCCTGATCATGTCAAACTTCTGGTTAAAAGTCTGTACACTGATTTCAAAACCTCTATAATTACCAATGAATTTCGTACTCCGTTTATATCTATTGGTCGTGGCGTACTTCAAGGTGAT
>NC_090891.1:26216328-26246328 GCF_036669925.1 Montipora capricornis | reverse complement strand
GCTGTCCTACACAAAGGAACCTCTAGGTTTTCCCTGAATCTGGTGTTAGAACTATGGATTCCTGTTATTATCCTGATGTAGCTATTTATGTAGGAGGGCACAAGCCTATTCACTATTTTTATAGCTTGGTGACATCACGTACTAACAGCTGTTGTTTGATGGAGGACCAGCCCAGTTCCCGCAAGACTGGTTAGATATGGTCAAACTTCCTAGTATTAGTTAACAAGCGAGCAGCAAAGTTTTGTGCAAGCTGTAATTTATCGATGTTCTCCTTAGATGTGCCAGACCATACGCTAGAACAAACAATAAAGAAGCTTACTAAAAACAAGGCAATTCAAAATGGTGAAAAGTGCGGATTTGGAAAATAGATGTCTGACTCTGCTTCAGTCTGGCACTGAGTAGTAATTAAGGGAGAACTTCAATAAGTTAACAAGTTCATTAAATGTAAGGTTTGAGTCTAGTATGATACCCAGGTCTTAAAGTGAAGGTACTGGAACTAGGATTTGGCCAAGAAAAGAAGCTATGACATCAGGGATTTTACTTAGTAGCTGTCGCGTCCAAACAAAATGAGTTTCGGTTTACCACCTCTTCTTGTAGAAGGAACGGCTATGCAGAGATGGGACATATATTCGTGACTCTAGTTCCGCACCGCTCTCTAGAATCGGCATATTACTACATCATTTTGCGATCTCACCCAATTGACAATTTTTCCCGTCGCCAGTAAATCCGATCTTACAGTAACACTTGTAAGATCCCTCCTTGTTCCTGCAGACAGCATTGGAGTCACATGGGGAAGCATTGCATTCGTTGATATCTGTTCAATTAAGAAAAAAATACATAGCTGTCAGGACAGTGTGGTTTGCTGTTGTGATTGGCTTGATGGAGACAAGTGAAGACCTTCAGTTTTGCGGGAGAGTTCGAAGGTTCGAATCGATGCGGACAAAAGAGAAGGACGTTTCGAAATTTCCGAGTTTAATGTTGTACCTGACATAAACGTCAGTTAACTATCTCAAGCGCTGACATCTTTTTTTTCGTCTACAAGATGTCTTTCGAGAAAAAGGATACCGTACAGGTCTTACTGCCGTCGCTTTCCTTCTCAATTTCTTTCTCCCTTTTTTACGTTAACGTGAAGAGAACTGCCCTCATGCAGGTAGTCTCGCGATGTGCAATTTTCCTTGATCGGTCACAATATGATGGCGAAACAACTGGTAGCGAAATGACTGAAATCAATATCAAGTGTAGTTCCCAGTTCCTTCATGTAGGAGAAGCAAGTCGCGCGCAGCCACTTATGCAATAGGCTAGGACTGACGTTTTTCTTTGTTTACCGTAAACCGCAATCGTGTAAAAGTCACGTGACTCACGTGACCATTTGAGGTTGAAGTTCAAGTCTATGTAGTAGTAACCCGGTGAATGACGGCAGAGTTTTTCGCTAGCTATATAGTTTAAACCTTTAACACACGTTTTGTCTTCAATTTTACTTTTCTTTAAGAGTTATCTCGATTAATAAGAGGTTTATTTGATTCAGTTGCGAGATTATAAAAATTACCAACAACACCCGTGAACCTATGCGTCGTCATAAACAAACATGGCGTCGTGATCGATGCACGTGCTTCGTTGAAAAAAGTGAGAAACTATTCCCATACGGCGAACTCGGAACTCTAAACGGATGTCAGGACTAAAAATTATAAAGAGGCCGAGATTGCAAATGGTCAGATAATCGTGTCGTGAGGAAGGTATTGTTAAGCGGTTAGCATGATCTCCTTCATCATCCGGTCTTAACACAAGGGCGTGGCACAAGGTATAGACAGCGCATATCAGCGAAGTAGATGTAGAAATACTTAAAACTAACGGAAATGGCAAAGCACTCAGCGTTTTATTTACTTTGTTTGTTTCTTTGTTTGTTTCCTTTATTCGCGCTACTGTTCTTTTGTTTGTTTTAAAACCTGTATTTTTCGCATTGACCAGAACAGTTTCCATATATTTACCGTAATACCAATAAAAGGCAATCGCAACAAACGCAGACAATCTTAGGAGCCAATCGCTACGCACAGCAGATACACGCCGCTAATTATAGACGTGTGCGCGCAAGTCATAATTGATTTTGCTTTATCTTAAATCCTCGAGATTTTGTTGGAAAATCTCAATACGTACTCATGTAAAAGCCAATTGACGAGCATTTACATTCAATCAGCTGGAACCGCTTTGAGGTAACTTAACCTTTTATTTATTTTCACCTGTGCACGATTTTCCGTCACCAGTGAACCCTGCTTTGCAACTGCACTGATAAGATCCAAGGGTATTGCTGCATAGAGCATTCTCATCACAGACCAAGGGAGAAGCTGAACATTCATCAATATCTGCAAAACAATACGCACTGTATCCTGTATCCTGTTTAAACCATCGATGCAGTTTCCAATACGTAACCGTAATGCAAGAATGAAGTTGGCAAATAACTAAAGACACAGACAATATGCCGACTGTATAATTGGAAAATTAAATCAACCAGTCAGTACGTGTTTATTAGCTGACATGGTAGAGCAATGCAGTACAATCGGACTATGACCGGCTAAGTTTGAGTCCCGTCAAGTCTAGAATTTTTCAAGCTCTGTTTACAACTAGGACAATCATTCTCGTTACAGTCATTAAAACAGCAGTTCATATATATATGTTTTCATCAATCAATACAATACTTATTACTTTCGGGTCTTTCATGTATCTAGCTACATAGTAAGCTAATTGGGAACACCTATCCACTCCCATTTATTTAAATGTATGAACATAAAAATAAACTGATCTAAAACATATTAGAACTTTGTTGTCGTTTTGTTTTATTAACATACACGTTTACTCACAGAAAGCATCCTGCAATTTACATATTGCAGTCTTTAGCCACCAACAACTGATAAATTTCTGGGTGGAAGAAGCGCTTGATCCCATGCGTTCTTTGTAAAATTTCGAACTTTCAACGCATCATTGCTCAGTGATTATCTAGCATATCGGATTCAAATTTTCAGACGTAGCTCATTAATGATTCAATGCCCTTTCAATATTAGCGGAGCTCCGCAGGCGCCGAAGGCGCGCGCGCGCGGTGCACTATTGTTAAGAATATATGGTAACCCATCGATGCGAGAAATCTTGGTTTTATAGCCATGACGTCATCAACCGTCGGTACATACGTACGTACGCACGTCCGTCCGTACGTCCACCCCTCCATTTATGCAAATGTGACCAGTATCATGCTAGTTTTCAGCATTCATCTTTGATATTGGAAATCCATCTTTTGATCAATTGACACCTGTCAAAACAAGGTCTCCGCTGACCAGTATTACGTGACTATACCGCGGGCTCATGCTTAGAGCTCATCGAGGTCAGCTGTTTTTTTGAAGTTGACCGCTGACTGGGTACTGGTTTTCGATTGGATTGCAGGCTAAACCCAGGTTAACTCACCTAATCAACCGTGAAGCGAGGCTTCATTTTTCGAGCGCTTTCTGTGGCTCGACGCGGCTGCAAGGCCATACTACATCAACGAAAGTTCTTACACAGTCAACGCTTTTCGTTTTCAGGTGGAAAACGGTTTAGAAGATGTTTTCTTTCTGCATTTTTCGCTGGTCTCAATCCAGTTTGACATTTCATGATATCTGTGTTCCACACTGGTGGCTACGCAGTTATTCAAGTTAAGCATCGGCGGGAGGTAAACTTAAAGCTGAGTGTTTATTTTTAATTTGCTTAGAGCTGCTTTTTTCTCTGTATTTCAATTTTTGGCATATCTTTAGAAGCCCTGATAAGGTTACATGATGCCTGGAGGACCTGTGTCTGGAGCAGAAACGAAAGGAGAGCGAAAGAGAACGACAACGACAAAACAGAATACCAGTAACAGCTCATAACGCGCACCATGATCCTATACAGAAAACATTGTTTTATCAAAGCTATAAGATTAAGAGCACGATTTTTACCTTCCGTCTGCATGTCACAAAATGCAAATACTACCATATCAGGCTTAACGCCTGACAGCCAGTATCTTCCGCTGACTGCTTCTCCTTCACTCGCCTTTATTTCTATGCACGATATTGCTGCCAGCTCAGGGATGGAACCGAGAGGGGCTGAAATCGAAACAAAGACGAAAATTTAAGCAAGCGAAAATACATAATACAACCGACGTTTCGGAGTCTTCATGGCGACATTTTCAGAGGAAACTTGAGGAAAATGTTAAAAGTATTTCAAGTGGTATTTGGCAATGCAATTGCCAATAGGGATTGTGAAGTAAATTAAACAATACTTTTGCTAGCGCAAATGCAATCTGCTTGCATTTTCGGCTGGGTTTGTGTTGTCACGTCCATTAGACAGGCATTTCTTACGGAGCGAGAAACAATTCAGTAGATCTTCTGAGACCTTCCAGTGCATGTTATTCTAGTGTTAAAAATGGAGGTTGACTGGTGTTAGGGGTTGATTGGGGTGCAGGGATGGCGCAGTGGTGAGAGCACTCGCCCAATGTGGTTGGGGTTCGGATTCGCACGGCGTCATATGTGGGTTAAGGTTTTGGTTCTCTGCTTTGCACCGAGAGGTTTTACTCCAGTTTTCCTCTCCCCTTAAAAAAAAAATAAAATACCAACATTTGATTTGATTTTCGTTAATTTGTTGATTTCAGTTTATAGGGTCCCCCAATTAGTGCTCCAGCGTTAGAAGAGTAGACACTTAAATACCGTGAATTATTTTCGTTTCCCTTCACACGATCGTGCAAATGTCCGCTCGTGTAGCTTCCATAACCCGCAAAAATTTGCATAAATACGGGAACATGGGGAGGGGACGGAGGAGATAAGATCACAAATTTGTCCCCTCTCCTCGAAAACCAACCTACGATTTGATTTCATTGGATCTGATTCCTGTGCAGTCTCCCCAATTAGTGCCACTAATTGAATACACTTAAATAAAGGAGAGGTCAAGCGTGACGTTTACAGCAAACGGCAGGCTCCTGCTTATCGTAAAAGCGTGAAAGTACTCTCATTTTAACTCGCCCCCTTCCTTTGAGAAGTTATTTCATATCTGTAGCTAATCAACAGGACAGACATGAGCTAATATTAAGCGGTGTTCTTACATTTTTGGCAAAACCCTAATTTCACTCACGATATTTGCCGTTTGGGATAAATTTCATGCTTGACCTCTTTAAAGTTCATTATGAAGATTAGGGAGCTTTGGCACGCAATAATTTTGAGACGCAGACGACAACCGTAAGTGAGCTGTTTTCCCCTCTAATTTGTCTTTCACAACCACATTTATGTTGCTACGTAACCTTTCTCCATTAAAGATGATTAGTTTTAAAATCTGGAAGACACTACTTTCATCGCAAGCAAACTGTTCACGTTAGTTCGGGTTGCCGTCCGAGTCTCAACCCTTTTATTACATTACTTGCCCCGAATTCCTAAGGTTGAAAAACTGTTGAGTGAAGTGATAAAAATCCTTTATTACCCCTGTTTTGCTCTCGAGTGAAGTAATATCTGTCAGGATCAGGAACAAAGTCCTTGGGACAGGCTTCCTTCGTTCGATCACTAAACTCACAAATGCGTCGTGACAACACAAAGTTAAAACTTTGACATCGATTATCTGTTCGACATTCCGGCAGGCACATGAGTCCAAGGTCTGCTGGCATCGTCTTGTAAATATGCCTCTGCAACATCCTTCCAGATATTGACATTTGAGATCCAGAACTATGGCAATGCTGAGTGGCCGATCGGGCAAGCAGTTGACCAATGACAACAAAATATAACAGATGTCTCATGTCCTGAAAAAAGTTTGAAATGGTACAGAAAAGCTCAAATTTTATGTAACCTGAGTGGGCTTAATAAGCTGGCTTGGTTGTGGCTGTTCGACGTGTAGAGAGGGGAGTGGCAAACATAGCCATGTGTAATGGGATAATAGCATTGATTTCATTATCTGACAACCAAATAGGTTTGTCTCCACTTGGCAACAAATTCAATTTCACCTGGCGTCGCAAGTGGCCAACTGTTAATTATTCACGTGCTGTAGACTTCCAAGTATGTTCAGTTGATTGACAGTTATATGTTACGTGCGGTCAGTGATTTTAACTGAATTTTGTCGCATGTGTTTGGCATTATGAAAACTCTAACATGTAAACAAATTTTCTTGTGTTTGACCGGTGATTTTGTAAGGCAACATTCGATTAACAGGAGGCAATTCTCACAAACGGTCCTATATACGCTTCAATGGTGTATAGGCGAGCATGGAAAGTAACAACTGAAAAGATTAAACCTTTTTCGAATTTTTCAAAATTTATAGCTTGTTTCTGCCTGCGAGGCCTAAAGCGCGCGACTAAAGCTAGTTTTATATGCTCAGACATCGTCTCTAATATTTAATTTCACGCGGACTTTGTGTATAAGGAAATGGCGTATAGAGTAAGTTTACTGGTTTACTGGAACAAAAGAGACACCAATACTGGATAATTCTAAAATTAAACGAGACTTACCTTAAGTCGATGTTTGATTGGAATTCTATCTCGTCGCCAGTCAGGAACGGAGGAGTTATATGAGAAGCATGCGCATGCTAGCTAGTCAATCTTGAAAAAACCCCGAGCGTGAGCAGAGGGCGAGGAACGAAGGAGTTTGGGTGGGACATACCCTACAAAGGGAGGGCATGTAACTCCTCCGTTCCTGACTGGCGACGAGATAGAATTCCAATCAAACATCGACTTAAGGTAAGTCTCGTTTAATTTTAGAATTCTATCTCGTCACCAGTCCTAGTCACTGCGGAGCTACATGAGACTTGAAAGAGCTGGTCACGCGAGGTAACCGCAGCAATAAGGAACACAGAGGGAGATAAACCCAACATATATAATAGTTTAAGATCATAGTAAGTACAACGTAACTATCAAATGATCTGCCACCGAAAACCGCAACCCAATGTTGCGTGACAGCGCGATGGTAGCGAGCAATAATACACTGAATATAATAATAAGAGAAAATTCTTCCTATTCGGAAATGTTCTGGAAATGGCTTAGAATGCTGGCTCTAAAGTTCACTTCAATTGGTTTGTGGTAATGCTTGGCAAAGGTTTGGGCATTGGTCCAACCTCCTGCTTTGAGGATTTCTGCTAGAGTTAGGCCAGTCAGGGCACCGTACGAGGTAGAGGCTGGTCTAGCGCTGTTGCCGGAGAATGTTCCTGTATCAAACCAAAAATTCGAGCCGTTGCGAAGGGATGAAGGTGGATTTCGCAGGGTGTGCGACAAACCCCAAAGAATCAACCACTTGGACCGAATCAATAACATTGCCTACAAACTCTTGGTATGTTTTCCCCTGTAAATACATGTCATCAAGATATGCGCTTGACACATGGCCTCTTAGGTGAAGGGTAGAAAGAGCAGGTTTCAGAAGTTTAGTAAATTTCCTAGGGGCACAAGAAAGCCATTAGGCAAACAAGTGAACTGGAAAAGTGTACCCCGCCACATAAAGCAGAGGTATTTCCTGTCCGAAGGTCTTATCGACACAGAATAATAGGCATCCTTAAGGTCGATGGAGGCCATGTAACAATCTTTCTCAATGAGCTTGATGACTGTGTTTAGGGTGTCCATCTTAAAATGCATTTTGTGGGTGTATTGATTGAGTTTCTTTAGGTTTAGTATCATCCGATAGCTACCATCTTTTTTGTTTCTCAGAAAGATGTCGGAAATTATCTCTCCGTGGCTATGCCCAGTAGGCTCGATGACACGTTTGGATAATAGTTTTGCGATTTCCAAATCTATTATCTGTGCATCAAAATCTGATCTGACAGATTGGGAAAGGTAGTGTTGACAAGGAGGGCTATCGAATTCTATTGCCATGCCAGAAACAGTAGATAAAATCTCTTTATCGGATGTCAGCCGACTCCAGGCGTCAGAGGAATGCGAAACACACCCGGCCCGAAAATTGTCGCAACGAGCTTGGAGATACCCACGAAGAGAAAAAGTAATGAAGCTGGGAAAATCACTCACCGATAATTTGATTTGCTCGAGGGAGCGCATTATTTCTTCCCTGCAGGGTTGCCGCTCTTCTGATAGGGTACTTTCTTGCGACTGTTCGGTCGCGTGCCCTTCCCCAAAAAAGGCGGTCTTGAGTGGGAGCCTCTCTTGTTGTGGTTTTCCTTTTTTGCGGACCATGAGTCACGGCGATATCCACGGTTGTGGCCGTTAGAGGAACCGACCGTGTTTCCAATGCGATGGGTTTCTTTCACATCGCGTACTTGTTTGGCGAGGTCCTCCCCAAAGAGAAACTTTGCAGAGGCCTTCGTCTCCGAGGAGCAGAGGGCATGGAACTCAGGCTTTAAGGCGGGTTTCATTTGTTCCCGGCGCAAAATAGATATCTCACTTGCGGCATGCCCTAGCAAGGCCACAATATCGATACTGCTCGTAAGCAGTTCCTTTTTGGAAGGACCGCTTAAATCAGTAATGCGGAGCAATTTATCGGCATTCGTTAGGGTTGCAAACGTTGCCTTCTGGAAAGCCTGTTGCAAATTGGCGAGCCGAAGGTCGGCTTTCTTCCTAAAGGAGTTTAGTGACTGCCAAATTTCTGAATTGACACGAGTCACTGTTATATCCACGCAGTTTTCCGGGGGGTCATATTTGGTCAAGAGGCTCGACATTTTTTCCTGTTCAAGCTTCTTGCCCCAACGTTTGTTGGCCATTTCGGCCAACTGTTTGTTGATGGGAGGACCCTTTTTATCCTCGTCCCGGAAGGTGGCAGTCAACTCCTTCAGAATTTCATCGTGGTCTTCGGCGCCTTCATTATTGTCGTTTTTGTGGGAGCTCCCCCCACTTACGCCATCGAGCAAATTCTGAACCTCATCTTCTGAGGCGGTAACGCTTATCGCGTCAGAGTCCTTGCTAAATTTCATGCAAGGGCCGTCGGCTTCTTCATCCGAAGAGAAGCTTTCGCTGCCGCGTTGTCGTTTGCGTACAGGCTCGTTTGTGCCCGTTGGGTCGTGTGAGCAAGCTTCCCGCGCGTTGCGAGAACATTCCCCGGTGGGGATGCTTTGGCATAATTGCCCCAAAAAAGTTGACATTCTGTCCATGTGGGCGTTGAGCTGGTCCACGGCCTTTTCGAGTTTGTTTGTGGTGTCCGTTGGGTCAGTAGTTGTCGCGCCCGGTGGGCTCTCAACAGAAGGCGCGCTCGTTGACTGTTCTTCCATTGTGCTTGACATAATACAGTAATCTGAATGCGAGAAATGGTTAGCAATTTATAATAACGCGAAAGAGAAAAGGGGCTTCCGCGAAGCTTACCTCAGGTTATCTGGAGAATAGAAGGTAAACACAAAGAAAGCGAGTGCAGTGAGGGAAAAACCCGTGGAGTGACTAAAACCCGTGGCGATCGACTAGAAAGCACTGATGCAATTGACTAGCTAGCATGCGCATGCTTCTCATGTACCTCCGCAGTGACTAGGACTGGTGACGAGATAGAATTGCTGTTTAAAAGGGTTCATCTTAGGCAATGGATTGCTTGAGTTGGTCATATCTTTAAAAAGACAGGAGGAGGCAGTGTGGCCCAGTGGTTAGGGCGCTTGCCTTGAGATCCAGAAATCCCGGGTTCAGGTCCCGCTCTGCCTACTCGATTAATTTGATCCTGGTAGTCCCTGGTTCAAACTTCCCAGCTGCACTTGTAAATACAGTGTGTTGCCCAGTTTCCGGCCGGTACCAGTTTCCGGCCAAAAAAAGGTAAACTCGGTTATTTCGATGGGATTTTAACTCTTCGTCCACCGAAGCGATCAGTCGGAAAAAAACGAACATCTCCGCTATCAACTGATGATTTAGGCGGGCTTTTTGGTTGAGAAACGACCAAACAAGAAGGGATTTTGTTCAGGTGAGTAAAATCTTACCGGCTAATTTTTGGCCCTTTCACTGCACAGCGAAGCTACCGTACGTAAATAAATAACTCGTTTAATAGGAAATAGTTCACGGAGCTTGATAATTTTTGAAAGACGTTACATTGAAGATGGAAGTAGTTAAGGGACCTGTCATCATAAGTTAGAACTTAGCTGATTGCGAACGTCAGAAGTCTAAATCCTAGCTAAGATTTTCGCATACTACGCCAGTTTCCGGCCACTGATCCGCACTCACAGATAGATTGTTTAAAACTTATTTGAATTAATGAAATTTTATAACTTACTACTCGAGAAATTAATGAAATGTACATAGCTTAAGCAAGCATGGCGTAATGAGGTACATATTAACTCAGAGGTGCTGTGTTAATTGCCCGTGCCTCTTCCCAGAGAATATCGCGCGGGCTTTGTCAAGGTTATACCCTACCCATAGTTAGCAGCTATCTATGCCCTAACATACACCCCTAAGTAACTATTTTGTTCTAATCTCATAAAGTACAGTCGCTAAGCCACATCGAGATAGCCTTGGAAGTCCGTTTAGTCGAGCGGATTGAATGAAATTTCTGCTCTCTATTGATGGCCGGAAACTGGACTCGCTGGCCGGAAACTAGGCAACTCACTAGTTTTGCAAAAAATGGCATAATTTCTTTAGTACTTGAGGTGGGCAGCCGATCTCCGTATATTTTAAAGGTAAGTAAATGAACTGTCTCTTGTAGGAAAATGAGGAAGTTTCCGTGCATAAATAAGAAGTTAGGGCGATTACAAACTAAAGTGGTCGGAAACTGGGCAACATACTGTAGCCAATTTGTTTGCCTCTGGCCAGTTGGGATTCTTAACAGTTGTTGTAGTTCCGTTCCGTCGCTTCGTTGTGTTTCACTGGCCCTGAAAGCCCCTATTCTCTATTTTCTAATTCCCCATAATACACTTTGTTTGCCCCCCAAATTTTGCATAAACCATTGTTTTCAAATGCTCGGGGGACACTGCACATTCCCAAGAGCATTTGAAAACAATAGTTTATGCAAAATTTGGGGGGCAAACAAAGTGTATTATGGGGAATTCGAAAATAGAGAATGGGGAGCGGTAGATTAAGTATGTATTGTAGTGTAGTGTAGTGCATTGCATTGCATTGCATCGCATCGCATCGCATCGCATCGCATCGCATCGCATCGCATCGCATCGCATCGCATCGCATCGCATCGCATCGCATCGCATCGCATCGCATCGCATCGCATTGTATTGTATTGTATTGTATTGTAAAATTGGTGCTCATTCTTGGAGGCCAAGCTCATTGTTTTGTCTACAACTTCATCCGGTTTCTTTGTCTTAACTATACCAAAAGGCAAAGGAAGACTAGACAGAGGTTATCGATATACACAGTGACAACCCTGGGAGGGTAAAAGATCCAGACAGAAAAGGACGAACAACTTTAGCGAGAGCCACCAGAACACTACCCCCTCTTGCACATTTAATAGTTAAGATGCTGCCTAATGCACATCCGCACTCGAAATCTTGTTAGTTACGGGACTTTATAAAAAGACATTATAGATATTTAGGTGAGGCTAAAAGCGGAGCTTCTCAATTATTATTATATATTTACGTTTTTGTTTTTAGATATTTTTACAACCGGTCCGCTTACCGACTATTTTAAATTCCCATGCTCTTTCTAGCTTTTTCGTCACCGTTTTTCAGCCTGTTTACTCGTGCTCGTGCTTTCTCTATCTTTCGCTACTCGTTACTAAATTAAATATTCCTCTCGTTATTCGCGGTCTTTCTTGCTGTCTCTCCCGTTGTATGTCATTGATATTTCGCCTGTTTTCTCGCGCTCTCAGTCGATCTCTTTCACGTTTTGCATCGCCTTCTCGTAGACTGCTTACTACTTTTTTATCTCTCTCTCTCTCTCTCTCTCTCTTTCTCTTTTTTCCTAGTGGTTTAGTTGTCTCCAAAATAATTTTTTGCTTGACTGTCTTCCTATAATGAGCTACTAAAAGCCAACATGCAACTTCCAGCCCAAAAAACGCGGGTTCCAGGAGGGTTCCAACCCTTACAACTTCCAGCCAAAAAAACGCTGGTTCCATCAGTGTGACATTTCGGGCTTACATGAAAAGTTGAACGTACCAACGTACGGACGGACGGTCGCATGATGACGCCATAACCAAAACCAAAATTCTACGGTTTTCCTACGGTGGCCCCTGCTTCAAATTTTTCAACTCGAAATTTTGTGTCCACAAACTCGAAATTTTAAGTTCACAAGCACGAAATTTTGCTTTCAACTAGTCAGTGTAAAATGCAGACTGCAGACTAGGGGTGAAATGCAGACCGTAAGGTTATAATTTAATTGTTGAAAAAGCCCATACCTTTTACAAATGCTAACAGTTACGGTCTAAATATTGTTTTGTGCCTAAGGTTAGCACTTCTGAAAAGTTTGGGCTTTTTCAACAGTTACATTGTAACCTTATTCTTCATTTTACCCCTTGTCTGCAGTTTGTATTTTACACTGACCAGTTTGTAAACTCAAAAGTTCGAGTTTGTGAACTCAAAATTTCGAGTTTGAAAATTTGAAGTAGGAACATTGATCACGAAATGTCTCTCTGACGGGCCGCCGTATTTTCCCTTTCTTTTGCGAAGAAGTTCGATATCTCTAGTTAAGGTTTATATAGTATAATTGCATTGCGCATCCCTACTGCGCACGATTTTCGCGTCATTAACGCGCGCACGTGAGCACGTGCGCATACAAAACGTAGGAGATTTCGCTCATACTAAACCCGATAACGAAATAAATGCTCCTTTTCTCTCAAAGGAGCACGGTGACCCCCGATTTTTTTTCAGGTATTTGCTATGAACAGTCTAATAAAGAAAATATTTGAAGAAGAAAAAAAGTTTGATAGTAGAACATGAATTTCTTTGCAAAACAGTTCCGTACTGGGTGTATTTTACCCAAGACGAGGACTTCAAGCTAACCACGGAACTGTCCCAAAACGTGCACTATTCCCACAACCAGGGAATCAAAGACGGCGTAAAAGAAGCAATACTGCTTATGTAAATAAAAGAAGCTTTTTTTTCAAAATAAAATTTTGTGTCTTTGAAGTAACCAAGACTTAATTTTGTATGAAGGTGATTCGAATTTTTAACGCGAAAACAGTAAAACTACCCCATTTTAAGAGCCTTCTGACGCGTAAACAAACACGGTGACCCCGTTTTTTTATTGCAATTTTTAATGTTCATATCATGAATGTTAATTAGGCCAAGTTTCCAAAAAAGTTTGATAGTAGAACAATTTCAAGGGAATTACCTTGCAAATGTGGGCCAAAATGATCAAACTACTTTCTACATGACGCCACTCTCCATTCAGTTTCACATTTGCCGTTTGCCGTGCGTTTGGGCAAAACCTCTCAAACAACATTTACTGCCGCCGCGCGGAATAGTTTTTCATATTATCAAATTTTAATGGATTCAGTTATTCTTTTAAGTATTCGTATCTTACTCGTATCGTAGTTGTCTTTTGCATATTTATTTTTACTATAGTTGTATCTTTAGATTTCTTGTAAATTTTATATGGATGCAACGTGTCTTCTACGCCGGGATACTAGTGTTAGCACTGAATGGACTTCCCTGTTTGAATAAAGCTGTACTTTGACTTGTTAATTTGAACACACGGTACAAGATGTCCCCTTAAGACTTTTTTTTTACTCCCAAAAGCTTCCGGCTTAGCCCAAGCGGAAAAACCGATACTTGACACTCTTGTGGTGAAAACAATAGCATAAACAAGATTTTAAAGAAACCTAAACGCAACTTTGCTAAAATTGTTGCAATTTTATTTGAACACTGCATGCGTTGGGCAATTTCACTGTAATTCAGCTGATAAGTAAGTAAAATTCTTAAAACTTTAGCAAAAAGAATTAACTCAGTTAAAAAGAAAGAAAGAGTTAGCCTGAGTGCACGTTTAGCTGAATAATTACCCGGATTAAATATTTAAAGTAACATCTCTTGTGGGGATTTCTAGCTGGTGTGATGGTTAAAGAGATTGGTAAAGGATTACTTTATTTCTTGCTGCATTATGATCGTTCACGAGTCCCTCGTTAAGTGATATGCAGTTTGAAGTATACATTTTCAAAGTGCATGGCTGTCTCGTGATTTCTTGGTGTTCTTCACGTTCTTTACAGTGAAGAATTTGAGAAATTATACTAAAAAATTATTCTCCTGATTGTCGTATAATCTCTGTGTTGAAATTAAAGGTGCTCAACGAGGGAAATTTAAAGAAAAACGACACAAAAAAGACTGTCTTTTAAGTGAAACGCTTTAGCAGCTGCTAATTAAACAATTAACTGATTCAGTGACTTGTGATACGTAACGGTTATAAGCAAACACTTTGACATATACTGAAAATTTTTTGAAATACACCAAGTTTTCTAATAAATGGTCGTTTCCTTGGAAGACGAGAAGAAAACAGGGAAATAGGGGTTTCAAACGCAAAGTTGTTTTTTTGCTCAATCATGGTGAAAAATCAACAGCAGTAAAAACCAATAACAGGAAAATGGATGCTGGCAAAACAACCAACTCAGAAAATTAATAATACATTTCATGTTTAGTCCACTCAAAACTAAAATCTTTCGTTTCGAAGAGATTGTTAACTTAAAGGAGGCAAAAAAAAAAAAGAAACGTTTTGGACATTGCGTCGAAAAAACAGAATTTAAATACTGGATAGAGGATGAAATGAAATGCAGTTTTCCCAACAAAACAAACATGGCAGATGTTCATTTTCCGCTTAAAAGGAAGACCTTCTGGAACTGACCATTCCTCAGTTTATAAGAAAGGGGAGTTGCTACCCCAGTTTTTTTCCTTTTGCTGTCCCGGCGATACACTCTTTCTTTCTTATAAGAATATTGTTTTTCCGGCCCAGGCTGAATATTCCTATTTTTCTGCCGATTTTAGGCTGAGAATATTCTTGTAGGGTATCAATTACAAGTGTTAAAAGTTCAAACAACTAACTAAGGACCACGCGTAGAAACTGTATTTTCCTCTGAAGCTCCTCGTTTAAAGAAAAGCACTCGAAATGGCAAGGTATCGTGTTACATTGTGCACGTAAAAACATATATCAGATTTTCAACGCGCGAAATTATATTCTTTTCACAATTTCAGCCTCAGGTTTGTTCTTAAACTATTCTTAAAATTTCGCAAATTTCAGCCTTGATATTCTTAAAAAATATATTCTTATAAAAAAAAGAGTGTAATATAATACACTATAGCTACCGCTGTGAATTTAACAGTAACTTGTGCAGGTGAAATCAATCGCTCACTGTTAAATTAAACAAGTAAAGCAGTCCAAGAAATTTGAAGATTGCAGCACCCAAGTTAGTAGAAGTAGCCGCTCAAAGATATCGGGTGTAATAAGAGTTTTACGTTCCAGTATATTTGCACTGTAAAAAGTCTTGTCAAAATCAAATTCCTTCCAACTAAGCTATACTGTGATTTATTTTCAAAAGCTACGCTTTGAATTCGCCCATATAGAGAAACAATGATTACTTACTGTTCGCTAACGTGACTTATTAGGACTTCAAGAAACATGTGCAATCTGTAGCCAGCTCTGATCGGATCTTTGTGGAAAAATATTCAGTCGTATCGGTCGAGGATCGTAGCAGCGGTTCTTATTGAAGACTTTCCTAGAATATTTTACCTCAGTTGTTTTCCATGCATCTTATTAATAAACAACTTTGTCAGCTGCCGAATGTCAACTGATGAAACGCCCATTTCATCAAATATGAATAAGGGCCTTTATTACCTGAGTATTGCTTTGAGCTTGTGTAAGGAGTTCAAAGAAAAATCCAAAATTGAGACTTAAATCTAGTAAATAAATTAAAGTGGCTTCAAGCTAATTTGACCAAACGCATAACGGCAACTAGGACTTTTAAAGTGCTACTACGACCAAAAAAACAATTTTTTTTTCTTTGGATTTCAAAAGTATGTTAACTAAACACTAAGTGACCCAGGTTTTAAGTTCTGATTTTAAAAAGACACCTGTTTATTTTGACTGGAATTTTCTAATTTATTGGTACGCCATTACTAACTTTAAAATCTTGAGAGAGCTGGGTCGAGGAGAAAATGACGTCAAAGACTAACTAGTTTAAGAATGCAGTGCGTGTGTACGAGGCTGAATTAATATGCAGCACGGGAGTTTCGGGCTTTTAAACCCGTGTTTTGCATATATAATAAATTCCGTTACACGCTGAAATTCTAAGCTAGTGAGTAAATGACTTAATTTTCCCTAGATCCAACTCTCTGAGGGCCAATTGGTCACTTTTGAACGTGAGTAATGGCGGGCCATGAAATCCAAAACTTGCACTCAAAATAAACAGCCTTTGGATAACACTCAAAGCTCAGAATTTTGCCAGTTAGGTGTTAAGCGAACACGCTTTCAAAATTTGAAGAAAAAAAGAAAGCGATTCTTGATCATAGTAGCACTTAAAAGAAAATCACAACAAGCGCAATAAACCGCGCGAGTGGACTGGAAGTCTCCATCGCTGGTTGAAAACGGTGGCGTTAAGCCAATCACATATTTTAGCATAATCATTTTGACTAATCATAATCATCTACAGTCAAATCTGTTTAAACTGTCACCTTTTCTCCTACGGCCATTTTTTTGTCAGCGGAGGGTCCATACATTTCCTGCAGAAACCAACAACAACAACAACAACAGAAAGCTTTATTCACATGACTATAAAGACCTGAAGATCAATACAAAAGCTTCTTAGTACGTTAATGTGACGGCTTGCATGTTATCGTTGTGTTAGTTCACTGGGCGTGGGATCAACTTCCGGTCCGAATTGTTTTCTCAGTGGGCCCACTAGGCTCGGTTACCACCCGCTGTTACGGAAATGGGCGAGCGCTCCCCGAACTCGAGTGAGTGGCAGAAATCGACCCTATGGGCCCACTCCATAGGACAAATCGGCTAACTCAATGTTGTAATCTAATTTCTGTACCCAATTCAAATCCGTTGGGAATAACCAAACATTCTGTGCACGCATAATGTTATTTATGTCGAGCCATGACGGTCAAGAATTGATCCGTAAGCCTGGTTTGTGTCAAGTATCACCCCTGGAAATAGAGGGGGCGTTCCCTAGAGGATAAAAGATATTTCTCACGTACCGTCGGTATCTCGCGAAGAAAAAACTTCACTTTCCTCCTTTCATCCTTATGTCACCTTTTAAATATCGATGTTTACTTTGTCCGAGCCTTCGGCTGACGGTGCCATCGGTCAGACGGGGGCTGCGGCTTTACTATCTCCCTTAGGTCCTTAAGTAATTTAACTTCTTTGGTTTCTTAATTCGTTGCAAGTGCTCTTTAATTTTTTTATTGAAGACGGTCAGACAAGGGCTGCGGTTTCACGCTTGCCTGTTAAGACTACACAGGCCTGTCGCTAGCAATCTCTATATATCATTAGTATCACCTAACTAGTGGACTAATGCAAATCCTGCATTTTGATTGGCTACGCTACCAGAGGACTATTATTACTAGTCCTCGAGTAGCGAAAAGCGTGACGCTTTCTTTCGTTTTATTCCGGCCAAATAAATATTTCTTCAACTTGCATTCGCTAGCTTTATTGTTGCCTTAGCAGGCCAAGTGGTTGGGTGATACTAAAACAATTAGACCCTTCGCCCTCAAGGGCCACGGGTCAATAGCCCATTGGGATTCGCCTCATGGGCTATTGACCCCTAGCCCTTGCGGGCTACGGGTCTAATTGTTAATTAGCCACAGCATAATTCTCATAATTCTCGTGTTATCCGACTTCTTCCGCCACGCTAACTCTGCTTTTGGCTTGGTGGCTGCCATAACCAGTGGCATGTGGCGTCTTTTTCGCCCTACCTTTGCTGAACAATGGTAATCCTGTAGACCACAATTAATTAAGTGTCCTGGATCAAATTAAACACGCCACATGTGTGGCCAAATTCATCCAATTAATGTGTTTAGCTTTATTGCGCATTCTTCAGCAAACTAGTGCGACTTCAAGCAGAGTTAGCGTTTCGTAGAGTCATGCCTGGATATAAAAAACGTTTTGTGTCAAGTATTTCCATATTATATAAATGAGAAAGCTACAATATCATGCAAAAGCAATACACAGAGAGTCTTAGCCCCGAGAGATTTGAATTGGATACATCATTGAGTGAGCCGAATTGTTCTATTGCAACCTACTGCTTCCATTTGGAGTTTTGGTTGTAATCGCTCACGGTGTTTGTAATTTTATTCTAAGTTTTTCTCTCTAATGGAGTACCACTCATGTACATGTCAGTTTTCACCTTTTCTTTGTTGTAACTTTTTTTATCTTATCTTTTCTCCTCTCCCTTATATCAACCTGGTTTGGTATGTTATTTTGGCTATCTAGTTTTCACCAAACGGTACCATTAAACAAATTGTTTTGTTAAGTTTGTGCCTGGTTGACACTGTGTCCCAAATACGACAGTTAAAATTGATTGTAATGTTAATTAATACTTCTAGCAATGATGCAATTCTCATATTCCTCCCAGTACTCATCGCTTTCTCAGATCATCAACCAATCAATGTGTAAAGGTTTTCGATTTCACTCACAGGCGCCCCAAGCTCACAACGCGATTTTACAATGCATAACTATTATGTAGTAAGAGAGTTTAATGGCGAAAAAAGTTACAAATTAAGTTAAGGTGAAATAAGTCTTTCGCTCGCAATAAACTTTCCCTACCTCAAATATGTTGTGCACCTTTGTTTTGTTTCGATTCATAAGCCATTGCTGACATAGTGAACCACAGATATCATAATAGGTCGAACTGGATTGAAACCAGCGAAAAATGCATTTTCCACCTGAACACGAAAAGTTTTGACTGTGTAAGAACTATAGTTGATAGTTGATGTAGTTTCGCCGTGTAGCCGCGTCGAGCCACAGAAAAGCGCGCGAAAGATGAAGCCTCGTTTATGTTTAGGTTAGTTAACCTGGGTTGAACAACTGCAGTATCACGCTTGTTTTTGATAGTGGGACACCCACGTTATGGTCAATTGATAGCTGTCAAAACAAGGAATCCGCTGACCAGTATCAAGTGACCATTTCGCGGGCTAAAGTTTATAGCTCGTCGAATTTGAGCTTCATCTTTCGACAATTCGCTAAGAAAGGCGATCCTGAAATCCACAACAGTTTTCTGAACATGATCGGTTCAAGAAATCAGACCAGAGCAATTCGAAGCATTTGAGTCTATTCGAATTTGCCAATCAGTGCCACGCGACCGTTGGCAGTTCCCAGTCCTCTCCCCTCCCGCGTTGCACTGATTTTTAGATTCAAATAGATTCGAATGCTTCGAATTCCTTTGGTCTGGTTTCTTATCAGTTAAAAAAGAAACTTTATTATGTATTTCAGGATCGCCATTCTCGGTGAATTCTCGAAAGATGAAGCTCAAACTCAAGTTATGGGGACATCACTGATCGATTGGGTGTTGGTGTTTTTAAGGTGAGGATTTCACTGGTTTGGCGTCAGTTCCAGCTTGAACAAGACGAGGCCACCAGCCGGCCGCTGGGTGCTGCCTACCTTGTCAATTTTCTTGACTGTCTATCTGTAGGTCGAGAAAAGATCTCGCAAAATGACGCCTCAAACAGCTCGGAACAACCAAAACAACATAAAACAGGACTCAGTTGACACTTTGTTGGATCTTTTTTTTAAATCATTTGCTGCAGTTCAAAGTTTATTGCCGAGCAAATCGCAACCGCCGGGCCCGTAGTGTATTTATCCTTCTGCAGATCGAAAACAACAACACCAACAGAGGGTGGTCTGCCTGTGATTTACCCTGAGCCGATGAAATGACGTGCGTGATTAGTATCAGTTATATTTAGGGCTTGCCACAAGTTGCTCGGCAACTTTTTGGCAACTTTTCGTATTTCGGGCAACATTTTTTGTTTCGAGCAAGTTTTTGCATTCTGAGTAATTTCTAGTTTTCTAGATATCGGAGCAGCTTTTAGTGCTTTAATTGACCATGCTTCCATATTTTACAATGTTTCAGGAGACAATTTGTGAATTTCCTGTGAAAAAGGAGCAGACCATGGGCGAAAGATGCATGCAGCCGGGCTACTACGTCAGCGCTTTTTTAAAGAAACTGCAAAATGGCGGACGAAGATTTACACTCCACTGCTTCGAGTGTTTATTTATTTTATCTATTTTATTTCTTTACTGATTAGGTGTGAAAACATACATGGTGGAATCAACAATAGGACATAGGTCCCATACGAGGTTAACCACCAGCCCGCCCCCGCGAAAAACATTAAGAACCCATCCCACCCTGACTAAAAGATCGCTAGCGATGACAACTTGTGGAGATATTTGTCTTACGACACTTAGGACAGATAATTTTATACGATCTAATATCATCTTGATCAAACACGTATTGCAGTCTTTGGAAGTAAAAGGATTTTAACTTGGACTTAAACAGAGCCTGAACAGAGGTAATAGTAGTAATTTCGTTTCAAGTGACGAGTGTCATTCAGATCCTTTGAGGGTAGCCGCAGAAGCAGGGACAAGACTGAATACTCCGGCGAAAGAGCCGATTTCAAGAGAGCGTAAAGTGGAAAGAAATCCAACTGAAAAAAGGAGAAATGTCTGTGGCATAGCCTAGACAAGTGCTTGGGATAGATTAATCAGTTCAAAGGAGAGCGTCTTACTGTAGGGTTGGGTAAACTCAGATATGATGCACGCAAGGAAACTGTGTCTTAAAAGAAAGCTCTGTTTTGAAGCACATTGCATCCCAGCAACATATTAAATCAAAGAGAGTTATTGCAAAAAGCAAGAAAAAAGACCAGAGTATTGTAGACCTGGCCCCAGTTGTTCGAAGGGTGGATAGCGCTATCTAGTGAATGAATCACTATCTGTACTATTTTTTTCTCATAATTGAACAAAATGTTTGGATGGTTTTAGCTTTTTGCGAGAAATGTATGTTAGAAAAGGTAACGATGCAAAGAACTCCGCAATTCGCAGATTTTTCTTTGTCATCGAAAGAACCCAGTTAAATGCAGCGCGTGCGCAGTGAGTTAAAAAATTGCGATTAAATGCGAAATAGTTTTCTCGGATATACACCTATTTCTCGAGAACCACTCGTTAGAATTTAGCGACATTTGGCACGAAAGTACTTTAGAAAATAAGTAACTGGAGTATTGTAAAAAAATTGAACTTTAACAGAGAAAATTCTAGATATTCCAGTGAATATTCAATAAGGGATGATTAAAGATCGGTAAAGATCATATTATTAAAATAGTGTTGACTTGTGAGCATCGTTACAAGCTTGTTGCATGCAAATTATAAAGAAAATCTAACGACCGGATTTTCTGCAAATAAACAAAACCGATTTTAAAAGCCCTTTTATATTTATTCATGTTGCCATGGCAACGGCATTTACGTCAGCTTAACTATTAAAAAAAACTGAAGTTGATGTTGTTAACTTTCTTGCTACCATTTTTGGCGATCAAAGGATAAAGGGTTTTAGAGGAAAAGGTAAATGAGACATAGGTATCAAAAACTGTGTTCAGCCACCTTAAATTAACTGTGATTTCTGCATTATTAACTTCGCAAGTGAAGTCCAAATTATACAAGCTGCTTTATTAAAAAAATCTTTTTGTCAATTTAAATTTTATTTTTTATTTAGTCAAAATTGAATGCTATCAGTTTAAATGCACTTCATGTGACATCTACCTATACTTGCACATATCAAAGGGTATGAAGGAAAACAAAAACAAAAACAAAAACCCAGAGGCATGGGAGAAAACGAGAAACAAACAGTAACCAGATCGCTAATGAAAAAGCTTTCTTTTCAACTTTCCATTTTACATGTAACCTGTGAAAAAGCTCTTTACAATAGATCGGTCACTGAGTAATTCTACCAGAGTAAAAGTAGTGTTTTTTGTCATGGGAATACAGAGGGCTAGACGTGATAAACACCTTCACTCAACCAATGTCTTATACACTAACAACATCCCACATAAAATTAAGAAGGCATCTATACTCTCGCCATTTGAAAGAGTATTTACAAGAACTCTTTTATTTTGGTTTTAAAATTCTTCTCATAAGCAGTTTTTATATATACCTACAATAGTGTTTTAGCTGCTACTATGTTTCTATATTTTAATAACTACTTGTTAAATGAGAGGAAAATCTCAGACTGAGTAGTTTCAGAGCGTGGAATACAACCCCTTATCACCTTTCATTGACTGTGACAGCTGGCGTTCTGACAGCTTTCTATTTTTTTTTATATTTAGTATCGTCCCTTTCTGCCTGTCTCAACTTGGTCTATACTACTTGTCGTTTTTTTTCAGTCAATCTTTGTTATTTTTTTTGGTTTATTTTTATCCAAGCTATGTCACTTAGAGCGTTGCACATCACAGTCTTTATGTTTTGTACAAAAAGATAATTAGGAAATTACTTTGTTTGCCGGTTCTGTATGCCAGGGTAAAGAAACGCTTGCAATGACACATTCATAGGCTGGTTCTTCGTTAGGCTTCCGAAGTTCAATCTCAAACAAGGCTCTTCAAGTTCAAATTCACATGAACTACGACACGAACGTTTTTTTAAGTCCGCAATGCGTAGCCGGTGAAGTCTTGTTGTTACCGCGCTGTCATACTATACGTAGTACTTTGTTTTGTTTAATTAAAGAGGAGAAAAAGCAGTTTCTTGTTTACTTTGACTTAGATTTAGTCGGTATAAATTGACCAAATAAAATTAAAAGGTGCAAATTCTTTGTATGTGCTTGAAGAAGGCTATTTTTTCTGCTACCAAAATACTTCAGAGTCTTTTAGGGATACCAAGTTGAAAATCTGCT
Organism: Montipora capricornis; assembly: GCF_036669925.1. Taxonomy (NCBI): domain Eukaryota; kingdom Metazoa; phylum Cnidaria; class Anthozoa; order Scleractinia; family Acroporidae; genus Montipora; species Montipora capricornis. Next base: position 26,223,658 of record NC_090891.1, on the reverse strand, counting down.
GTATTTCTGCAATTCCAGTCTCAATTTTTTTTTCGCCAGGATTGCTTGAACTTCAAAACTATTCTTACCTAAGGAAGTTCAAGTCCTCATTTATGTTTTATGAAATGGGCCTTCCGGCAAAGAGAAAGTTATTGTCCGTTATTGTGTGCAGCCAGCATATCACGTCCATCAGCTGACAAAGATATTTACGGATAGGATGCAAGCAAACTGAACTACATTAGTAAAATACATCACTGCTGTGGTCGTCAACAGCAACCGCCAACTTCTTCAAATCGATGAAAAAATTCTCCCCCATTCAGTTTCTTACAGCTGGCTTCATCTGGCAGATGTTTTTTGAAGTCCTTTAAGAAGCGAACGGTGAGTAATATTTTTGCATACTCGTCAGGTTAATGAAAAACTTTTTTTATTTTCGTATTAAAAGAGATTTCTTAAAAGATAAAACAGTAAAAGCGAACGATAAAAACCGACGTTTCGGAGTAGACATGATTCCATTATCAAGGTAAAAGTTTAAAACATGCAAATAACAGTAAATAAGAGTATTGTGTCGGGGTTTGAAATTTGCCTTTCCGCAACGAGTGTCACCGATTGAAGTGAAAGCGAGCTTTGAAAAGGCTTACTGGAGCCTCGAACCTCATCTTGAAAGCGATGATTTGAAAGAATTGGCGGCCGCAACCCTACGATCCGTAGCTCTGAATTACATCCAGCGCAAAGTACAGAAACCACCCAAGACACTTTTGGTTGCCATCGAACAACTGAAACGACGTGACGACATCGTCATCACCAAACCAGATAAAGGATCGGGAGTGGTCGTAATGGATAAGTCCGAATATCTGCGACTATTATCCGAAGCTTCCATCAATGATTCCAGTAAATTTCAAGCTGTTCCACTGGAAAGGCCCTCGAGTAAAGGTAGACCGCCAACATATTACCACCCCCTCCTAAAGAAAGAGAAAGATTTAGACGCCATTGTTCGTAGAATTCTGCCTAAGTCCATAGCAGATACTGTCCGTCCTACAGGTTCCAGATTAGCGCATTTGTACGGCTTACCGAAAACACACAAGGAGCGCTTGGCGATGCGCCCTATACTCTCAGCAACGCAAACTTACAACTACGCACTGGCGAAATGGCTCGACACTAAACTTAAGCCTCTCTCTCTGAATCGCTACACAGTAACTGACATTTTTGAATTTGCCGACGAAATTCGCGAATTAGAAATATCAAACGGTGACATTCTGGTTTCTTACGACGTGTCCTCCCTCTTTACCAACGTACCCTTGGATGAAACAATTGAGATACTCGCGAACAGAGCTTTTGACAACGACTGGTTTAATTCAACCTATGACCTGAACCTGACCAAAACGGACCTTGTTGACCTTCTCAGTGTAGCTACAAAAGGACAACTTTTCCAGTATAATGGAGCACTTTACGAACAGACGGATGGTGTGGCCATGGGTTCCCCCCTTGGTCCCCTGCTAGCTAATGTGTTCATGTCTTCAATTGAGGAAAACCTCGAGCGAGAGGGTAAACTCCCTTCTTTCTATCGAAGGTACGTTGATGATACACTTACTATCATGCCAAATATCGCAACAGCATCCAACTTCCTGAACACGCTTAATAAGGCACATTCTTCCGTAAAATTTACGATGGAAACCGAATGCAATGGCATGCTCCCTTATTTGGGCATCCAGTTACTGAACCGATCGCCCCAAATAGAGACAAAGGTGTACGTAAAACCCACGAATTCAAGTCTCCTCTTACATTACCAAAGTCACGTTGACAATCGGTACAAACAGGGTTTACTCCGAACTATGCTGGGTCGAGCACATAGTTTATCTTCCTCTTGGTCACACTTCTCAGACGAATGTGACCGATTGAAGACAGTATTCTCGCGTTTAAAGTACCCCAAACACCTCATCGACTCTGCCATCAAAAATTTCGTTGACTCAAAGGTTTGTGACCAGCAGCGACCATTATTACCAACTAAAGAGACGGACACAATTCGAGTGGTTCTACCATTTAAAGACCAAACCTCAGCAAATTTTGTGAAAGGACAACTCAAGGATCTGAGCCTAAAAGTGAACACCAACATCCAGCCCGTATTTGTCAGCCGAAAAATTGATCAAGAACTGAATGTGAAAGAAGCAAAGCCATCGATCGTAAATGAACAGTGTGTTGTTTATAAATACCAATGTGACCTGTGCGATGCAGGTTATATAGGATACACACGCGGACATTTACACAATCGTGTAAAAGGACATAAACAACAGTCCTCGGCCATTGCCAAACATTGCAAGAACGTACACGGGAGGATCCCTCAGGACCTACTGAAATGCTTCGAAGTTCTTAAGAAGTGCAGGAACAAATTTGACTGCTTATTGTATGAAATGCTTTATATAAGAACTTTAAAGCCAAACCTGAACGTGCAATCGGACTCTATTCGTGCGCAAGTATTTGTGTAATCTTCGCACCTATTATGTTAATTTTCGCGCCACATCGCTTAAATACTGCTCTTTGCATGTTTTAAACTTTTACCTTGATAATGGAGTCATGACTACTCCGAAACGTCGGTTTTTATCGTTCGCTTTTTTTATTTTATTTTAAAAATCCTCAATTAGTTGCTGGGCTGGACGATAACTGACTTTGGAAACTATTTAAAACTACCTGGCCCCAGTTGTTCAAATGGTGGATAGCGCTATCCACTGGAACAATCACTATCCAGTACATAAACACTAGCAAAACCAATTGAGTTATCCGGTGGATAGTGCTATCCACTCTTCGAACTACTGGGGCCCGATTTTAAAATAACTTACAATACAAATGCATTTACTTTAAACATACTGAAGAAGTCCTTGTTGGTTTTATTTTGGAAATAACCGTTACAGTGAAAAAAAGTTACTGCCTACAACGTTTTTCCAACAAAACGACTGATTTCACCTGCGCAAAGTCATGATCATACGATATTATATATGCCAAATAATGAGAGAACTGTATGAAAGTTTCATTGTATTAAGGTCATGTGAAAAGGCAGATTGAGCGGATCTCGCAGATTATACAGATTGGATAAGATTTTGTTTCGAGAATATTACTCAGTACTGCCGCAAACTATTTAAAGAAGATTGAAATAATCTTTGTTTTTCCACTTCATTCGGTGGTGTTTTTTGGTTGGAAGAATAGGAGAAATCATTTGATGGAAGAGTCAAGCAAATGAGTTTTCACTCCCTGAAACTTTAGAGCAGATAGTGGCAGCGAGGGAAAGCCCTAAACAGATATTAAGCCCTGAGTCAGTACTACTTCGCATGCGTTGCTTTATTCAGTTATACCGTTTTCATGCCACTCAGATTAATAGTCTTCTTCCTTCTAAAGGTCTTTACACCTCTCGAATATTTGTACCAGGTTCGCTTGATTCTAGCTATTTCTTACATGGCTATTTTAGGACGATAGAAATAAAAGACTAACTGTGGGCTACTTGAAAATGGAAGTAAGACCTTGAAATGGTTTTAATCGGTATAGTATACCGTTAAAATTTTGATATTCACATTTTCGGACCCGTAAAGTCTTTCGTAAAACTTCAACCAACTTATTCTTGAATCCAGGCTTTCAAACAGGTTTTAAAGATAAGAAATCCATGCGCGTACGCTGGGGGGGGGAGGGGGGGGGTTGCACATGCACCCTATGCACCCCCTGCGTACGCGCCTGAAATCATAGCACATCATAGCAAAATTCGAATTGCAATTATGAGGCATTGTTACAAACTTCTCTTTCAGGACATGAGAGATCTATTATATTTTGTTATCATCGGTCAACTGCTTGCCAGCGAGGCCACTCAGCAATGCTTTATTTCAGCATCTCACATGTCAATATCTGGCTGGATGTTACAGCGACATATTTATAAGACGATGCCAGCAGATCTTGGACTCAGGTGCCTGCTGGAATGTCGAACAGATAATCGATGTCAAAGTTTTAACTTTGTGCTGTCTCGTCGCATGTGTGAGTTCAGTAATCGAACGAAGAGAGCCACACCTCAGGACTTTGTACCTGATCCTGACAGATATTACTTCACCCGACAGAACAACAGAGGTAAGTAAACAAATTATTTCTCTGTTCATCAGTACCTTCAAAGAGTCTTTCTTGAAGGATTCAGGGCAAGTAATGTTCCCGTATTCACTCAATTCTTTCGTCTTTGTTTCGATTTCAGCCCCTCTCGGTTCCATCCCTGAGTTGGCAGCAATATCGTGCAAAGAAATAAAGGCGAGTGAAGGAGAAGCGGTCAGCGGAAGATACTGGCTGTCAGGCGTTAAACCTGATATGGTAGTATTTGCATTTTGCGACATGAAGACAGAAGGTAAAAATCAAGATCTTTATCTCAGTATTGATAAAAAATTTATTATATCTCTCAGATAGTAAGCATGCTATGATTGGCTAATTTGTTCGCCCGTATTGTACAGCACAGTCCGCTTTAATGACTCGCTTAATTTGAGATTTTGATGCAAGTTTTCCATGTTGTTTATGGTAAATAGACTTAGGAACCTGTTTTAATCATGCGAGCAACTAGTTAAAAAAGCCAATATCATATTAGTGTATAGAAACTGAGCATCGAGGGTATATTAAATACTCCAGGAGCCCATGACTAGAGGCAAACAACTCCCGTATATTAAGCCTATTTATTATATGGCTTGTGTTTGTAGCCGATATAACGCGCGCTCTGATTGGCTAATTGTGACTGAATTGCAGGGCATTATTCTCCCGTAATGCCCACGGGCCGATCACGGGCTTGCAAAAACAAAGCAAAAGGTGATTAAAAAGCCACATAATAAACTACTTACTAACCGAGCTAGCTCAAGCCGCACTGGGGAATATTGTCCCTCGGTCGTTTTTGTACGGACCTCGCTGCGCTCGGTTCGTACTGCCACGACCTCGGGTCAATATTTCCGAGTACGGCCCTCGCGCTCGGTTAGCAAGAAGTTAGTAACGGCATTTTAACAGACCGTTCCGGTTCGGTGGCGCTATGACGTCAAGGTAGTTGCTTGTGATTGACCATCGGGTTCCTGCAGGAGTCTTATTCGCGGGAAATTCAAACTAAAATATAAATCGGTCCGTGAAAATGCTGTGACAGGAATATATGACTGTTATTCTCCCCTAGTCATGGGCTCTTGATGGCCTCACCTTGCTTGGTACTCCTTGTTTGACAGATATTGATGAATGTTCAGCTTCTTTCCCGATCTGTGATGTTAATGCTGTATGCAGTAATACTCTTGGATCATACAACTGCAGTTGCAAGACAGGATTCACTGGTGACGGAAAAACGTGCACAAATGCAGGTCAAAAGAAAAGAGGAGTATTCTCGAGCGGTTTTTACTGAGTTACCTAAAAAATACCTACTTAATTGACCACTCCATAAAGTGGCTTTTCAGGGCCAATGAAACATAATCAAAGAAACGACAGAACACAACAACAACAAGTTGACTGTAAAACTTAATTAATGTCTTGTTAGCTTTGCCTTTTTAGCTTGCCTACTTTCTAACACGTCTGCATGGTGCCAAATTTTCAGCAAATCAAAGAAGAAGCAAAACCAATCGAACGCGCCTTTACGCGTTAAGCCCAGCTGGCATGTATCTGCGTTGTCGTAATTGGGTTGGTGGTCTGTATCGAATTATTTGCCTGGCCCCCGCCGAAAGAAAAAAGGAGATAGAGATATGCCATAAGAGATAGCGCTCCGCGCAATTCCATTTTCAAGAATAAAGCATACTTTTCAATAAAGACTGCAATGCCGTGTAACGATCTATGCATTACGTTGGATCAACAAAAACAGTCATAAGCATAAACACACCTCTGTTCGGACAGATCAAACAAGGTTCACGAAGGCATTCTGTTGAAAATGGAACTACGGTCGGCCAAACCTAGGATGATTAGCGCTAAAACTAGAAAGCAAACGCATGCGCAGACTAGCGACACACATGAGATAGGTAAAGTGTTACTGAGGCTCATTGTGTTTTAGCTACGGCGCACTTACGAGGGCCAACAAGCCCGAAACAGCTGTCTGCGTTTGAAGAGAATGCCTTCGTGAACGTTGTTTGATCTGTCCTAACAGTAGCGTGTTTATGCTTATCACTGTTTGTGTTGATCCAACGTAATGCATAGATCATTACACGGCGTCACGTTGGTAATCTTTAGTGTTAAATGTTTATTAAACCTTTCAAGTTACCGGTAAGTTCTGATCTTCAAGTTAAAGTGAGAGATAAATTTTAGAATAGAATTAGAGATGTTAAAGGCCAAATGCGACCGCAGTTTGGTATAGAAATGAACAAATTCCAGAAAAGTAGCGCCGTTAATCAGTATTAAGTGTCAATCGCGTTTCTTCAAAAGTAGTCCTTCAACCGACAAACTAGAACTGAGCTCGAGGAAGTTGGTTGGGACAATAAACTCCGGTCTTAAGAGAAATGCCGCCAGCCCGGCATAGAATTTGTAGTATCTTTGTTAAGCAAGGAATATCACAAAATTTCCTGCTCTATCTTCTTTAGGACGTAGCTGTAAAGATATCAAGAAATCTCATCCGTCTGCAGAAGATGGTTTGTATTTGCTGGGCCCGGAAGGAGGAAACCATTCAAACGCGTTCCAAGCTTACTGTGATATGACGTCATACAATGGAGGATGGACCATGTGTTACACAACCGATGAATACGCAAAACCCCGCACCGAAGTCACATACAATGCTAAAACTCCCTATGGAAGTGATGGCTACAGGACTGACTGCAACAACATTTTCGTATGTTGCTTGTTCACCTGTAGTATTAGTATAAATAATCGTATGGGGCCAAGAAAAATTAAGAATTATTTTCACGAGTGTTTTCAAAGTTTTGATAAAATTTCGAGACTTTGAAAAAACGAGTGAAAATAAATCTGAATATTACAAGGAACCCATACGATTACTTGTTTATACTACTGAGGGCCAAATCTTAAACTTCGTAATAATCACAACCAAGCCAACGAACTAGCTAGTATAGCATTTTAGGTAGCGTTTACAAGGTCACGGTTTCACTTTTAACCGCATCGCTTTTGATTTTCCGTTTACACGGTGCCGGCCGGGTTCGTTATCATGTTGAAAGCGGATTGTTTTGAAAAAACGTTGTCAAAGTGGAGCTTTTGACAAACAATACGGTTTCGAGTATCGTTTAATTAAACGAGGACACGAATCGATTCGAGTACGGCTGTTGTTGTTTTGGTACCAAAACAACAAGCGAAGATTTAAATAGGTGAATCTATAATCTAGCTCACAGTGCAATGCTCGCATGTGCCGTGACTTTGATTTATCGCTTGTATCTTTTTTTATTTC